>NW_028227257.1:123291848-123789348 GCF_978045245.1 Mus caroli
AAACTCATTTTCACACTCCAATTTTCTCATGGATTTAACCTGCAGAGACAGGAAGATTGCAGTTTCCTCACACTGTCGTCTACTGAGGTGGGAGTTTTAAGCTTTTAGAAACTATCACTACTGACTCCTTTGGACCATTTCAATCCTTTCAGGATTGGTCCTGCCTTCCATTGTGCCAGGAGACATCATGTGCCAATTTAACAAAACAAGTCTCTAGCTTCCAAAGCTGCTCCATTTTCTACACTTAATTATCCAATCTAACTAAAATTAACTCTGCAAAATAACATTCTTTCACATGGTGGCTATACTGCTAGTTACAAAGAAACTTCTATACATTTCGGTGGGTATTTCAGACCAAACTGTTTAAACTGATACGACATCTTTGCCATTATATTTAAGAATCTTTTTTTTTTCCCTTTAATTTGTTTTCTTAACATAAGTTGTTTTTCTTTGCCAAGTATTTTATTCGTCTATCACCATTTCTACCTTTGGTCACCAAGAAACAGGACAAAGCAACTTCAGCTTAAATACAAAATCCTCATTACACGTTCTTGTCCAAATGCTACATTCTTAATCTATATATTCTCTTTGAATTCTAAAGATCTTTGGTGAGTTTTTTTTATTATTATTTAAAAAATTTATTAAGGCCAGAAACAGTGGTTCACCCCTCTATACCCAGCACTAAGGAGGCAGAGGAAGGAGGATCTCTGTGAGTTCAAGGCCAGCCTGGTCTACATGCATTCAAGCACACATAATACATGCTCTCTCTCTCTCTCTCTCTCTCTCTCTCTCTCTCTCTCTCTCTCTCTCTCTCTCTCTCTCTCTCTCTGTGTGTGTGTGTGTGTGTGTGTGTGTGTGTGTGTGTGTGTGAGAGAGAGAGAGAGAGAGAGAGAGAGAGAGAGAGAGAGAGAGAGAGATCTTACCAACTGAGCTTACCCATTCAGTGATGGCTTATTCATTTATCTTTCCAGGGTTAAACTTCACGTTGAGACTAGAAGCCCAGACGGACAGGCCCAGACTTTAAGCACACAGCATATAATAGCACTTCTTAGTACTTTGAGCAGGAGGTAGAGAAGGATACAGTGTATATCCCAATTTTAATAAATACTACTTACCAAACAATTCCTGCTGTACTGAAACATAGCAAATAAGGTTTGGGAGAAAGATGACATATCCTTATCCATATTCTTTACTCATTTTGTGAACTAGCAGGAATTTATTTTTTAATTTGACAAAAGAGAATTTTTTTTTACTTATTTTACATGCATGAGTGTTTTACCTGCATGCCCATGTCCGTGCCTGATTCCCATAGAGATCAGAAGGGGTCAGAACCCCAGGAACTGGAGTTCCTTACTGACGGCTGTAAGCCACCATATGGATACTGAAAATAGAACCCAGGTTGTCTGAACCATCTCTCTAGCCCAACAAAGAAAAAAAAAATTTATAAGATTACTTTTAATTTTGTCCCAAGTGATTTTGACCTCCATTACAAAAATCAATGTATGCATTTTCACTGATACCTTTTCAATTTTTATTTGCATTCATGTTTTGCTTACACATA
This sequence comes from Mus caroli, assembly GCF_978045245.1. Classification (NCBI taxonomy): domain Eukaryota; kingdom Metazoa; phylum Chordata; class Mammalia; order Rodentia; family Muridae; genus Mus; species Mus caroli. The sequence continues at coordinate 123,293,410 of NW_028227257.1, forward strand.
TGTATGAGAACCACACGCACGCAGGATCCTTAAAAGCACCTTGGATCTGGACCATGTGGGTGCTGGGAACCAAATCTGAGTTTTCTTCAAGAGCAGCCAGTGCTCTTAACCTCAAAGGCAAGCTCCAGGCCTGATATGTGTATTTTACATGTGTAATTGCCTATGTGTCTTAGAAATTCATTAACAAAACTTGGAGGTCTATGCATATATTTCAGCTAAATGAAGTATTTTCAATCGCTTTATTTACATCTTAGAGATCAAAAGCGTAAAGCCACTACTGGTCTAAGGAGCCCTACCTGGTTCCTAAGTGAGAACATTCTAGAAACTGTAGCTCTAGTTTTCTACGACAGCAGCACATGCAAAAAGAACTGCTGACCATCTGTCAACAGAAGGGTGCGAGCTTTGGACCAGCGCTCTAGCTTGAAAAAAGACAAACAGTAGTCTTGAATGAAATTGAGAAATAGCTCCCTGGCTAGGTGCTATTGGAGTGTTAAAGAGACAGAAATTTCCAGGGCTGATTCAAGAATAAATGGATCCTGGTTTACCTGGTTGATGGAGAAAAAACATGACTCTGCTATCAGATCTCTGTATTTCTGAAACAGTGACAGGCAAGGATAGTAGTGCAGGCTTGTCTTAGACACATATTAAAAGTCTGCCTACTCAGTGGGTACCTAGCTGGTCCTACCTGATAAGTCAAGAAAAAGCTAGTATTTCTTACAGAAAAAAAAAAATCAAAAGACTTTGATAATACTTTGCATTCTCATTGCATTTGAATCTAAAAGGGGCAGGTGACAATTCATCACCGGGCCCCAACCTGCCAACCAATCAAAGAGAAAAGCAGGAGCCATTGTAAGGTCGGCCCAGGTTGGGCCAGTCACTGGTACACACCACTGGCATTTGAGAGCTGTGGTCATGGGCTGCAGGAAAATTTCTTCTTTAACTTGGCGGCCAGCCTGCAAGCTACTGTGGGAGTCCATTTACCCCCTAATCCACACTGCTCAATTGTCAGGAAAGCTTGTAAACAGGAGTCTCCATCAGTTACCTCAGAGTGGTTGGAACAAACTAACATCATAACAAGAGTGTTTATGGAGAAATACTTCAGCACTGAAGCGGAAAGGGCTCGGCGCTGATCAGACCCCTCTTCCACCTTTATTCTTCACCGTTCACATTGAAATGCAAATATCAGCGCAGGGTTTCCGCTGGCGTGCCACTCACACATTGAAAAGCAGTTTTCATCTATGCAAATGTAAGCACGGTAATTGAAGTTAATCAATCAATGCTAGCTTTCACTGAAACCTTGAACATGATTGAATAAAGTAATTATCATTCAGCAGAAAATGATGAAGTTGTAGACAGGGTGAACCTTATTAAAGGAGGATTTTGAGTCACAATGGCTTCATTTAGCTAACAGCCCAGCCTTAGCCCAAGCAACACACTACTCTTGCTGCCTAAAATTGTTTTCAGACGAAGCAACCACAATAATGAGGGCGGGGGGGGGGGGCAGGCAGGTGGAAGAAAAAGTAGGGGAGATCTTATCTTCATACAGCTTTGATTCATTAAAAAACAAAAATACCTGGCATCCTATGAGGGGAAAGCCGTAATTGATACCCTCCCTCCAAAAACGTCTCAAAATAGATCAGCCAACATAGATTGCTGTGACATTTTTGATATGCCCAACAGCAACAACAAACCCCTAAACTTGCTAGGTTTAACACAAATGCATGAAATAAGATGGGCGTCTGAAAAGTTTTTATAAAACAGTACAAAATCAGGGACTATTTCTCCTGCATGTTGTAATCTATTGGTATTTTATAAATCAAGCAGTGTGTTCCTAAAAGTGTGATGTAAAACATATTTTTTATCTTTTATTCCATGAGTTTCAATAATAGAATGTATACTGCACTTGACTCAGTTTTCCAAGTGTTTCCTTTATCTGAAGTTGTACATAGAGGTATACAAATGCATTTATATACACTAAGATATATATTCAATTACTTGTTTTGATTTATAAACTACAGTCTACCAGCGGGTACCTCAATATTAATTCTGGGATGATTTCTTTCCATTTTTTTTATGCCCGTCTATTTTCACTGATGAGTTAAATGTTTTCAAAACCCGTCCCACCCCACCACGCCACCCCCCAACCAGAGCCATTTTATCTCAGCCAGTTTAGTGGTACTGTCAGAAACAAAGTCATTTCAGGTGGCATAGGGAGACAATCCCTCTCTGAGAAATGTAATCAACAGTTAGCATGCAACATAATGTAAACTGATTATGGAGAGAGGCTCCATTTAGCTTTTTGCAATGTATTTTTGAAAAACAAGGTTAACTAGCAATATTTAGATGAGAGTAGCCCAGCAGGATATGGTGACTCTTAAGAACTACAGTAATTCTATTGGATTCAATTAGACTGAAAAAAAAATTAAAGGTCTGTAATCCCGCTAATATTATTGTTCACCCTGAGGGAAGTCACTCCCTCCCCTCCCCCTACTCCATTTTGGTTGATGCATTTTGCAGTTAGTGTATTTTGAATAACAATTTGTTGGATTAAAGCCACGTTCCCCATTGCACAGTACAGAAAAGAAAATATGTGTGTCTGTGTTTATATGCACATATTTTGTTAGGTACGTTCCTCCATCGGCACTGTCTTACCTACTGAAATTCCTTGAAGCTTCAGTAAGTTCCGATCTCAACACCTATATTATTAAGTGGCCAATAGGCAGCATGGAAGTCATTTCTCCAGTTTCCGAACCAAAGTGGACGACGATGAAAGTGGCTGAGGATGCTCTGGGTTGCCTTTCCCTCTGACGAGAACTCGTCTCTCTCCTCCCATGTAAAAATGAGCCATACCCTTGTTTATTATCTTCTGTTTCACTCACAAAGCATTTAAGGATCAGGGCAACTGTAGCAAAGTGACATTGCAGGGCTATATAAAAATAGTTAAATAGAATCAAAATGCCATTTTTATTTGGATAATAATGTGCATTAAAAGTACGATATTGATTGTTTACCTTAAATGCCCTAACTGCAGCAAATTAGTCATTTCTGACCTTTTATGATTATTTCCCAATGCAGGACCAGCCTGAGACATAAGCTAATACATCTCATTTCTTATTTCCGCCCAGATATAAAACTAACAGTAGCAAGAAGGATCATAGTACAGGAGTGAGCCTCTTTATCCCTGATCGGTTTTTGGTTTTTTTTTTTCCCACAACAGCCTAGAGTCATCATATTTTGGTCTGTTTTTTTAAATTAAAAAAAAAAAAGGCTAACCAATAATACAAATTAATTACCGATGTGTTAATAAAAGTTCCAAAATATATAGACTACTTGTTTTATTTTCCTTAGGGTTAATATATGGTAATAGAAGCATCCTCGTGGCAGCAGTAAATAATTGACCATTGCATAACATTTATTTCCAGGAAGCCTCACTCCATGAAATAATGTTCAAACTTCTTAGAAATGAGGATGTATTGAGTGGGGGGACATTCTAGACAGCTATATTTGTGTGTGCCCATATGTGTGTTTGTACGTGTACACGTGGGGGTTTTCCTAGCTGACCAGTTCTACTGCTTCTCAATGAACCATTTCCAACCAAAAAAAAAACTAGATAGAGACAGAAGCAGCTGAGATGCTCTGAACTGTGACAACTGCTGGCTTTAACTGCTACAGGGACTGAGACAATGTAAAGTTTTTCTAAGGGACAATTCTCTACCCTTGCTTCCTTGCAAACTCAAAAGGAACTCCGAAAACTCCAATGCATGTAAATTAAAATTGATTTGGAGCAAGTCAACATTTCACAGGTTTTTTTTTCCCCCCATGATGTGTTGCGTGGCCAAGCTATCCCTGCTGAGGGTTTCCTATTAATTGAGCTCTCGGTCCAATAGTGGGCTCTCTGACTCTAGCCCTCACTTGTCTACCATAGCTGTGATGGTTAAAGGCTTCTCCGGTTTGTCACAGAGTTTAATATGCACCCTACATAATTATGCAGGATTCACTGTGCTATCAAACTGCAATTCAAATTAGTTCAGGATTAAAGGCACAGAACAGTACTGCTTCCTTAATTGCATTGTAGTGTGCTGATCACATTCAAATACCCATTACTCATTCCCTCTGTGGAGCAATAAGTCAGGGGGATTAATATTCAGGCAGGTGACAGGGCCAAGCCATTAAAAAGCAGTTATGCAGAAAGCATGGCTGGTTTTATTCACGTTAATGAAATCAGTGAAATGAAACTGTAATAGATTTATCAAAGCTCAGATGGATTTGCTGTAAATCAGTTTGATTCAAGCAATCAAACTGGACAATAGAGATAGTTTTCAGCTTTAGCAATGGGTGTCAGAAAGCAGCATGTGAGAAGCGCTGATATTCTTCATGTATGGATGGGATAGCCACCTCACGCGCAGGCCTATTCCCTAACCACTGCTGCTAATTTTTTTGTCTTTTGAACTAGGTGCCAGTGGCTGATAAAACATACAGCATATCATCTTAATACAGCACTTACACTGTTTTTATTCCTCATTTTTAAGTACCCTAGAACATCAATTCTTTCCGATTGCTGGCAAGGTGGGGGGCGTGGGGGGGGGGAGGAAAGTTCCACAGAGCACAAATTAGCATTTACTCTCCCTTTACTGTCCAGAACAGACAGCAACTTTGGCCAGGGCATCGGGACACAATTAGCACAAATGTCCCCTACACCTGAACAAGCGCAAAGGGGAAACAGGTCATATCACCCTTTCTAAGACTGATGGGCTGACCCAGAAGCTCAGAAGAAGCTGAAATTTTACTTTTGTTCTGGGTCTAATGAAATAATTTGATATCCATTAGAGGGCAGCATAAGAACAAAAACTCAGCCCAGCAAGGGAGACCTCCCCTGCAGAGAGACAGCACCTCAGAGGTCACCGGAGACTTTTCCAGGGCAGTCACATTGCCAAACCTAGAGCAAGGGATGGAGAGAGCTGAAGTCCCAGAGAATGAGGAAGACTGTAAGGGAAACGTGACTCCAGCCACAGCACACAGCAATTCAGCACTCCTGATCTCACATTAAGGACCCCACCACCACAATACCACCCCCAACTGGCCCCCATTAGGATTAAAGGAGAAATGCCCCTGGCTTGAGCTCAGAGGCCTTTTCTGTATTTTGTGCACCAGTTTCGTGTGGCTTGAAGCCGCAAAGGAACTGTGAAGTAGTGAGCCAGGTTTTTGTTTTCATAAAAAGTACATCCTGAAGAGTAGGTTGTATGAAGACTTCTCTAATTGGTCTAATTTTTAATTATTAGAAACAAATTGTTCAAGGGAACTACAGCCAGTTTTTAATGATCCAAAACAGAAGTAAATGTTCTGGTCTATTAGCATCCTATATGGAATAAATCAATATTAAAGCTAATTAACCCTTTTCCAAGGCATTTTTGCCTTGGTTTTTATTTAATGGCTCGGTGCTGCTTACGGCATGGATCAAGCTGGCTAAGCTCCATTTAAAAGATAGCCTGTTTTTGATACAGGGCAGCAGCTCTCGAGGACAAGCATCTTTACCAAGATAGACTTGGCTTTGCAGAGTCTACAAAGAACTAACCGTGGCTCCTTCAAAGGCTGACAGAAACATGGCGGGTGAACATCAGAGCCAAATCACCTACTCAGATCACCTACTCAGGACCACTGTCGTAATGCAGCTGACTTCATTTACCGATTTTTAAAACTATTTCTTAGAAATTTCAGGTTTTTGCCGGGCGTGGTGGCGCACGCCTTTAATCCCAGCACTCGGGAGGCAGAGGCAGGCGGATTTCTGAGTTCGAGGCCAGCCTGGTCTACAAAGTGAGTGCCAGGACAGCCAGGGCTACACAGAGAAACCCTGTCTCGAAAAACCAAAAAAAAAAAAAAAAAAAAAAAAAAAAAAGAAATTTCAGGTTTTTTTCTTTTTAAGGATATTTCTTGCTGGAGATGAGAGGGGTGGGGATCCATGGAGAACTGATTTCACTCTAGGTCATGTGTGAAACACAAACCTATGATTTAGCTTTTTGAGAAGAAACTATGATTTTATTTTTTTAATAGTGTTCAAACACATAGTACCAAGCAGCCACCTTTCAGGACATAAATGACTACTTTGACATATGAAACCAATGAAAATTATATACATTATTTAAAGAACTCAAGACCCATCCCCCCCTTTTGATACACACAATCACAGGGCATACTTTAATACCAAGCTATTTTTGACTTATAAAATAGATGATATATTTTGTACATGAATTAAATTCTTCACGGTACCAGAGGAATTAATTTGTAATGTTATGAAATTTTGATTAGCCTGCTGTAAAATCAGAATTGTTTACCCCAAGTGTCTACAGTCTGACTCTCACGGTCTCTCCACACAGATAATGAAATGAACCAGGGCAGTGGGGTGGGGGTGGGGGTGGGAAGAGTAATTTATGAAAACATGGTACACCATAATTTTGCCATTTTTCTGCAATAAGGATGGCAAATGATTCATGGGATAAAATGAAATATTTCTCACTGTCATTTCAATGGATCTAAGATTTACAGCTTCTTAACTTGGATAGGAAAAACTCCGTATGCATAAAAATGAATTGTAAATCAATTAATGATGGGGATGGAAGGAGGGGGAAAAGCGGATAGTGAAGCAATGGTGAGAAAAGCTAACAAGCAACATATAAATGGGGTGGCTGTTTACTCTAACTCAGGGAGGACGGGGCTAGGAAGGACAGAAGCAGCCCTGGACTATATGAGGGTGCTGAGGACAGGTGAAAAAGAAGTGCTATGTTAACTGAGCTTGTTATGTTTAGATTCTTTAGACAAACAAACTCAAGTAAGTCAAGATTGGAGTTAAAGAAAATGCTAATAAATATCTAATCCCACTTGTATAGAATGAGATGAGAACCAACAAAGAACACTAACTATGAGGGCCTAAGGCAAGAAGGTGTGTATGTGCGTGATATGTGTGTGTGTGTGTGTATGTACGGGGTGTGTCTATCCGTGTGATATGTGTGTGTGTGTCTTTCTGTGTCTATGTGTCTTTAATGCTTAACACAAGGAGGTGGATGTGTGTGTGTGCCTATGTGTGTGCATGCATGTGTGTGTGTGTGTGTGTGTGTGTGTATGTGTGTGTGTGTATGTGTTGCTTAAGGTAGGGAGGTACATGTGTGTGTCTCTCTGTGTCTGTGATGCTTAACATGGGGAGGTGTGTATGTATGTGCACATGTGTCTACATGCATGTAGTGGAGGGGGGTGTTTTACCACTTCTCAACTCTGACACAGTAAAAAGAAAAGCTAGTAGCAACCATGAAGTAGTGCAGGTTTCCCTACTGAAGCCATTTCCTTGGAAGATAAGTTCAGGGACTCCTTGCTTAAGAAACATTGCAGTGGGTCAGCAAGGCTCAGCAGCTTATAGAACAAGCTGTACCGTGTGCCATACTCTAACATCCAAAGCATTCTCTGTGCTTCTCAGTCCTCCTATGCTTCTGGTGAAATACAACATGGTGCCTTCCTTAAAGGAGGCACCACACAAACCCTCCTAGGTCAAGTTATTACAATGTCAATACTTCTGGTGGCAATGTATGAAAAGCAAACAATCTGGTGCCAGACGTGGACAACAGAGACAGTGATGATTCTGCTAGGGCAGTAGTTTGCTTAGCTCACACCAGGTCTTGAGCAGGTATTTAAGACATAGAAAGACAGGAACTGATTTTTTTTTTTTCACTGCACCTCTTAGCACAGGGCCTGCGGGGTTGTCTGTGGCATCATTGAGGCTTACGTGCATCATGTTCTGTGCCTGCATGTCACAAGTTAGGTAGCTAATTAGAGACCTAAAATACAAAGTACAGGCATCAGAGGCTCATCATTTCTGCTTCCTCAACAGAACGTGTCTCATTACAAGGGTGCCAGATCAATTTAAGACTCTTGTTGCTTCTGGCCTTCATAAGTCAAATGCCATCAGATGGGATCTTACACCAGTGATAATGTGCTGTTCACAAAAACTGCAAAATAGTGAGGCCAGTCGGGCAGTGGTGGCACATGCCTTTAATCTCAGGACTTGGGAGGCAGAGGCAGGTGGATTTCTGAGTTCAAGGCCAGCCTGGTGTACAGAGTGAGTTCCAGGACAGCCAGGGCTACACAGTGAAACCCTGTCTCAAAAAACCGAAAAAGAAAAAAGAAAAAAAAAATATTGAGGCCAGTATCATGTTTCTTTTTCTTTTTTTCTTTTTCTTTTTTGTGAGCATCACTTTTACATACTGGAAACCTGCATGCCATATTTTGACAATATTTATTTAGGTGCTATCAAATTTCATAAGCTAGATCTATGGAAAATGTTTCGAACTATGTATTTTTTTTCCAGAAGCTGAACAAATGACTTATTGTCCCAAGTCTGTCTGGGAAGGAGCCTTCACTTGGGACACAGTTCCGAAGGACTATGAGAAACTCACAAACGCCTCTGAGCACGCTCAACCTGGAGGCAGCACTTGGGAGCCGCAAATAGAGAAAGCTCTCTCTGTACATGTGCAAATTAAAACTTATAAAATAACATGGGCATTATAAAATTTGGCCAGTGTTAAACTGGTAACAGCTTTACTGATTTACCGACAATGAAAATATATAGCAGTTTTTTTTCTGTCAGAGCATTTATCAACGCTTGGCAACCCTGCACTAACTTGACATGTAAGATGATCAAAATGGATTATGTAATCTTTCCCATTCATTTCTATTGATTTTAGTTATGATAAAATTCATCAGCATGCCTGTGGAGGCTGAGAGGTTCTGGTTGACAAGAAAGAAAGAAAGAAAGAAAGAAAGAAAGAAAGAAAGAAAGAAAGAAAGAAAGAGGGGGGAGGGAGGGAGGATGGAAGGAAGGAAGGAAAGAAGGAAGGAAGGAAGGAAGGAAGGAAGGAATCCCATTGAGTTGTGATGGGATAAATGTAGACTAGGGTCACATAAAACAGAAACTATCCCCTAAAAGCTAAAGTAACAAATTAATACAAATAATTTTGGTGGCCTCATAAAATAACATCTGTCAATACAGATAATTCACTTGTGGTAAAATTCTAATGTAAAAGAATGAATGTGCGTCAGATAAAATATAGTTTCTGAAAATATTTTCAAACTTCTAAAAACTTCAGCAGTAATTAAAGTTATTTGTCGGACTGCGCATAACATCAAAATGCCAACAAATGGAGCGCTTTAATCAGTTTTATTGATTCATGCTTTCAGCTCTTACTCAGTTAAAAACAAGGCACATTAAATACATCTTCTTATGGCTCTATAAATGCATGCGGCTCATTCTGTATATCAAAAGTAATAAATAATGGCGATAAAATACGAAGACAGTTATAAAAGTGACAGTCCAGCCTCACAGACGGCATTTAACAGTCCAGTCTAGAACGATAACCCAACACAACACCTAAAACTGAGGAAGTAAGAGAACATGCAGCAAGTGTGTCCGCTCCAGGACAGCGGATGTTCTTTTTAAACACAGTAGGGCTTTTTTCCACTCCCTGGGCAGTGCAAGTTTACAGCATCCCGGACATCGACGTGATTACATTCATATGCAAAAAGACTTTTACAAATAAGAAAAAGCAGGAAAGAGAAAAGAAATCAATGACAACCTCTATTTGTACTGAGTTAAAAAATCAGAATGAACATTTTTGTTGTACATATTATGAAATAGACCAAACTCGAGGCTTAACCCGAAGCAAATTAGGAAGCATGCACTTGAGAGCAGAGATCTGACGTCACACTCAGTATGAACAGACTGGAAAGCAGGAATATGCAGCATGAGGACTCAGAGGCAGACATCCGTAGCTAAACCAGTAATCCAGCGTTATCGCTGTTATCACAACTGGGACAGAGGCTAGTTCAAGGCATATACAGCTCTCCAGCACAGATGGGCTTCCTTCACCTGAATCCCGTCAAAGGAAATAAATCACTTGATGATAAAAGGCGAGCTCTGCGCACCCACTCCCACACCCAAACAAAATCAACAAATACCAGGTTTATATGAAAAAGCAAACATGGTTTATTCTCTGAATGAGTTTAAAGGGGCTTCTTTCCCCTGTGTCCTTTCCCTCTTTGCTTAAATTGGATTTAAAATGTGAAAACCTGTACAGGTTTAATTGGGAACTCATAGGAAAATCCCGGGTTGCTTTACTCATAGGAACGTGATAAAAGTTTTTCATGTCCAACGTGAGTCTCTGGGACGGGTGAAGGAGCACGTCTTAGAATAAGCAGATGCTAAGCCAAGGCAGATATGCTCAAATGAAGCACAGTGCACTTCCCTTTGTCCTTAAAGGAACTTCATTCACAGCAAAACACATACGAACGAGACGTGCTTGCCAAGCCCACATCGGCCTAAGCAAGTCACATTCTGAGCCTGAGAATCGGGATGACACAAGCCACCGTTATCTTGATCTAACTAGAAAGAGAGAGAGAAAGAGAGAGGGGAAAGGAGTAGTGATGTAGAATGTTGTGATATATCTGCTGGGATGTCTTAAAGGACAGCTTTTCTGCCGACTTGACTGTCACGAGGTATAAAGTGAACTTTATTGTCATGATAGGGAAAAAAGAAAACCACTAAATTTCAAAGCCACATGCTTCCATCTATTTTTAAAAAATATAAAGATTAAAAACCAGTGTAAAAAATTGACACTTTGAAAGAAAAAAGAATTCACAGTGACATCTGCTGTGACGCGTCACTTGTCCGGTGTCAGGCTTCCCGGAAATAGAAGAGGAAGTACTGATACTTCATTTAATGAGTTGAGCTGTCTCTTCCTGGAGTCTGCATATTTCAGGAGTGGGGGTGGAGTGGGATGGGGGCTGAGACCTCCCAGCTTATATTATGATATGTGGACTCATAACCCATAATGAATGAGGCAGAGAGACACAATGTTTGCACAGGCAGAATAGTAGCACAAGGGTGCTTTATGGATCAGTTCACAAAGCTGAGACACAGCCTGTGCAAGAAAACCTGCCAGGAGGGAAGTGTGAACAAAGGGGTCCACCTCCTACGATGCACAGGGATCTCATCACTGGTAGCTTCAGAAAAGGGAAGCCAATTAATAAGTATTAAGATTATTAGTTATAATGCCAACAGAATATAACAACAACAACAAAAACAAAACAAAACAAAAAAAAACCCATTCCGCCTGGCGGGCATCTCTATTCTGTGCACTATTTGCTGAGTTCAAAGGACGCCGACTTTGGGGTTTGATTTGTGTGTATTTCTATGCATATGTCTGATGTCTTTCTTGGATTTTTATTTTATTTTATTTTTTGTTAGAAAGAGAGTTTTTCCACTGAGTACACAAAGAGAAGGGCCTTTGGCAAACAGACCGGCCTCCAATATTAAAGTGGCATGCCTTATTTCAATTTCATAATTAAAGTGAACGGAAGTCTGCCCAGTTCTTTTTTATTATCTCTTTGCAAATACCATCACCACTGCCCACCCCGACAAGAACAGGCCTGACAGTACCACACGCTACAAGATTCAGAACTTGTGGGACTGGAAATTGTGTTCTATCATTGCTCCCAGGAGGAACGGAGAGATTTGGTCTCATCCCATTATATCCAACTTGCCACTCAAATGCTGGTTTTAAAGTAAAAAAAGCAAGGATTTTTCTGGCAACTATAATAGTCAAAGGAAGCCAGCAGTGCCTGGGGGAAAAAATGAACTGCTGAGAAGCGGCGATCACTGTACCTCCCGGCAAATGTCAGCGCTGTCTTTATCTTCCGCCTGCAAATCTGGAAGCTTTTGGAGGTTCTCTTTTAGAAATGTAACCAAATCTCAACCAGATCTAAACTTTGTCTTCCCTCTCCAGATTAGCCAGAGTTACTCCAGATAGAAAAGTGTGCAGTATTAATTGGAAGGGGGTGGGTAGCAAGACAGGGCTGAGAAGTCTCCCAAAATATTAACATGTCAAGAGGTCACATGATTTTCTAGAAAAAAAAAAAAAGAATGCTCTCTCCAGGCTCCAGCTCCTGAGCTCTTGGGTGCTCACAAAGGGGTCTGCCTCTAAAACTAGTGTGAATGAATGAATGAGCAGGCAGAGTGTCAAGTCTGACAGGGTACAAAATGGATACAAAACAGTACATCAGTGCGCACTAAAAAATAAGAAAAGCGCTTTGTAGAAGCCAGACTGAGTGGTAAATATAAAGTATTGGCAAGGTAAGTTGGCAAACACACCAACATCTTAAGTTTTGGAATGTTTTCCAGTGTTGTTTGTTTGTTTGCTTATCCCTTTCCTTTCTTTGTTTTTTTTACCTTGTTTGTTTGTTTGTTTGTTTGTTTGTTTGTTTGTTTGTTTTAAAAAAGGCAGCTACGATAACCACTATTTTAGAGTTTAAGTCATCTCTGGTTGTACATAGCGCTGGCTGTCCTATGCTTGCTGGTTGCGGATTTACTGGTCAGACTCACAATCCTCCACAACTACGGTCCACAGGGATTGGAACTCTGCGGTCCAAGTTCTCCTCGGCAGTTTTCATCAGGATGGCAAGTCGGCTTCCAGAGACCCTTCCTTTCTGAACTGCGCTCATCAGCTTAAAGAGAAAAGAAGGAACACAGTCATCAGGCAGGCCGGCTCACTTCACTCGCTCCTCCCAGCCCCAGAGCTCTTCCATCAGCTCCAGAGCAAACACTTGACTTCTTGAAGAGTTCAAGAAGAGATGAAGGGAGACATGTTTCACACTGCTGACAACGACTGCATCTACTCAGTAGATCAGGCTACCCTAAAAGCAAATCTAACGAACTCCTTCTCCCACATTATACATTTTGGGTCACTTAAAAAAAAAAAAAAAGTTTACGTCAAATATTGGATCTCTAATTCTATTTTTAAGTTCTAAAAAGGAATCTCAGGAATAGAGCCAAGATAAATCATGACCTCCTATATTTAATTATCATTTTCAATTCAAGGCCTCTAAATCTAAATCCCTGGAAATCTTTCTAAACAAATTTAAATACATGTCATTGAAAATGGACTTCGAGATCTGCCCTAATTGAAATAATTTCACTGCTCAGATTTTAGCGGATTCATTTTTATCCAATGGATAAAGTCAGAGTTAGATCTAAAATTGCATGCAGACAGTAGGCAAAGGCCTTTAATGCAGAAAACCCCTTGCAATTCTGAGTGTGAAAACTGCCTCCTCCTTCCACTAACTCGTATTTTTTTAAAATCTAATTTTTTTTCTAATTAAAAAAAAAAGTACTCAATAGTTAGTTATATTTTTAAAAATACATGTGAAAATATTCAAATCATTTCATAATTAAGGCTTTAGCCTATGGTGATACATTTTGAAAAATGTGCTCCACATGGGAACTTTGGGCATCTGCCCCAGGCTGGACCTGAATCTCCTGACCTTATTAAAAGCTGCTTCACAAGCGACTGCTTCTGAGCTTCTTACATACACAAATGTCATTATGGCCAGACTGGTAAATAAAATCCTACACCCAGGCAGTTTCCATAACACCTCCTAGCTTGACGACTGAAAACACCCATATTCAAAAATCAGAACTGTGGCAGGATAAATGTGGGCTCTTGTTAGTCAGAAAAGGATAATATTTCATTAAACAATCAGATGTGGAAACATACTTTACATCGGAGAAATATTTTACCTAAGGAATGCTGACATTTAAAGATAGAACAGTTTTCTGATTATTGTTTTCTCTCTGATGCTGGGAGAACCTTGGGATTTATCAGAGGTAACAACAGTCAGAGGTGGGGCTCCTCTTCTCTCAGCCACTGACAGTGTTTCCTGTACCAACCTCAACAAGCTTAAAGCTTTCTATTAGGTATTACATGTATCTAAGAACCGTACTGCAAGAAAAAATAGTATCTAGGTGTGACTAGACCTCATAAGGACAAGAGCCAGTGTTTTATAACTTGGAAACTATACTGTGTTCTTGAAAGCATGAATGGTTGCTTTTATTTAGAACTGGACAGGAAGGTACTAATTTATTTAAAAACTCTACAAGAAAACCTGCAGGTGGTTTAAATTATTTTCTATGTGTATAATTCTACTACATTCAAGAAAATTACTTAAAACCCAAACCATACAACATACTCATTAAATTAGACTCCCATTGTCTCTAAAGCCCTGGGTTTTTTAGGTCTAAATGCTGCTGTTTGTTTCTAAAACAGAAGAAATGAAGCATAAGCTATTTATTTAAAGAAGAGTTTTCTGAAATTCTAAGACAAGGAAGTGTTCTCCAGAAAAACTATTCAAAAAGAGGCTTTAAATGTTTCCTGTTAAAAGTCCTAACCATAAATCTGAAATTCCATTTGAAATTCGCATTCAGTTAAACAGTTAGTTAAATAACTAAACACTCTTTTTTGTAATGCTGGACACAACCTGAGAAAATTTTCTGCATTTAGATTCAACAATGCTCTTATCTGCAGCTCATCTCCAGAGAGACAATTACCATTTCCTCTGCCTTGATCTTGTTTGTTTAACTTGACACAGTGAAGAAAGGGCTGACATTGACCAAAATCCCAGCATTAATTTATTTCATGTTCAGCATTCATCATTGCCATGGTGCAAGCAAGACCTGGCATTCATTTGAAATACCTGCCCAAGAAACACTACAGAAAAAACCGGGCTGCCTGAAACCAATGTGTTCTTCAAATGACCAGTCCTATGGACAGCTAGGAATACATTGCTAAAATTCTTTTCTTTACAGAACGATTAAGGGGTGATGTAGAGCATCTAGTGTGAGGTTACAGGAACAAAATGGATTTCCTTCATAGTTAGAAGGATTGAGCAATTGGACCCTTGGTTAGCCGACCACCAGACACGGAAATGTTTGAATTTGTGGTCTTGATCCTGGAGTTTAACTTCCTTCCCATTTGCTTTTCTGCTTAATTAATCAGGATAAAACTGATTAATTTTATCCTTAGGTGAGTATGATTATCCAATGAATAAAAAACTATGGGTTATAATTTCTCTCATACAACAGCGAACGGTGACTTTCCATACTAGAAGTACTCTGTTGCCTCTCGGCATAGGCAGCGGCACAATCATAGTCCACGGCCTTGTTCTTTAATTATGCAATTCTGTACGCCACAATTAACTTGGATTTTATCTAAATTAGCCAATAAAACAGGTGCCTCTTATAAAAGCGGACAGACACAAACAGAACTCATCATTGAGGGCAGACAATCAACTGCTCTGGCTATGGCTATATTTTCAGAATGAAGCGACTATCGGGTCCACTTAAGAATCCATTCTCAGGATGAGGACAAGCAAAAGCAAGACCGTAGCGGCATCTGCCTCGTGACAACTCACCTGCAGAAACTCGTGCAGCTCAACCTGTCCATTTTTGTTCAAATCTACTTCGCAGAGAATTTCATGCAGTGTGTTTTCGTCCATTTGTACATTGATACTCTAGGCAGGGGAGCACAGAGAGGTGAGGGTTAAACTAAAAATTATGTGTAACTTCCTGCTAATGCAGCTAGACTGTTCAACCCTTTAAAATGCTACTTGTAAAAAATGCAAACTAATATTAATTTTATATCTTTCTATACCAGAGAACTGATAATGGGGGGGGGGGGAGTATGTATCACCTCTAGGACACGCTGAACATCAACAATGGTAATGAAGCCTTTTTCATCTTCATCAAACTTATGAAATCTCTTCTTGTACCTGCAACCCAAAATTGAATAATGGCAGATAGTCTTACATAAATGAGTGGACAGGAAGAGGAGGAGGAGGCTATGGAAGGGGAGGACAGGAAGAGCATTGAAAGTACCTATCAATGTCTGAAGGCAGCAGGCTGATTTCAGTACTATCTGTAAGTTGTTCTGTTCGAGACTTGTAGCCCATTTCATAGTACAGAAATCTCGTGGCTGTTTCAAGTTCTTCCTACAAAAGAGAAGACATGTGCACAAAGGTTGCAGATTAATAGGAGTTCTTGACTCCTCCTGCCCCTTTTATCAGCAGAAACTGATTCTCATTGAATCAACATCCAGTTTTACTGACGTTCCACCACTCCCTCTAGTTGGGCAACTTAAGACACAGTCTAATAACCGCAGATACAAAACACTGTGACCTTAAACACTTGCTGTGTTCACCTGCATTTGTCTGGTTCCTCCTCAAGCTTTGGCTCTAGCTAGGCACACTCTTTCGGGGCTTGCGATCAGTTCATCCTTTCTTAAATTCCATAGAGCATGTTTTTCACCTCTCTGATTGCTTCCCTACACTATCAGGATGCCCGTTCTACATGTATGTGGTACTACTGACTGCTTCCCCACACCATCAGGATGCCCATTCTACATATGGTAACACCACAGCTTCTTTTTACTGTAGTTGCTCTTGTGTGGTGTTGACTATCAAATTCTACAAGAGCACATTTGCTAAAGCGTGGTGACAAGGAAAGCATATAAAAACGAACTATATATGACTTGAGCAGCTACTCTAGCATGGCTGGCAGTGCCGGTGGTCAGCCATGCAGAAGTTCAGGCAAGGGCTTCTGACTAATCAGCACAAAGCTGGCTATCCTCCACAGTTTGCTCAAGGCTCTCAGTATCTCAGGTCAGCATCTGCAACAAGCACTGCCCTTATATCCCATTTGTCACTCTCGCACCTAACTACCTCAGGTGACAATATTACAGTATATACTGTTTGCAAATCTCTCTTCACTGGTATAGATGTAATAAATAAATGGTATAAATCACACACACACACACACACACACACCTACTTGCCACGTCATGTACTTCTTAAACCCATTTTTATATGCTCTAGCCATGTGACTTACTTTGGCCAATAACACGACTGGTATAAGATAATCCACTTTTGAAATATGGCTTAAAGAGACTTCCTAATATTCTCTGCCTCTCTTGTTCCTGTTCCCTGAGAGCAAGCATGACTTAGACAGACATGGAGGAGAAGCATCAGGTGCTGGCTGAGCTGGGTATGGTAGTGCACGCCTTTACTTCCAGTGCTCAGGGAAAGTCTTGGAGGCAGAGGCAAGAAGATCTCTGTGAGTGACAGCATCTACATATGGAGTTCCAGGACAGCAAGTGCTACATAAAACATGTCTCAAATTCAAAAACAAACAAAAATCTCTGCCTGTGTTAAGCCACTGAGAAGGGTTTTTAAGATTCATTTCTATTATATTTTAATTATGCCTATATATGTATGTGTGCATGTGGGGTGCCCATGGCATCCAGCAGAGGGCATCAGATTCCCGGTGGCTGGAGTTTCACGAGTGGTGAGTTGCACAGTGTGGGTGTGAAGCAGTCAGTAAGAGCTGCAAGCCCTCTTAATGACTGAGTCATCTCTAACAGCCTAAGCCGCGGAGATGTGTGTCATACACCATCACCAAGGAAAAGCCAATGCATATCTTAAATTCCCAACTCCACAGGCCCCACGTAGTGAATGTGAAACTGAAATGACCATTGACTGAGGCTGGGGAACACAAAGCGCTGTGCACACCGTGGCAGTGGCAAGGCTTGGCATTCTGTTTTCTTAGACAGAACGCTTTTTGAGATTATTCTTTTCCACCTCCTTTCTCTTCAAAACTAGATGCAGCAGAAGAAATGAAATCTCACGAATGCTGCATAATATGAATGTAAAAACTAAACAAGTGTGTCTACATCTACTTTTCTGTGATTAAATAAAACATGAACTCTCAATCTCCAGTGCTATTCTTCACTGGCAGACTTCTCTCTTTACATGAGAAAATCCACCAGTCATGGCTTTAAAATGGATTGTCTTGTTCAATGAATCTTTTCCGGCTACTTTCTATAAACTATTCTAAAAGTCATGTCCTTGGACATGCTGCCTCTGAGCCTTCCCTCCAATGACAATCTCTTACATAATTCATATTCTTTCACTGCCTGTGAAGTTTATCCACCCTCTACCAAATAATTGTGATGTTTCAGAGGAGGAGGAAATCTGTCCATCCACGTCACAATGTAGCTTCCTAAGTGTGTTTCCATTATGGACTGCACAAACAGAAGCCTGAGGCATGTGTCTAAATCACACTGCTACTTGTAATATGCCTATTAACACATTTTAGGTTGAGATTAGATATAATCTCCAATTCTTCCAACTTACTTGGGATGACCAGGACGTTGCTACAGTAGAGCCATCCGAATCGTAGGTTACATACTGAAAGCAACATCAAGTACTTTACCCCTTAGAGATTTGTTAGTCAAGAGCTTCAACAGAGGCATGACTTCAAAGCCCTATGTCATTTGGTGTTTCCTTCCAGACCAATTGTCAGAAAACAAACAAGCAAACAAACAAACACCATGCTCCTACAGAGATAAAGTACCTACAAAGGAGTAATATCTTTCTAATTACGTGAGCTATCAAATAAAGAATACATTATAGTAGGGGGACAATCATGATCCACTGTAAATTGATTGGCAGTCATAGTCAACTAAAGCTACTCTTTTTCATGCCTGTTATATTGCTAAGCCTGTCAAACTTAGCTTGAATGAATGAAGTTAGTCTACCCCAGTACAAGGTTTATCATTTGTCTCTATAAAAACTCTCCTAGTACACTGGTGGCTATTGTTTTAGCTGATTATCAGATATGCACTTGCTCCTGTGCTTATTGGCACACCAAGAAAGCATAGCATCAGCACTGTAATGTAAATGCTTGAACCAAACTAGACTAGATCAAGGGGACAGAGCGCTGTAATCTGCTATCATAAGACCCCTTCAGAGGTCAAAATTGCAAAAAAAGATTCACGGGGCTGTATGAAATACAGTATATATCACTTCTATAACATTCTCTTGATCCTTATTGCAATGCAAAAAGGACATGTATGAAAAAAATTTTTTTCTTAGGGGCCCCTTATTTGCACAAATAGCCTACACTTCTTGCTAAATTATAAGAAACATAGTGAACATAATAAAAATTAATGAGCTCAATTAAGAAAAACAGCCAGGATCGATGTGAAGACCATTCCTAGGTCACAAAGACATATTTTGTTTTCTGCTCTTTGAAACTGGTATTGCACTTGCCTCCTTCTGTTTTGCTAGTCTTTTTTCTAGCAGGTTAATTTAGGAATCACAGAAAAGAAAGAATCCTAATAGCAAGTTCCCTGACTGGAATAAAATTGATAAGGAGTCACCTCCCATCTGACTATGTCTTCTATCTGATTGAAAACTGAAATTCAAGGACTCACAATGAAAATCAAGACGCACCTCATATGAAAATTATGAAATCTCCCTGTCTCTCTTATAGACAGTATTTCCCTAAATATGTTCTGAGTGACGCTCATGCCCTTTCCTGCTTAGCCCTCCTAAAAAGCAAGCTTCGTCTGATGTCCCAAGGGAATTTCTCCGTTGAAACTTACAATACACATAGCATTGCAAGTGTTTCAAATCATCTGAAGTGAAGTGAAAGCTTCCCTTATTCATTGAACACAAAAATCTCCCTGTTTGCCATCTTCTCGCACACATTCATTCTTACCCAGGTATACAGAGCTTGGAGACGGCACTTTCCTTCATGTCCTTTCCTGTTCCTCAGACTTCCCCAACTCCCCACACAGCCCTGGTCTGACTCCTTTATTTTTCTCTATCAGTTGACTTTCAGTCTCAACCAACCACTTCTCTAAATATATCTGTAAACTTTGAAGACAAGCATGCATTTCTGACACGTATGTGCATTGTATCCACGCAGAGAGGAAGGTCCATGGAACTCTGAGCTATTTATTATTCTCTACACTGTTTGGTAGCATGCTCCGTATACGGGCCACTCATTGGGTATTGACCATGGAAACAACACAATTCATCTATGAAGAGTTATTAATCACCCTGCTCCTCTTTCGCTTTTGCAGGTTAAATAATCCCAGTGCTTTTAACCTTTTCTCAGAAGTACAACTTTCTAACCTTTTCCTTCTTGTTTCCCTCTCTTTTGTACTCTCCAGACCATCCACTGTCCTCATTAAGCTCCCGGGTCTCAGAAGCTGAATAATACCTTTAGCTGTTTAGTTTTGCTACTTTCCAGAGGTTAGGAGTATTTCCTAAGAACATCCGCCTACTCATAAAGTTTGAAATCAAGTTAAATCTCGGTAAGCACAACTGGTTTTTAGAATGTTCTCTTTCTTCCTACCTCCTAGCACAAAAGATTACTTATAAAAACATGCTCTGGTTCTTCTACACAGAAAAAAAAAAACAAAAAACAAAAACAAAAAAGCTACGCATTCTTGTGCTGTCTTCATGAAGAGGTAAAACGCAAAACCTGGAAGAGTTATTTCTAAGCCAGTACAGAGGCAGCAAGAAGGGGGCCAAGGGACAGGTTGTAGATGCAGCTCCATGATCTACTGCTTCTAGAAACTGGGTCTGATTCCTCAACTATAAAATTTGGGCGGAGGCCTCCATTCCCTTCACAGCTGGGCACCAGCACATGACTAAATTCAGCTCTCAGAGCCTGGGCTGTCCATTGGGATGCTTATCAACAGTCCAAAGACAGGGCTACTCTTCACACAGACACAATGAGGACATCAAGGCACTGACCACAGATTTCTACCACAATTCACTGAAGAATATGACGTTAGAATCACTACAGCAGAATTTTTAAAACATAGGGCCACTCACTCACTATGCCCTTGAAGAATGTAATAAAGTTAAGCCTTTAAAATGTCCCTTTCACTCATATTGCCCAGGAATTCCATCTTTAGGAATCTATGAACACTTGAAGGTTAGGCTAGTGCCCAACACTCATCTGCACTATACGTGACAAGACGCCCAATAATACTCATTTACTACATACACATGTGAATATGCCAAGGAGCTCTCTGTCCATGGACCATAGAAAGAGGTTTAGAGCTGAAGGTATCTTGACCTTGGACTTCATATTAGAAACCGAAGGGATTAATTTGAGAATTAAATGTTGGCTATTTGAAGCAGTCTGACTATTAGCCTCTGAGTCACAATGCCCTCTTACTTAGTCTTATGACACTGCCCAACCTAAGAAGCCACTCCTCTCTATGTCTTCTATATCCTTCCTTATCATTCCAGGCTCTATACTTTGAAGTCTCCCTAGACTAGTTCCAGGGCCATTTTCCTCGCCTACCAGTATTCAGTGCCCTCCCCATGTCCCCATGACTAATATAATGTCTCAAAAGCCAACTGTAAAATGTACATTCCGCTAAGGCCTCTGGACACATCCAGTGACAGTCTGGATTATGTTCTCATATAATCTCCAAAGTTGTTAAGATGGAAACACTGTCTTACTTGGAGAGAAGCCAGTACAGTGCATTAGACACACCAGGAGTCTACACCAAGGTAACAATAATGAAGGCAATAAGAAAGGGTGACACTCCACCCTGATTTGGATGACAACAGTGACATTTGGAGAGGCTTTGGTTGGAGAGTGAGTGAACATACAATATGATGTTAAAGTGGATATCTGAGCACGGAGGGGCAGTGAGTGAGCTGTTATGACATGGAAAAGACTCTAGGGACAGTACTTGATGAAGCTATGAAGTGACTGAAAAGAAACATTCTTTCTGAATGTAAAACAGTGGTCAAGGCAGGCATGGTGTGTAGTCTTGGCTGTCCTGAAACTCATTATGCATACCAGGCTGGCCTTGAACTCAGAGATCCACCTGCCTCTTGCCTCCCGAGTGCTGGGATTAAAGGTATGTGCCATCACTACCTAGCAAATTTATTTTTTTTAATTTGGTAATAAATATAAAATATCAAATGACACATTTTTTCCTTCATGTTGCAAGGTCTCCCATCGTTTAAAATATTAACTGATTCAAATAATAAGCCCTTGCTGGTCAGGCAGTAAAACTACAATTTTTAATCCAAGGACTATCAAGAGCAGAAATTAAGAGTATTTTCAATGAGACCTAGAAAAGGCGGCATCCAACTGTCTTTTGTATCTTTCTTTTCCAGAAATTATGATCAGAAATTTAAAAGCATTCTCTAGATTTCTATAACAATGAAATTTTGGCATAAGAATGTCTTTCCATTTTAAGACCTAGCAATAGTTGATATGTGTAATACAGAAGTTAACTGGAAACCTAAAACCATCACCGTAAGTTAGCCTTTATAGACCAAGCTGTTACATGGTTATCAACAGAACTGTGGCTGTAAAGGCCTTTGTACAGTACCTGTTTCCTCAATTCACTCCAGTTCAACTCTCTTCCCATTAGTTCAACAATCCTAGGCAGGGCTTCCTCTGCAGCCTGAACATTGAGAAAGGCCAGGCGGGTGCGCCGTGAGATCATGTCAACTGCAGTGCAGGCATACTCCTTAATCCCGTATTTCACCTAAATTAAAGAGAAAAGAATGCTACTCTGAATCTTTCCTTTAAAAATAATCAATTTTCACATTTTAAAAAATGCTTTGAGAAAGGGTGGTGTTTTCTTCAGCCTCTCTGGCTCTCCATCAGGCACAGGTACAGATGCGGCACAGCTCGGGCCCTCCCTCTGCCTGCCACAGAAGGTTGGAAATTGGGTGGGTTGGGTATGAGTGAATGCCTTTTTCCTGAATAATGATAGAGACATCACTTCTCTACATCCACAGAAATAGCTCTCCTTGCTAACGCATAATGGAAATGGTAATTTACATGGAATTTACATGGTGGAAGATGCAAAGGATGAGGACAGAAAGAAAAGCTGTGGTTCAGCTCTTCTGGCTGTAAAGTTTTCTGGCCTTAGAGACCAACAAGTGTCACTTACTGGACACTATTGACTGAAGGCACAATGAAACCCCAGCATGGTGTCCTCTCTGGTTTCATAGTACCAGAAAACAAGGGAAATCTCTTGAGAAACAATCACAGTTGGAGGTCATGGAACCAGGCTAGAGAGAAGTGATTTGAACTTAAAGACCTACAAACTCTAGGAGAAACAGAACTTTCAGACTTGTGATGTTCCTTGAACAAACTCTGGAGCTCACACTAGTACTATTACCACTAACAACATCACTTAAGAGTTGAGCATTAGTCAAAGCCCGCAACCTTACTGCAGACTTTGCCTGAGGTGTGTGCTTTGAAGTGTAGCTTTTAAGGGCAGGATGAACCAGCCAGGCAGTGGTGGCACACGCCTTTGGGAGGCAGAGACAGTCAGATTTCTGAGTTGAAGGCCAGCCTGATCTACAGAGTGAGTTCCAGGACAGCCAGGACTACACAGAGAAATCCTGTCTTGAGAAAAAAAAAAGGGGGGTGGGGGGGGGTGGAGGTGGGATGAACCAATGAATGGCAGAGCATCACACATAGGAAGTCCCTTGGCCACCACCTACCTCTGCTTCGATGTATGGAAATTCTGACACAAGACGCACTCCAACAACAGGCCACCGCTTTCCAGTCACACTTGCCATTTTGGCCACCTCGAAAGCCTTGTCACCATAGGTTTTGGCCAGATGTTGTGCAACCTACCGAAATGAAACTTCGTTAGACAGGCATTCTAGGGGCGGGTCCTTTAAGATGCAAACGAAAGCAACAGTGCGCTCTTGCACTGTCAGTTTTCCCACAGCCGGTAACGAATAGCTCTCAGGGAGTATTAGAGCCAGGTTCTGTGGGAGGAAACCACTTGGGCTTTGAATGCTTAGGCCAGCACTGACTCAGCATCCGAGTAGCAGCAGCTCGCAGCAGCTCGGTGACTGACGGATGGCGCTTCAGCTCCATTTTCTTCTTGATGTCACTCCTGAAGAGCACTCACTCTTCCTTGCACTCAAGATGCAAAGAGGCTGGGGAAATTTTGTCTAATAGAAGCAAACTGAGTAAATTTGAGATTTCAAGAGAAACCCAACATGCATCATTAAATTTTTAGACAACTGTAATAAAGTTGGATCATCTTTTCTGGTTTTAAGGGGTTTTTTGCTTGGTTTGTTTTGTTTTGTTTTTTGTTTGTTTGTTTGTTTGTTTGTTTCAGTAAGCCCAGGAAAAGGTCACCCTAAATCAGGAAGGTCACACCACAGCCACTGACTGAGATCTCAACAACACCAAGGCAAGGTAGTGTGGCAATGTCCACGAACCTCACTCTCAAGCCCATAATCCTGGACAAGCCTGATGTAGAGTGTGGGGCTCCAGTCTTTGCCTCCTTGAAGGAATAGCCCAACAGTCCTACTCGGTCCCGCCTTCAAGTTGTGAAACTTGACAGCTGCATCCACGGTATCTTCTGCCATGGAGCGGTAGGTGGTCCACTTCCCACCTACAAGGAGATCATTAAGCCATTAAGTTGGCATTCTGAATTTTTCTTATAATTGATCATTTACCAATAATAACAAAAGTCACCTCTTGGCAAGGAATAAGACAAAACACTTGCTCATTAGAGTGAAAAGGAGCAATCAGAAGAATGATTCGGCCCCACATACCTGCTATTGTGATGAGTCCGCTGTCACTGACGTCCACAACATGATTTCGAGAGATGGACTGAGTGTCTGCAGACTTGGGATCGGTAACAAGGGGACGGATACCACTCCATGCTGCCAAGACATCCCCTCTTCTCACTGGTAGAAATCAGAAACGTTTTTACAGAAGATGAATATACAGGAAAGAATTCATAAGTCTAGAGGCACAGGCAAGATCAAAGAAATTAGCCTGAAATGAAACAACTGTGTGTGTGTGTGGGGGGGGGGGGGGGGGGGGGAATCTGTGACACAAAGAGAATTTGCTTGGGAGAAGGAAAGAACCTGAAGGTCATCGGGAAATGTGTCAAAGAGGAAGCCACAGAAGCCAGTGTCGACAGCCCTAATGGGGAAAAGGATTACCATCAAGAGAAAAATAAAGCATTTATGAATGTTTATAATAAGTTCTTGAAAAAAACTTGTCTCCTCAAGAGTGACAAGAGCTCTGTTAATGAGTCTTGTGGCCAGATGTGCTCTCTCTCCAATCCACTCACCCATGAACAGCTGCAGTAGGCCCGGCTCTGTGAACGACAGTTGCTAGTCCCAAATCCTCTCATTTCACCTCACAGAACCCACAAAGCATCAGGGATTTTTCTCCATAACCAGCAATCACGAGTAACTAACTTGTCCCTGCAAATGACCTTTTCCCAGAGTCAAGCTTGGTTCTTTTTGACTTTACTCCTCAAACTGGGGTGTCCCTCAACTGAGGACAACTTCACTCTCTGTTCTTTTCACATCCTTAACTTCTGTAATTGATCCAGAGATAGGCATCTTGGCTCCTCCTAGTAGCTCCGTGATACTTGCATTATAGGGTATGAACATTCTCAGAATAACAAGATAATATAAAATTATTCTTTATCTCTGGCAAAATACTAATACCGATACCAAGAAGTCAGATACCTGCTGAAAAGCATTTGTTATTGATCTATCAGTGGGTGAGGAATATAGTTCAATGGTGTCCACAATGAGGGAAGGAACACATGTGGTCATTGCTCAGGAAGCTGAGACAGGGGGATTGCCATGAGTTAGAGGCCAGCCTAGTCTACCACATCTAAGTTGTAGGCTTGCAGCAGCTACATAGATCCTATCTCAAAATCAAATTAGCTTTCTGGTAGATTAAGTCAACCAAAATAAATCTAGCATATTTTAACGTAGGTGATTAACGGCCAGTCTTAAAATGACTATGGTCTGAAAGATCCCCTCCAACAGTTATACTGCATCAGGGGTGCAAGGACATAAAGAGCTGCTGAGGACAGATAGCTTCAGGCTTACAGCTGCACAGTCTGGTCTAGCAGAGGCCACGGGAGACCTGATGGTCTCTGGACCCCCCTAGCTCTAGTCCTCTGGTGCTTGCAGTCTCTTAAATAAGTGTAATCTTGAGATTTCTGTGGCCTGGGGGTAACCCTCCTTCACAAAGTTCTACACATATTTAAAAAAAAAAAAAAACTTTCAACATAAACAAAGTGCTGTAATCTTTATGCAGTTCTTAACCAGGAAATTACTGTATTTTCCATTAGTATTTACACAGCCCTCAGAGTCAAAAATAAAGCAACCAACCCACCTTCAACGTCACTGTGGTCAGTGAACAGTCCCTCCCGTGTCTGTGAAATTCCTTTGGTAGCCACACTGATCAGGAATGTGGTTTAAACCCTTGAAGCCCTATGACTAATGTCTGAAGTATTTTAGGGAAAACTGGAGTTTCCAGAAGAAATATCAAGCATATGCAAAGCAACTATCTGGCCAAGGCTCCACCTTTTCCACTCTAATGATAAAACAACACACATCCAAGGTCATACTGTTGGAAAAGAAGGCGAACCTGAGACACTCAAGGAGTTCGTTCACAAAGTGGAATGAAATGGATTTATCTTGTCTCCTCCCTCAGTCCTGGGACTGCTCCTGAGGCTTGCTCCCCATCAGGAAGAAAGACTTCACAGCCAGGAAAATCCTTAATACTTGATATCTCAGCATCTGCTTTTTTAGCTTGAAATTTGCATTGCGATGCTGCCATCAGTTTGAGGGAGTGGGTGAGTGTGTGGAAGTGGTTGGAGGGGATGCTGGTGGAAAACGGTGCACCCATTAGACTCATGGATAAAAGCCTCAAGAAATGCAATCGAAGTTTTTAAAAAGGCGGTATTTAAAAATACAGATTAAAAGCAAAGCCGAAATTTTATCACGTGGATATTAGAATTAATTATTCAGAAAAAAAATACATTTTAGAAATAATAAAATCAGGCTAGAGATGAGTCAGTGAGTGGTTAAGAGCACTGGCTGCTCTTCCAGAGGCCCTAGGTGCAATTCCTAGCACCCATATGACCCATATGGTTCACAACTGCCAATTCCAGTTCCAGGGGTCCTGACACCCACAGACTTATAAGCAGGCAAAACATCAATGCAGATAAAATAAAATTAAATAAATACGTTTTTTAAAGAATAAAATTTATTCTATATGGTCTATAGGACTTTCTCATTACTAATCCAGCATAAGGTCATAAAATTCCATCTTTCTCCTCCCCCCTTCCCTCCATCACCCCCCCTTACATATCCATTCTCTACCTGCTCACCCTCTCACAAACTTGACACAATGATTTTTTACAGATTACTCAAAATGTTATTTGCTACTGAAGTCTGTAGCCTACCACCACACAAACTCAGCAATGCCAGCTCAAGCGCAAGGCTACAGCTCTATGTTCTGTCCAGGGAGTATGGAGCGTGCACATAGCAACATCAGTTCTAACTTTCAAGGAGAAGAAATAGCAACTAACTGAAGCTGACCGAATTCTCTCTTGATGATCTATTAGCCAACATGGAATCCTTGCACACTTGTGAAACAAACTTAAGAAGGAGATTCAAAGGAGATGGATAATCAGAATAACAAGCCGCCATTTTGTCTTCTCATGTTCCATAAGCGTTTGCAGCCGTGCTATCACAAGAGAAACAGTCCAAGGATAGGACAAGAAGTCTTAGAGGTGGTAGAGCAAAGAAGATTAACATCTACCTAAGTCACTGCACAATTACTAAATTAACCAGCTTTTTTGCCTTCTTACATCTGGAATTCTTGCTTTGTAAAATAGCGAGCTGTAGCCTTCCTCAGTGCAATGACTCCATTAAACCAAGGGTTTCCTTCTCTTCAACACTTCGATGATCTAGACTCCGAGGAGCAGGACAGTTCTACAGACTCTTCTTGCAATGTGGGGGAAAGTCTGCCATTAGACTGTCCAATTCACTAGCTAATAGCAGCATCTACCACCTGGAAATGTGGTTTAGGCAACTAAGGCAGGGAAACTGGACTTAATTTAAATAGCTGGCATACAGGTCTCTAAAGGTTCCCTAGAACACAGACAGGCTGATCCCAGATGATCAAGATGGCTACTCACATCAAGGCCACCTTGCCCCCATTTCTAAGACACAGCCTCCCACTGCCATTTGACTAGCTGGCTTTGCTCCTAAGAGAGTGCTTTTACACCTAAGGCTTTAAGTCTCATGGCCCTTACTTTCCATTCCAAACAATTCCCCTTTCTTATTGACCTCATAAAATCAAGAAATGAAAACTATGTCTACTCAACTAAATATTCTTCTTCTCAAATTATTAAGCTGACACTGTTCCTATCATACACTTTTGTAGCCAAGAGTAAGTAGTAAACTGTCCACAGTTACAGGAGTGGAAAGTGTCATTTGTGGAGAGCACAGCAAACTGGGGCTTTGGTGTCTTAGATCTAAGACTCACACTGCTCACGCAGCTAATCAAGATTCCTTTACCTTTCCATCTCGTTCTTGCTGTGTTACTTGTCTTTGGCAGTAGAGATTCTAAGGTCGCTCAATACTCTGAACAGTGTACCAAGTAAAAAGCAAGATAGAGTTGGAAGTAAGTATTATACTGGGATACTGAAGAGTTCTCTGAGCTCAGAGTGGTTTGTGTCTCAAGCCTGGAATCTCTGGACTTGGAGACAGGAGAAATACCTTGAGTTCAAGATCAGCCTGGGCTACAAAATGAGGGCCTGGCTAAATACATACATACATACATACATACATACATACATACATACATAGGAGCAGTAGCATATACTTTTAGACCCAGCACTCAGGAGACAGAAGCAGTCAGGTCTCTGAATTGGAGATTAGCCCGGTGGTCTACAAGGAGAGTTCCAGGATAGTCAGTGCTATAACAGTGAGACCCTATTAAACTCATTTCTATTATGTCTTCAATAATTCAGTCGTTCAGTTTACTCTATGGTCTGAAGAGTAAGATAGAAATTGTATAAAGGTGAGCAGAACTTTTTATGGCTCCTTGAAAGAGAAAAACTCCAGGTGATTGTTTTAGATTATAATTAATACTTTTCCCCTCAAATCCTGGGCAAGACAAGTGTTTGTTTTAAGATTAATAGAAAGTGAAGGCCACAGGAAGTGACAATTAAGCCTAAATGTGTGATTCTGTTTGGCGGTAGTTATCCAGGTGTGCATTTAGAAAAAGGGGTGTTCTTTCTCATGCTTGCCACTTTCAAAAAAACTTCTGAAAGAGCCATGTGAAAATATCTAAATGAACACAGGGAAACAGTGTCAGAAATCAATACTACTCAACTAGCGTGTTTAACCTGCTGGAATGAAGTGTTAATCGCAGAAATAAGATACCATATTACATTTATAAACTAATGAAACTAGAAAAAGCAAGGCGCATGACACTCTAATTAAACAGCTGGAAGACAGCCAAGCCTGTGTAAGTTGATAACCCGAGTACAATCCCTGGCAGGGAAAGGCAGGTCTGCAGTGAGTTGATATGGCCAGCTCGGCTGTTAATTGAATAACAGGCAATCTATAAACACTACTAATTGCACATGTGCAAGCCCATGTGCAAGTGCAGAGGCTGCTGCGTCGAGAAGCACCCCAGAACACTGTGAGCCTGGAGGAAGCGCCCAGCAAATCTTCTGTCTCTCTTAATCCACTGCAGCCATAGCTTAGTCCCCACCACGGCATCCCTCTGATTAACCTCTGCACGGGAACTTAATGATACATTTTTCAAAAGATCATTTTTCTTCCTAACTCAACACGAACCGCAGAACTATCAATTACCCATTTCAGCAAAGAACAAACAAGTAATCTAGAAATTTCAGCCTGTGAATGGAAAGCTTTCTAAATTGTAAAAGAAGACATGGGCTTATTCCCAACAGGCAAAATGCTTTTTAGAATTGTTCCCAGGCATTCTGCAGAAGTGCAGCAGCAGCTGCTGAGAGCAGCAGGAGTGTGAGGACTTGACACTTTCCTCTCCCCCTCTCTCTGAAGGATAGAGCCATTTGAGGAGACTCAGAAACTGTTGTCAGAACTTACTTAGCCATTTAATAAAGCCTTTTCAGATGGTTAGGTGGACCTCAGTGAATGCAAAGCATTTTGAATCTGGGCTAGCAAGATGGCTCTGGGGGAAAAGGCAACTGCTCTGCCAGCCAGGGAATTTTACTTGGATCCCTACAACCCACATAAAGGGAGACAGAGACACAACTTAATCAAGTGGTCTTCTGCCTTCCACACTCATGCCTATATGTACACACAGAGAGACACACACACACATATACACAGACACACAGACACACACACACCATATTCAGGCACACATCATCCCAAAGGTATATGACCTTGAGAGGTTCATTTCAAGGTTTGTATCTTGAAATAAAGAGAGACTTAATCCAGTCTGTGCTGATCCCGTATCACATCCTGTAATCCAGAGCTGTCACTTCCTGGATACTATACCTAATGGACACAGTGTCAAGATAGTCCCTATGTAACTAAGAGAAAAACATGATCAGTAAAGCTCACCCACTTTCGTAAACTGTAGAATTAAGAAGCACTCTTTGCCAGTTTCTCCACTTCTCTGATAAGCCAAGGGCAAGGGATTTGAAGGGGACTCTGGAGAACAAGCAGGTATGGCCATATCTTCTATTTATAAGCAGAGTAAAAGTGCCACCACCTCTGTTAGATGTCAAATCTCCTATCAGAGCCAGGTTTTCACACTCCTCCTGGACACAGTGGCTTTCCAGGACCCACCACCACCTCTAGCACACCGAGCCTCTCGCTCAGCACAGTAAACAGTCAGGATCCACGTCCTTACTGCACTTACAAGGGAAGGTCTAAGGAAGTGCCCATATGCAGGAGCTCTCTACTCTGGGATTCATTCTGGACTTTGTTCCCACAATCTTATAGCACATCCATAACCCTTCTCTTGACAAATGTTATACAAAAGTGAGAAGAAGTTGTTATCATATCAGTATACAATCATATCCAGGTATCCCACCTCCATCTAGAACTCTAGATGTACAATGGAAAAGTATCAAGTTTAAATTACAAGAACCTTTAAGATACTTAAATAGAAATGTTAAACAAAGAATGGCTGCCTCGAGGTGATATGTATTGAACATACACAACGCTTTTAAAAATTAATAATATTTATTTAATAAGTGTGTGCTACTGTTGCAGATACACAAGGAGATTCTATTCAGAATAGGCTCATATCCACTTCTTTAAATTAGAAGTAACTAAAAATGAACACTACAGACCGATCAAACTAAGATAGTAATCTGAGCCACTTTCTAAAGCTCTTTGTTTTGTTGGAAAATACAGGATCACACAATGGAAAAACAGTTTAGGGAAAGAGGACTCTTAAATGCTAGTGATCTGCATCCAGACGAAAATAGTGTCTGCATTTCTTCAACTGAAGCCAACATTATGACTGCTCCTAGAAATAGATGAACTGTTTTTTTCAAAACCATTAAACCTGTCTCTTTTACCATAGAAAGATGGCAAAAGTAAATGCAGCTACTAAATCTCCTGAGCTTTCCCATTTGGAGTTCAGCAAATCAGTGAGCAGGTCTCAGAGATCCCAACTATTAAGAGCTTCTTTGCAGCCTAGGTGGCTGCAGCCAGTGGCTATGTAATTATCACTCTCACACAACGAGAACACTGAACTACATGGTGAATGTTATAGAGCTAATTTGGATTACCATGGGAAGATAAAAAGGGAAAAATGGAAAGATTAACTTCTGTTCTGAAGGCTAAGCTCTACCATAACAGTGTGCCACTCCAACGTATTTCAGAAGAAGAAAAAAAAAAGGGGGAGAAAATGGTAAGTCCTTCTGCTCCTGTCCTAAGGAGAAATCAAACAAGATTGGGGGCAGAGGGGGGTGGAATAGAAGAGGTTGGTTCTTTGTTGACAAGGGTATTGCAAGAAAACAACCTACAACAATCCAGTGGGACAATGAACTTATAGCCCAAGATGGGCCATAGAATGCATACTGAACTCAGAACCTGTGGCCTACTAATACTAAGTGTAAAAAAGACTCATTCACACCCTATAGGCCTCAGAATCTCATTACCACAGACAAAGCCACTAAAGTGAACCTGGCCAGGAAGGCACTTGTGACACAAGGAAGGAAGAGAAGGGGGGGAGAAGTATGCCCAGTCAACCAATAATCCTGGAAATGTGGATATATAGAGCAAGGTCTCTTTGATTTTATAACTGTTTAGTGCAAGTTAACTACCGAAGGACAGGTGAATTCTGAAGTATAAATATGTGACAAAGATGGGGTAATGGTACAAAGGACAGCCCAGAAGTCATTACTATACTGAAACAAGGTGACAAGGGCTTAAATCTATATGGCCTAACTTGGTAAAGATAAACATACAACCATTAGACCACAGAATACATGGAGAATAAGGGTTTATATACAAACTTGTAGACGTTGTAAAAACCTACGTATGTCACTTCAGAGAGTTAGAGATTTTCTTAAAGTCGGTGGGGAGATTCTCAATTGACTTTTTTTCTCTTTTGCGTGTGCATGAAGGAGATGACCACACGTGCATCCTAGCAACTGAGCTCTGACACAAGGAAAGATTAGAAAGATTAAAAACCGTTGGTGGTGCACGCCATAAATCCCAGCACCCGGGAGGCAGAGGCAGGTAGATTTCTGAGTTTGAGGCCAGCCTGGTCTACACAGTGAATTCCAGGACAGCCAGGGCTACAAAGAGAAACCCTGTCTCGAAAGCAAAACAAAACAAAAACCAACAAACAAAAAGCCTAACATAGAGAGCCCATTCAAGGGCCACTCCCAACTAAGTATCAAATGACACCTGAGCCAGACATAATGGCATACTCCTATAATCCCACTTGAGAGACTGAGACAGAAAGATTGCTATGAGCTCAAGGCAAGCCTGTGCTACATAATAACACAGTCTGGGGGTAGATGGAGGCACGGGTATAAGACTGAACAATGCCCAGAGAGATAAAATGGAAAGAGGTGTGCATAGTGTTCTAGATATGCTAGCTAGTTTTATGTCAACAAGCTAGATCATCTGAGGAGGAAACCTCTAATAAGAAAAGTCTCCATAGCATCGGATAATAGGCAAGCTTATAGGGCATTAATTAGTGATTGATTGGGGGGGGGGAGCAGTCCATTAATGCTAGTGCCACCCTGGGCTGGTGGTCCTGGGTGCTGCAAGAACACAGTCTGAACAAGCCATAATGAGCAAGCCAAAAGCAACACTCCTCATGACCTCTGCATCAGCTCCTCCCTCCCAGGTCTCACTCTTGAGTTCTTGCTTAATTTTCCTCAATGGACTGTGATTCAGGATATGTAAGGCAAATACGCCCTGTCCTTCCAAGTTGTTTTGGTTATGATGTTTTATCACCGCAGTAGAAACCTTAAGACACTAGGTAAGGAAAAACAAAGAGTAAGTGTTATTTATAGCTTAGAAGATGGGGTAACTATTGATGCAGGGAACCAGAATGATTTAAAAACTAGGAAAATTGAGACTATTATGCATAAGAAAGTCCATCATACAATGTTGGGAGAGCAAATGACATCCAAGTAAAAATGCCCAGTCAAACTGAAAAGAAGTCATCTTTGACTCTGCTGAACTTTCATCACTAACCAGACCACTATGATGTGAAAATTGACTTCTTTCTCAAAGAGTCAATTTCTAGAAGCTTGGTTCCCATTTAACAGCCCTGAAAGATAGTGGGAACCTTAAGAGGTGAGCTAGAGGAAAATTACTGTATTGAGAGCACCCTCAGGATCGAAGTTGGCCTCCCTGAATGGCCCAGCCTACCTGGGACTTGTTAAGTTTCCAAGAGCAGTATGTCATGAAAGACCAAGCCAGGCCTAAGCCCAGTCTTTGGACTTTCTTGCCTCCTCATCTTCTCTCCCATTTTCATATATATTGTTATCATGTGATGCTTCCCTCCATGTAATAACTGAACATGACCAAAAGGCCCTCCCCAAAGTCCAAACACATGGGGCTGCTGGATCTGAGTCTTTGCACTTTACAAACTTGTGGTGGTTTGAATAGATTTGGCCCCCATAGATTCTTGGGTTTTAACTCTTTGACTTTGGGCCATAGGGCGTGGCACTATTAGGAGGTGTGACCTTGTTGGGGTCACTGTGTAGGTGGGCTTTGAAATATCCTGTGCTCTGACTCCACCCAGTAAGGATGATAGTCTTGTCCTGACCGCCTGTGGTTGACAACTCTCCTCTTGGCTACCTTTGGATCAAGATGTAGACCTCTCAACTCCTACACCAGCACCATGTCTGCCTTCATGCTTCCCACCATGATAAAGGACTGAACCTGTGAACCTGTAAGCCGGCCCCAATTAAATGTTGTCCTTGTAAGAGTTGCCTTGGTCATGGTATTTCTTCACAGCAATAAAACTAAGACAAAACTATTGGCTAAACAAACCTTTAAAAGTATAGATTCTATAGTATTTTTGTCAGACCAACAGAAAGACAACAACACGGGCTAATATATCTGTAGTGCAGGCTTGTTATTCCAGCACTTGGTAAACTGAGGGAGATGACACACATCTATAATCCCAGCATTCCAGTGGCAAAGGCAGGAAGATCATAAATTCAAGGTCACCATAAACTGCATAGAGTTCAAGGACATCCTGGAATACATACAGCCCTGTCTTCCCTCTGTCCCATCCACTCACCCACCCAAAAGAGAAAAAGTATAGTTGTCGGGAGAGGGTATTAGCTAGGAGAGAGAACACTTCCTGGTATTTGCAAGGATCTAGGTTTGCCACAGCAGAATGGGACATGGGCAGGGATGCGGGGAGGAAAAGGCTGAGGGTTATAGTATACAAGGTGTGGTTATGTTTTGGGCTGGAGGCAAGAAAGGCCCAGCAAGTTGCTGAAAAAGTCTGGTAAATACCAAAGAAGGAAGACATGTCTCAGGAATATTTATGTTACCTTCAACATCAGAACTCAGGTAGTTCCGCACTTCATTCAAGATGAAGTTAATGTCTTCCTCTGAAGGAATAGGGTGGTGCGTGACGTCCGTTGGCGTATCAGTGGTGCCAGCAATTGTCATCTTCTCCCAAGGCAAGAAGAAAATCACTCTGCCATCACTGGTTGCAGGATCAAGAAGTCCCATGTTCTCAGGGCTAGGGTGGAAAGAAACAATTCTATTTTGTTTGGCGCTCGTGCCCAAATAAGCAAAACAAGAAAAACATGAACTTTTATTTCATTACTCCATTCTAATCCATAGATATTCCTAAAATTAAAAAAAAAAAGTTAAGAAAAGATAAGGAGCTGA
Organism: Mus caroli; assembly: GCF_978045245.1. Taxonomy (NCBI): domain Eukaryota; kingdom Metazoa; phylum Chordata; class Mammalia; order Rodentia; family Muridae; genus Mus; species Mus caroli. The sequence continues at coordinate 123,328,297 of NW_028227257.1, forward strand.
GCAAATGAGATAATATTATCTTGTAATCTTCCCCATGCAACAATCTATGGTTAATTGTCTCTTAGTTGTTTTGGTTTTTATAACTCTGGACCATTCACATTAGATAATGTCAGTGGAATAAATGCCTATAATTTCTTTTATTATGACCAATTAACAATAACTCTTCAACCTTTCTTGGAATCTATGAGAAGTATTTTCCTGGGACATTTGACATTTTGTAGAAAACCTGAGAAGTGATGAGAAAGCGAAGCCAAACTTTCTTGAAACTAAAATCACCAACTCCTTCCTTCTGTGATGCGTAAATGAACCTGTGTTACTTTGTCACAAATGAGATTCCTTACTTTATTTCAAAGTGACAGGCACGTCAGAAAGTGCATTGAGAAGAAAACAGCTCTTCATGTGGTTTCTAGGTTTGCTAAATAACAATGTCATTGGATGGGCCAAATGGAGAGGACTAGGTTAGCAATGAGAAACTTTCAAACAAAACAGTATGCACGGGAAAAGTATCCGATATTTTTTGGTCTCTAAAAAGCATTAAATTTACTTGCCATTAGACCTCAAATTCCTAGTCAATCTCAAGTCTTATAAACTTTGAGAGTAGGAGAGGGGGCTGCAAGTTGACACAGCCTTAGATTAAGTCATCAGTCACTTTAGGTTGGACACTAACACATTTAAATTCCAAGCTTCGGTTTGATAAATGGCTTTTTGTTGAAACAAAACATTTGAGAAACTTCTGAGAAATATCATGTTGACTTCATTTATATACAACCACCTCATGGTCCAGAAAACTCATGACAGGTTTTAAATAATACAGATGATAAAATTAAGCATAAGATTCTAATATTTAGTGACCTAGGAAGGAAGTATTGTTAGAAACTACTGAGACCCTCAGAAACTTCCACTGCAATAAAAGCCATTTAAAGGGTGAAGGTGACAGTTACCAGCCAACATGTACCTGGAACCTGTAGAGAATCAGCTGCCTAAGTAAAGACATATGTGTCAAGCATAAAATTAACAAGCACAGAGGGAAGACAGAGCTACTAACAAATGGTATAAAATTTTAAGAATCCACTTGGAAGTATCTTTCATCAGTTCTAAATTACCTAATTCATAGTCTCCCTCGAGGAAAAGTTTGTTTTCTTATGAAGGATTAGTTCTGCAAGGTCACCCTAAAGAGTCAGCTCTGGTGACAGTCAGTACGATGGGAGAGGTGCACGGCTCTTTTCAATCTGTATGATTCATTTGGCATCAGCAGGGGAAGCTGGCTAATTTATGTGTGTGACTAGGATTAAAGGTAGTGAACATTTTTCTCATGCAGACCATTGCTTTCCTGAGGAACCCTTAGTTAAACTGAAATCAATTTATTGTTAGCCACTTAGCAATCAGTGTTAGAGCTAACAGTATGTACACACATTACCGGAAAAAAATTGACCTCTTGTCAGTAGTAAAAAAGCAGGCTAGAAGGAAGAAGTGATTACATTCATGCACAGCAGTCAGTGGGAGGCTGGTGCTGCTGTTGGAAGAAACCACAAACCTGAGGCAAATTCCAGATTGGGTTTTTAAGAGTAGATTTACAAAAATCATTTTTGTTGGGTTTTTCTGAGGTTAAAATAATTCTTCTGGGGCTGGAGAGATGGCTCAGTGGTTTGGAGCACTGACGGCTCTTCCAAAGAAGCAGAGTGCTATTCCAAGCACCTCTGTTGGGTGACTCACAATGACCTGTGGCTCCACCTCCAGGAGTGCCAGTTCCCCCTATCCTCTTTGGGCACCTGCAGTCATGTGTACATACCTATGTGCAGACATACGCACATAACTGAAAATAATAATAGTTAAATTACTGGGGCTGGGGAGATGGCTCGTGGTTAACAAGCAGTGGCTGTTCTTCAAGGGAACCCAGGTTTGATCCCTACATAGTATCCTACATAGTTTGGACCTACATAGTGTCCGGCATCCACTAACTCCAGCCTTCTTTTGGACTCCACGGGCTGCAGACATGCCTGTGGCACAGAGACATACATGCAAGTGAAATACCAATACACGTAGGATGAAAATAAATAAATCTCAAAAAAAAAAAAAAATACTAACTACCCCTGCTTCTCTCAAACACACACCTAAAAGCTGTTACCATAACTTATAATGATCATTCCATACCTGGACTGTTAGTTAGGATTATACCAAACATTACTAATCCATAAACACACTTCTGCAAATGATGCAACAAGAAAGAGGGCACACAATTTTCACTCTATGTACTAGCCTAAGCTCAAAATATCAATAGCTAGGAAAATCACCCTATTTCTATGCAAGTCAGACATAAGGATACAGCAGTTAACAAAACAGATAAAGCTGAGTGTGATGACTGACGGCTATAATCTGAATTATTAAGAAGTTGAGTCAAGAGAATAGGCAGGAATTTGATGACAATATGGATGGGACCCTGTCTCAAAACAGATCACTGCCAAACTTTATAAAGTCATGTACTAAGGCGATATAGAATCCAAGCAAGGATGTTCTGAGTAGGACTCCAATTGCTCAGTAAAGAATGCCAACAACAGACAAATGGGATTTCATGAAACTGAAAACTGTACAAAAAGGAGAGATGTCAAGTGAAGAATGTCTGCAGAATGAAAGAAAGTTCTTGCTAGATATATGTAGGAGGAAGTATAAACAAACAAACCAGGGGCCGGTGTCTGCTGCCAAGCCCTGTGACCTGAGTTCAAATACCTGGACCCACAGAGAAGGAAAAGAACTGACTCACAGAAATTGTTCTGTGATCCCCCCCCCAAACATGCTGTGGCAGGCATCCTTGTGCACACACGTCCATAAGCACACCTGTATATGTGCATATCCATGCACGAACATATCTATGCATAGACACCCACTCACACGCATGCACGTGCACACACTAGAGCACAAATAAAAAGATTTGTGCTCGAGTGTGCTCTTTAAATCAAATAAATCAATCAAGCTAACCAATAAGTAGATTAGGTCAATGAAACAAAGTTTTCAAAATAGCCAATGAATGTATGAAAAAGTATTCACTCTCACTAACCATCATTCAGAATGGCAGTTATTGAGAGAGCAAGTAACGATAAATGCTGGGAGGATGTGGAGCACAGGGAGCGCCTTTCCACTACTTGGAGCAGTATAAACTAGTCCAGCCACTACAGAAATCAGCATGGAGGTTCTGAGGGGTGGGAGGAGCTCAAACAGAAACCCTAGCTATGCCTCACCTGGGAATGTACCAAAGGATGCGACGCCAACATGTGACAGACACCATTGCATCGATGTCACTGCCACATTGCTCTCAACAGTTAAACTACAAAACAAACCCAGGGGTCTCAACGACAGGGGAATGGGTACAGCAAAAGTGGTGTATGCACACAATGGAATTTCTTTCGTCATGAAGAAGTCATGTTGTTTACGGAAAGAAGGCTGTGACTGGAAGGAATCATATCACCCCAGTTACCCCAGTCGAGAGGACGACAAATGATGTATTTTCTCTCAATTGTGTTTCCTAGATTTTGTTTTATATAGATCTCTAAAATCATGTAAGCATATCATGTATGTATATATGACATGGAAGAAAAAGCCAAAGGGGACTAGTGGGATGGGAAGGAGAAAAAAGAGAAAGCCAGGGGACATGGGAGGGATGTGCTCCTGGACAAAGAAGCTTATGAGGAAGTGTCCATAGGACAAGATGTATGCACAATGAAAAAAATTTAAGTAAGCCACAAATTTAAATAAAACACTTTTAAAAAAAGGATGTCATAGAAGATATTCAGTATGTAATTAATCTCCTGGGAGCCAGTTTCTTGGGTAATGGGTGTCGAGACAGGGTGCTGTTACCTGTAGTATCCGGGCATCACAATGTGGACCCCAGCACTGGGCTGGCAGATGGGAACAACGTTTTTATCATCCATTTTGCGCACCGAGTCTGTGAAAGGGCCGGCAGCATTGATAACACATTTGGCTCTCACATCAAATTCCTGCCCTGTGAAGAAAGCAGCATTGATTACATACTTGGTTTGTTCTGCGCTCACAAGAGCTGATTATTAGTTCATCTGTTAACTTAACCTATGGTGAAGTCTATATAGTGCGTACCACACTAAGTGTCAGGAACAGCCAGAGTTCGTGAAGAGCCAAAGGAAAGGCTCCCTTCTCAGAAAATTTACCCAAACCCCTTTTTCATTGTGATTCTCAGTCTATTTACAAAGTGCTGTGAACAGGAGGCTGAGGTTATCCTCCACTGGGGATGAGAACTCTCACCTAATGTTCAAAGAGCCCTGGGGTCAAGAAGGTAGGGAGGGAAGGAGGGGAAGAGGGAGGGGATGAAAGAAAAGGGCTGGCTAGCTTAGAGAGCTAAGATACTTGACATCAAGCCTGAAAACCTGAGTTTGATCCTGAGAGTCTACAGGGTAGAAGGAGAGAATTGACTCGCCGTTGTCCTTTGACTTCCAAATTCAAGCTATGGCGTGCAGGTGTGAGTGCATGCACGCACACACGCAAACGCATACACTAATTACATTTTTGTCAGCTAGAAAAAAGCATACCCAAATGTTTAGCCGCATTACGGTGGGAAAATATCTCGCCAGCGTTGCTTTTGTTCAGGAAACCGTGCAGTTTTGCAAGTGCCTACCTAGCCATAGGGCTGTGCCAAGCCTGGAAATCTTAGTGAGTTATAAGTGATTGACTCAAAAGCTCTGCCTGTGTCACCTAAGTGATGCTCGGAGACTTGGCACATTGATTTAATTTTATTAATCACATGTTTCGGTGAGGGGAATGAAAGGCCTTCACAGCTGTGAGAGTTCTGTGGGCATTTACTATTATGCTTATCATTAGTGTTACTATTTAACACAAAGGGGAAAAATTGGCAAGTCCCACAAGGGAACATTTTCATGTTAAGCCAGGCATTGTTGACAGTAAGGAATATAATTAAGATGACTGAAGTCTGCCTTTCACTGAAAGAAGGGTGACAGACAAATCCTCATTTGGTCATTATACAAGCATGGCAAAATGCTAGGAAATGCCTCCCTGGTGGACCCCGGCATACCTGTGAGCACATCCTTGCACCGCGCACCGCTCACTCGCTCTTTGCCGGTTTCGGGGTCTGTCTTCTTGAGCAAGCTCACTACCTCCATGTAATTGGCCGTGGCAGCCCCGTACCTGGCAGCGGTGAGGGCGATGGCGAGGTTCATCCGTGCATCGTTGTGCTGTCCTGAAGCAGAGAGAAGCATGAAGGGAGGGACAGGAGTCACCTCGAGCCATGGACGGGTGGTACAGAAGTGTGTCACAACAAATATGTCACATCTGTCCCTGTCACCTGGGATCTGTGTGATGGCTGGGCAGCTCTACAGGGTACCATCGGGAAATATGTGGTCATCCTCGGGCGACACTTACCTGCTTCTTCAGCTAGTGTGTTTTGTGTAAGAGAAAAATGATGGGATTGTTGCTTTCCTGCAGAGCTGACATCAATTATCCCAAAGTTTTAAACTTATTTCTCAAAGAAGTCATTATTCTCTTTATGTGGGAACATATGTATATGTCAGACTTTTTCTAATACAGACAAAAACCATAAACATGGAAGCGAGGCAATTCAAAACCTTGGAATATCTGACACCCCAACTGGTGTTGATGAACAATTTTTTATGAGTGCATGCCTATCTTGTATTCCAAACCAAGACTTTCACTTTCATTTTCCAGAATCTCAGAATTCCATAAAAGGATTTCTTATGGTTGGAATTTTGATCAGGGCTCCTTAAAATGTAACATTTTTTTAATAGCACATAAAAGGTAAGAAATTAAGCAGGGCAAAATTTAATTACAGAACAATCCCTACCTGTGTTGTTAGAGATTTATTGCTGAAAAATCCTAGTTAAAGAAAACTAGGGGGGAGGAGAAGGGGGAAGAGATGATTAATCACTTTAAAATACTGGCATCACTGGAGACTTTTCCTATTTATTATTGCCAGCGCAGTTAACGCTGACCAGGGAGAATTACTCTACATTGCAGGTCCGGGTTCTCTGTGCCCTGAATAATTAATTATCCAGGGCTAGATGTATTGAAGCAGAGTTCAAATTCCCACACATCGGGATCAGTTCTATCAAGATACTACTGATACAGGGATGAAACTAATGGATATTGTTGTTGATTGATGCCTCCAGCATACCAAACTCGTAGTATAAATGGTTTATGTAAAGTTTCTTCCTTGTGATTCAGTCTGGGAGCCCTGAACAAGTCAGATGTTCCAGGGAAAAGGGCAAAGTTATAAAGAGAGAATCGATGACTGGAGACCCTGCGGCCCCTCCCCACAAACAGCTTATTCGAAAACTGCCTGAAGAATGCCAGGCTGGAAGCCACTCCCCTCCTAAGTCTACGAACTCACTCTAAGGGGAGGGTGACTACTAAAGTCCGATGGGCAAAATGTTTATTGTTCTTTATCCAGAGCGGCGCCATTTACTTCCCTTAAAATACTGTATCAGGAAAAAAATCAAGAATACAAAATACAAGAAGGGAGCACAGATTCAACACAGCGTGACCCTAAAGTGGCTTAAAACAGCCAACTCCAATTAGCCAACTTTCACCAGTGGAGGAAGTTCTTTAAAACCAGAACACACAGCACAAGGCTAGATGAATACACAAAGCCCAAGAAATGAAATGGACCGACACTCTAGAGTTGCTGTCTCTCTGGGGTAAAGAGATGACAAGAGTGCTGGTCATGTGACCTACACCTTTAACCCCCAGCACTCAGCAGGCAGTAGAGGCAGGTAGATCTCTGGGACTTTTGAGGACAGCCTGGTCTACCCAGTGAGTTCCAGAACAGCCAGAGCTACATAGAGACTGTCTAAATAAATAGACAGACAGACAGACCAACCTAAGGAGTACCCCACATGTGGTTCCTGCTCTGTGGAGAAGCACACACTCATAGCTCCCAAAAGCTGAAAAGCAAAGCATTTAACTCCTCTCTGAGCCCAGCGGTTCCTGTCTCCTTTCAGAAATACTCTGCCCAGGCATCTCCTTCACAACTTTCCTCTCTGCATTCCGAGCAAAGCCCCACCTTGATTCACTTCAGCTTGCCCTCTGCCCTGGGACACGGGTGCCCGCGGAGAGCACTGCTTGAGGTGTGATACATTTTCATTTTTTCATCTAAATGGCCCCATTCTGTTTCTTGACATTTCGAAAGTATCTCTGTGTCTTGTAATTTTATTTCTAGATAAAAAAGGACTTTTTGACAACGCTGCCAGTCATGAGTCCAGGATAGGATGGCCTCAAAGGCCCATCCAATTGTCCTGCTCACTCCAACCCATTTCCTCAGAACCACGCAGCAGCTCTGTTTCACTCATCAGCATTACCTGGGGTAAGACACACAAGGGTCCAGGCAGCAAGTGCACAAGTCTGTCTCCTGCTCTGTTATCATTTGCACTTGAAATCTTACATATGTGCACACACTAAGCTGACAACCACAGCACAGAATCACAGAAGTGGGGGGACTGTCCAAACACAGAGTGTAAGATGTGTCCACCAAAAAGAACACAGTTGCTGGGGTAGAGATTGTATCTTAACTTCTAATGGCCTTGACCAAGAAGAGTGAGAAGTTTTCTAACAGAAACATCTGAGTGTGTGCATTTTGGAATGTACCATCTAAGACAGGCCTTATACAAACACTCTACAAATACTATTCTCTAAGTCTGGCATCTAAGTTAAAGAACAAATACGAGGAGAGGGAGGGAGAAGGGAATCAGAGGGGGAAGGAAGGAAAATTATTCAATGTATAAAGAATACGAAGAATAGACAAATAAGAAGAAGCAAAAAAGGTCATTAAGGAGCTGGTTAAAGTTAGTTAAGCTGTGAGGATGCCCTGCAGCTCTTTAGCGCAGGACACCTTTAAATGGTCTTTGCCTAACTTCTCTCTACTAGTAGTCCAGAAAGTCTAACTTTTAAGAACAACAATTTATTAAAATAACACCAGCCATGATTTCATCACCAAACAGCCAGTTTGCAACTGAGAGAATTTCCTCCCGTCCTCTATGCCCTGACCTGAGTCTGACACAATCATTTTGATGAGCAGAGGGGATCGGATGCCTGCCAGAAAGAATATCTTCTCCCAAAGCTTTAGCCCCATTTCCAACAAAATCCTCGCAGAATGCTTCATTGTCTCAGGCTCCTGGTGTCACCGTGACCTGTAGCAGCTTCCCCTTTCCAGTTGGGCTAATCTACAAAAGTCAAGCTAATTTGATGTAGCCATTACATTTAAAACTTCCCATTCTGAGGAGGAAGAGTGCAGTAAACTGAGCAAAATAGGTATGTGTACGTGAGAGTGTGGAGATTCTTAACTTCTGCTTCAAGTACGTGTGACGAGCACGGCGGAAAAGCAAAAGTGGAAATGAGAACCGCTTCTCAGGGACTTCTGGCAGCACACAATTTCCAAAATCACACTTTCTGAAAGTGCATGCGAGGTAGGGCAGGACTGGTTAGGTCAGGAACCACGGAGGGAATGATGCAGAGCGAGCAAGATACAAGAGGCACCCACCGCAGTGATGCTGGGGTTGAGAGCACTGTGCTGCAACTTTTCAGGGTCTCACTCACCTGGGTGGAGGAATGTGGATAAGGCAATGCATGCATGCGTGCGTACGTGCATAGTGTTCTTTACAGAGAAACTGACTACTTCTGAAATTACTCAGCTCGTGTGTGTGTGTGTGTGTGTGTGTGTGTGTGTGTGTGTGAGAGAGAGAGAGAGAGAGAGAGAGAGAGAGAGAGAGAGAGAGAGAGAGAGAGAACACTGTCCTTTACAGAAAGCATGAGTACTTCTGAAATTACCCAGCTCCTGTGATGTACCTGTGCCTCTCCAGGTATTGCTTCCCATACTTTGTATGTCTGTACAGTATAAAACAGACAAGCCAGGCATCAATACACATTCCTTTAATCCCTGTACATAGGAGAGAGAGGCAGGTGAACCTCTATGCTGACAGCAAGGTCTATATAAAGAGTTCCAGGCCAGCCAAAGCAACATAATGGGTGTCTCTCTCTCCTCTCTCTCTCTCTCTCCCCCTACCCCACCAGGTGCCTTCAGCAAGGAAATTAGCAAAACAAACAAACCTACAAACAACAACAACAACAACAAAAACCAGAAATCATCCTTTCCCCCTGGACTAGAAATTTCATTTATATTTCACTTGCATCTGTGTAATCCACTACAAATATCGTCTCTCTCTTATCCCATTCCTGTAGCCTTTGTCCTAAGTCTTCAGTGCCCCCTTCTCTCTCTGCTCCTCCTCTCTGCCAATGCTGTGAGGACACCCTCGGGTGAGCAGAGCAAGGGGAAGATGCAAGTGTTCCCATCATCACAGCCCAGGCTGTACCTGCTGGCTATCACTCAGTCAGCACCTACCTCACAAACAGGACATCCAGAGAGTCGTCCAGCCTACCCCAGACAAATGCCAATGCATGAACAATAAGCCTTAAGCAATTAAAGCAACTAAGGAAGGGCCAGGGAGGCAGCTCAGTGGCTAAGAGCGTGTCCTCTGGGTTCAGGTCCCAGAATCCATATGGAAGCTCATGACCATGTGTACCTCCGGTGCCAGGGGACCTTATTCCCTCTTTTGGCCTCCACAGACAGTGCAACCATGATATACAGGCATGCAGACAAACCCTGAAATATATAAAATAAGTAACTCTTTCTTCTAAAAAGCAATTAAGGAAGACTGCTTATGACGGTCCATAACTGCTAACTTATAGTGATAGTCAAAGCTTAAACAGAAGCACAAAATGCCAGAAATACAGATCTAGTATCTCAAATATGTTAGGTAGTGCCCACAAAATGACTTTTCTTTTACAGAGACTGTAAAGTACTCATCTATATTTTATACAAGCTACCAAGAATTGAGTTTTGTTTTGTTTGTTTGTTTTTTAAAAAAATCATTCTGGGTTGATGTACATTTTTCCAGAAAAAAAAAGTCTTCTAATATAGAATATAGTCTTCTAATGTAGAGAAAATCAAAGGCATAATATTCTAAGTTGATGAATTGGAGTAATTTGCTGTCACTTATCCATACTACAGTTCTCAAGAAGGGACACCTGTTAGCACCGAACATGTAATCATTTTTATTATTTAATACAAAGGTACAATTAAATGCAGGCACAGGATGTGACCCGCATCACAATTCCGCCTGGCCTTTCTCTTCCCAGTATCTTTTTCATTATCCTAGGCCTTTTGTTCCTCCGTGTTTCTTTTGTCTAGCCCTAAGTTCTGGAACAAGCTATTTACAATCTGAATAATTAGCAATCAGGGTGGATCTGTGGTCTTTGGCCTCCTGTAAAGGAAACACTGTCAGATGCCTCAACATGACACACTGTAACAAGTGAAGTTTCTATACCCCCAGGACTTTCCCTCTCTTGAAAAAAGTTTTAAAAGAATCTAATGAGGAATGAGTTTTCTACTTCTCAGACACTTAGGAGTCTAACTAGAGTAACAAAAATGAAGCTTCATTTAAAATGCAAACAACAGAATGCTTTGGGTATTCATTAGCTATTTTCGTACAAAATGTTCTATACATTAGTTTACAATGAACACTCCCTGTGCCTGCCTACTCGAGGACAATGCATTCCCTCTAGCACAAGCCAAGAGTCGCTTTTTGTCTTTCTTCCTTCTTTCCTCTTACTACTCCTTAGAAGACCCAAAGTGAAAAGGCCCATGTGACAAAAATTAATTGAAGTCGGGGGAGTCAAAAGACAAGAGACTGTTAAATAAACTGTCCCAGTTAGGGTTTTACTGCTGTGAACAGACACCATGACCAAGGCAACTCTTATAAGGACAGCATCTAATTGGGGCTGGCTTACAGGTTTGGAGGTACAGTCCATTATCACCAAGGCAGGAACCTTGTTCAGGCAGGCAAGGTGTAGGCATAACTGAGCATTCTACATCTTCATCTGAAGGCTGCTAACAGAATACTAACTTCCAAGCAACTAGGATGAGGGTCTTAAGCCCATACCCACGATGACACACCTACTACAACAAAGCCACATCTCCTAATAGTGCCATTCCCTGGGCCAAGCATATACAAACAATATCATAAACTGTACAGGTGTGAGTCCTAACAGCGCAGATTTGCTCTTCGTGATTTGCAAAATGAACTAAACTCATTGATAAGTCCTCTTGGAAGGCCTACTTCTGATGGAGAAGATCTACCTTCGTTGAGCAAGTCTGTAGGCAACACAGAATTGTGACCCCCCCCCCCCCAAATTTAGCTGAATAATTTTTAAATTCATTCCTTTGGTGCATATTGATTAAACAGCTACTACCTCTGTGCTGTATACCAAAGTATCATTGGTGGAAACATCGGGCTACGGGAGTAAAGTTCACATATTAGTGACAGTCACATGCTCCCAATGTCCTCATGTCCTATAGCACTCTCCCTTTCCCCTGAAGTTTTCTAAAATGCCACCAAGCCTAATGCTCTAGATGTATCAGCTCTTTTCTCCTACGTTTGGAGAAGATTTGCAAAGCTTCTTTCTCAGAGAATGTGTGTTTGGTGTCAAGGCTGGTCTCCACAGACCAAGTCCTGAACTCACTGCATCTGACGGTCTCTTCTCTCGGCTACACAAGCAGAGATGAGGCAAGAGAGAAAGGCAGGAGAAAGAGAAAGTAGTCCTTCAGTCCACAGTCAAGTTGAAGACCCAAGACAAAGAAGACTCAAGTGTACCAGCACAATTAAGGACTTCCTTCCTTTCTGAGTGTAAGCATAGGAGTCTCACCAGAATCTCCATTCACAGTAAAAGGTGTGCCCTAAGCTCCTTGTGCAACACTTGTGGGTTCCTGATTTTACCTTCTTGGCTTATAAACTCACGGAAGGCATGATTAGAGCCACCGCTATCATCTAATTTATCAGAAGAGAGAAATGGGGGCAGGAGAGATGACTCAGTGGGTAAAGTACTTGCTGTGTAGCCATGAGGTCCAGATTCCCAGCACCTGTGTAAAATACTTAGTGGTCTTAGTATCTTAGTACCAGTGTATGCGGCGGGGGGGGGGGGGGGGGTGGCAGTAGGTGTGTGTGGGGGGGGGGTTCATGGAACTAACTAGCTCAACTAGAACTCTTTGTTCAAGTGAGGGACCCTACTTCATACATAAGTTAGAGAGAGATGGAGGAAGACACCCAAAGTCACCAGCACCTGCTGACATATATTCCCACACACATGTACACATGACACACACATGAGAGAAAGAGAGAGGAGAGGGAAGAGCTTCTTAATAGTCCTTTCAGATGTACATCAACAGCCAGTGCTACACAGTGAAACGCAGTCTCAAAAAAGTTATGGTTATTGTCAAAATGGGTTTTTTTTTTAAACATAGTGAATATTTTCCAATTCTAAATGTTTCAGCAGGTTGAAGCGTTTGCCGCCAAGCCTGATGACCTGAGTTCAATCCCTGGGACCCACGTGATGGAGAATAGCAGTTTACTGGTCATCAGTCTGGCAAACGTTCTCTCCCTCAAACGTGTGGTGACAACCTGTTTTTAAATCCCTGAATTTCACTTCCCTATGAGTTTGCTTTCCTTTCACTAGGACTGACAAGCAGACTTTTTTTCTTTATAAATAGGAAGTCAAAAGAATGGATTTGGAAAATGAATGGACCTTGGAAAACGATACTGACACAACATTATATTGCTCCTAAACTTATCAAATCTCTATCCAGGGCTCTTCATTTTCTCTTAATGAACCAAAAACAGGAAATTTTGCTGTTTTTTACAGAGGAAACCAACACTAGCTATAAACGTAATAACCTAGGCAAAATGCGGTAAAGCCAAATTACAGTCCCTTAAACAGCAAGCAGTAGCCTGGTCCTTGCTGTGGTTTCCTGGCTGGCTTCCTAATGTCTACCTATTTCTCCGTCTCGAGGGTCCTTTCACACAAAAGAAGGGTCAGCCTCTAGTCTTGCTTGCTCCCCAGCCACAGTCCTTCCTCTCTCCAGTGCTAGAGACTTAAAATATAAAAATTTTTTAAAGACAGTGTAAGGATGGTGACAGCACTATCCCGTTTCTAACTGCAACAGCAGCAGAGAGGCCAGCAGCTTAGGCAGTCACCTGCTAACTTGCAGCAGTGGAGAGATGGACAGGGTTATTTCAAGTCATTTTTGTTTCATTATTTTCAAGCTAGACCTTTTTTGCCTTCCCAATATTTCTGTTGTCACTAAAGAATCTTCCTAAGAAAAATCTCTTCCCTGCCAGGCAGTGGTGGCACATGCCTTTCATCCCAGCACTCAAAATCAGAGGACAGCCTGGTCTACAGAATGAGTTCCAGGACAGCCAAGGCTATACAGAGAAACCTTGTCTCAAAGAAAAGAAAAGAAAAGAAAAGAAAGAAAAGAAAAGAAAAGAAAAGAAAAGAAAAGAAAAGAAAAGAAAAGAAAAGAAAAGAGAGGGGACGGGAGGGGGAGGGGAGGGGAGGGGGAGGGGAGGGGAAGGGGAAGGGGAAGGGGAAGGGGAAGGGGAAGGGGAAGGGGAAGGGAAAGGGGAAGGGGAAGGGGAAGGGGAAGGGGAAAGGGAAAGGGAAAGGGAAAGGGAAAGGGAAAGGGAAAGGGAAAGGGAAAGGGAAAGGGAAAGGGAAAGGGAAAGGGAAAGGGAAAGGGAAAGGGAAAGGGAAAGGGAAAGGGAAAGAAAAGAAAAGAAAAGAAAAGAAAAGAAAAGAAAAGAAAAGAAAAGAAAAGACAAGAAAAGACAAGAGAAAAGAAAATCTCTTTCCCTTGCCAAGTATAGTGGGTCAAAGCTGCAATCCCAGCATTTCAGACACTGATGCAGGAAAATGAGAAATCCAAAGCCAGTCTGGGCTACAAAGTGACAAGAGTCAGGAACAAGAAGAGGGGCTAGTGCTGGCACATACACCTTTAACCCCCGCACTCAGGTGGCAGAGACAGGTAGGTCCCTGTGAGTTTAAAGCCAGCCTGGTTCTAAGACAGCCAGGGCTACACAGAGAGACTCTATATCAAAAATTCCAAAAGGAGGGAGAGGAAGAAGAGGAGGAAGGGGGAAGAGGGGAAAGCTAGAGAGGGAACGAAATATTTATTTTTCTTCTCTGCACATCACTAAACTGAGCACACGCCGCACTGTGCCTTGACTGCTTAGCACCGCACACCTACCACAGGGCAGGCCGAGAAGATTTTCCTGGCATCTCCCAGACCTACCAATTTGTTTAAGTTTTTACTTTTGGATTTAACATAAACCAACTACAAAATTAACAACTTTATGTACTAAGCCACCTTTCCCCACAGGCCAGGCCAACATCACGGAGCCCCTTCACTGACACAGGCCCATCCTCTCTATTTGTCTGAGTCCATTTTAACAGGTTTAACAAAGTGCAGGAGCGGCCAGCCCCAGGGATGACTGACTCGGAGTGGAGTGTGACCTCCATAACAAACACACCGAATCCCTCACTGAGGACCAGCCGGGGAATTCAAACGGCAAGAAGCCTTCTGAGAACCTTTATCTGTTTTGTCCCAGAGATGGTTTCTTATCAGATTCTTCTCTCTAATCACAAAAGATCCCGCCCCTTATCAAGCTGTTATCAAATCGTTATGACCAACGCCAGTGTTCAGATTATCTGAAAACCTGTTTACCAGGAGCTGACATCCGCCAGGGAGAGGGGACATGAAAATTGGCCACCCCTGGTCGGGACCCTACCCACAACCAGGCTCGGACCCTTCCTTAGACTATTTCTTAGTTGAATCTGTAAGTTACTGCCTAGAACAATTTCTCTGACCATCTACTGAAGCCTCTGAAATGGCCAAATTCAAAATACAGGGAAAAATTTTAAGTATGAAACTACTGCAGTCAAGAAACTTTGCCTTGTATTAAATTGATCTTATCTCTTGTTGTACATAATGTTCAAATGGAAAACATTGTGCCTCCACCTCCCAAATGCTAGGATGATAGAAGTTTGCCACCAACCAGCTTAATGGGGTGCTAGGATGAACCCAGGCCTTTGTGTGGGTCAGGAAGGGAAAACCAAAAGCAAAAACAAAAACAAAAACTAAGCTATACCCCATACTCTATCTGAATTTTTACTGACAATATCCAATCTTATATTGATTAGTATCATGGGCTTGTTCTCTGAACTTTCTATTTGTACAGCACAAGACTTTGTGAGATGTTCAGTTTCTCAGAAGAATGAATGGGGGGAGACTCTGTGCCCTGCACTACCTTGAGAGCTTATCTCTGGCAAGGGCCATGATGCCTGCCAGGCAAGCAGAGAGGTGCTGAGGTTCTGTTTCTTGTTTGTTTGGTTTAGTAAAAGTTATCAATTTACAAAGACTGAGTTGTCCTAATTCCAAGCAGCTTACCACAGCCTGGTCACCAATAGTCATTCATACTCAAGCAAAACCAGCAAAGTGAAAATATTGTAAAATTCAGCTTAACTTCATCGCCTGCTGAGAACAGAATATCTGAATTGTCTTTCAGACAAAAAAAAAAAAACAATATGGTGTTTATGTATGACATAGTTAACAAGGAAAGGGTATCAATATTGCAACTTTATATACCTAATAATGTGCCACACACCATAGCCATGTATTAATATAAACATGTAGTACAAAACTTCCCCCTTTGGGATAGCAGGAGGAAGGAAATAGCTACGTATATAATCAATATCTCCCCTGGATGGAAGAAAGGCATTTCCAATATTCTACAGCTTGGAATTTACACTCAATAATTATGTGAGGTTACAAATGAAATAATTCAATAAATAAGCTGTTGATTTGTTTCAGAGAAAATTATTACATAAATTACAATAAAACAATAGCATAAATAGCTCTTGCTAAGAATGGTGGCACTAGCCTACATCCCTAGTTCCTGGAAGCTGAGAAGGCAGAAACTAGTGGAGGGATATCTAGCAGAACCTTGTCTCAAGAAGAAAAATCGGGCGGGGGGGGGGGGGGGAACACATAACAAAACTACTCCAAATAGCTCTGTCAAAAAACTAACGAAAAGGGTTTCAGGGAACGTCAAAAATGTCCCCTTTATCTATGAAGTAGTCATGTGCATGTAATAAGACTGTAAGATTGTGTAAGAATATTAAAAAATTACTCTAAAGCTAGCATCTTACACTTCTAGACACTACAATTTTTAAAAAGTTACAAATTTAGATATTATAGAAATTTAGATAATATAGAAAAACATATTCATTACTTGCACTCTCAACTCTTAAATACAAAGGTGGGACATACAGCCATTACCAATGTTTTCACTTTCAATTTATAATGAAAAAAGTAAAAGAAATCAAATTCTGTTTCTGTGTGTAGGGCTTTTTGCCCAAGGTTGCTCTAGGCTATTGTGAAAGCATCTTATTAGTTCCTAGGACAGTCAAGATGCCCTTGCCCTGCTGTCTGTCATTCTTGGTAGCCTTCAACCTCAGGCCAGGCCTCATGCAGTTCCACAGTCAACCTTCACCAAAACTGGTGGTTTATAAGGAGCCCCCACATGCCTAAAGCTATCGTATGCCCACACACCGTTGTCTGCCTTCAGACCACTGCGGTCTAGTGTTCCTACAGATACAGTACACCCTAAACAAATATACATCTCCCTCCATCTATTTCCTCCACATTCCCATGGATGCCTTCCATTCTCCAGTGGACTGGAATTCTATATGGATGCCCACTATATTCCTATGGACTAGATGCCTGTCCAAGCTCATTTGCCTAGAGTCTGAACATCCTGCCTAGTCTTTCTCCTGAGTCTGGTTTCTCAACAATTACAAGGATTATCTGGTGTGCCTTACAATCATTCAAATCTACATCACGGGCAAGGACTCAGAACACAGAGGGACATTAAACCTATCTGATGAGTCAATACTCTAAAAAATACTCTGGAAAGCTCTGTCTTCAAATTTTATGCACATTTTCAGAACCCTTGTTTATGGAACTAGAAAGATGGTTTCATAGTCAAGAGAGCTGGGCTCTTTCAGAGGATCCAAGTTTGGTTCTCAGTACCCACATCAGATGGCTCAAAACTACCTGGAAGGCCATGGAACTCCAGTGAACCTGATGTCTTCTTCTGCTTCTGTAAACACGCAACACACACACACACACACACACACACACACCAGGCATACAATCAGACACATACATACATATAAATAAAGATGAAATTGAAGTTTAGAAAAGGAGGAGTGGAGCCTTGTTAGCTACATTGCTAAGACTTAGTGCTACCCCAAATGGCTGCATACGTAGATTCTATGAATTTCTTATCACCTATAGGCAATATAAAAAGAGTGCCTTATCTAATTTTTCTCAGCAACATATCTCAATTTACAGATTTAAAGTTGATTTACTTTATGAATTCTTAATTCATCTGGTCATAAATAAAATTTATATGTCAAAATGTTGAATTCTAATTAAAAACCTAAGTCTAAAAATCAAGACTTAAGCAGACGACACTAGACTATTCACCTTAAAGAGCGAGCAAAATTATAATATATTACACCATTAAAAATGCAACGTAAAATACAGCATATTACTCTTCGACTTAACACGCGTCTCCAAACTTCTGAGGAGCACTGCACAAAGATGCCTTTGTAAAACACTCTCGACAGCGCTTTGATGTGACCGTATGTTCATTAAAAGGAAGTATTACTACTTACATACATAAGGTACATAATGAATTCAGTATGTGTCTAGAGTTGGCTAATGCCATTAAAGCACAAGCCAAAAGCACAGACTATAAATCAAAATGCAATTTGTCAAAGTTACATCTTAATATGATACAGGTTAAAAATAAATAAATTTTATTTCACCGGAAACTACCAGTGTCACTATCCGGGATTGGTGAAGAGAGCTGAGCCCAAACTGCGACCAGGTTGCAACTGACATGCCTTTGTTCTATCTATAGCTTTGGCTATTCCTCCCTTCTTCCACCTGGATAAGTACAAAATTAGCATGCACCGGGCATTCTTCACTCTCCAGGGGGGGTTATATCACTAATACAGCTCTAAAGACTACTATTCTTTCCAAAATGCTGACATAAACCAGTTGGGCAATAACAGGTTTTTTTTTTTTTCCTTAAGACTACATTATTGAAGTTTTAAAGATCTAGAATAGTCTTAAAACAAAACTTAGGAACACTTGAAGTTACTTTATTCATACATCCTCATACTGCAGCTTTAACAAGAGAGCAGAAAAGGTAGACTTAAAATTGAAGCAAATGACAAAGACAGCTACCAGTAACATAAGAAAATCCAGAGAGTGGACATGGGGGGGGGGGAGGGGGAAAGGGGGGAAGGGGGGGAGGGGGGTGGGTGGCGGGTGGCGGGTTGTGAAGGGAAGCAACGAAGTGTACCCCATTCTCTTCAGTTCTCTTTCGAATCTAGGGCTCCTTCAGAGCAGCACTAATCTCTTCGAAGACATTCATCTCCCAAACCTGTTTGCTATATCTCTGCCAAACAATGTTTTCACTCACAGGATCCCCATGGCCAATACAATTCAAATGGAATATATGTGTCTCCATGATCCAGGCCCTCTGTGTTACTCTCTGCTTTGCATCTTCTGAGGTTCCACATGGCTGTCTCCTAGATGGCCTGAACTTCACACCACTGGTCAACATGTTCCGTTCCACACCCTTCCCAACTACCTTGACTTGGTGTGGTCAACTACCTTGATCATACTTTCTGAAAATTTGGCAAACTATTGCACACTTAAGGAACTTTTCTAGACCTACCACACCTAGTGTGGCATATCTAGGTGCTGCTGTATTTAGCTCATACACTTTTTTTTATGGCTTCTCTTTGTCTTTAGAGACTATGAAGCACTTTCTAATGTGGCTCACCATCTATTATACTATCCAGGTGATAGAGATGTGATATGCAACTACTAAATAGAAATAATATAACTAAATATATTAAAACTAAGTAAAATTGAGAGCTAGGAGCATCACACAGTTTCTAGATCACTTGCCTAGCTTTGAATTTTATTCCAGTACCACCAAAATTAAACAAAATTGATAGTCATGTAAAAAAAAAAGAATTTATCATTTCTAGGGGAAAAAAAAAGAACTGCACAGAATTACAAGCTAATATTCTAAATCTAAATAGTGGTCCCAGTATTCACAAACCAATAAAATCAATCCAATATTGAAGAACAGAGCACAGAATTAAACAAAAGAAATCTTTAGAAGGTATTAATAATGGCTATACTAACTGTATAGAAATTCTTCCAGATATTTATAGACTGAATCTGGTTATTTTTGGTATGTGATTTTTTTTTCTTTTGCAAGGTCTTTATAAATGTATAAAGAAAGGAAATATAGTATTGATACTTGCTGTGGAATTCACGTAGATGTATCAATGATAAGATATAAAGAAGACCAGAGAAAAACATGGATTCATAACCGCATGTCAATATTCAATCAACTTCCCAGAAATCCTATGAGTTCAGTGACAGTCCCATGCAGTTGAGTTTCTCTGTTTCTGTCTCTAAACTTCTCATACACTTCTGAAAGGCAGAGATAGCAAGGGATGATAGTGCCAGAGTCCTTAATAGACAAAAGGGTGACGCGCTGAGGCACAGGCTGGTCATTAGCCCAAAAACATGAGACTGAAAGTCAAATGCTGTTCCGAAGGCAGTCAACATTTCTCTAGAGCTCACCCAGTGCATGCTATACTGCAGGAGGAAAACACACTCCACTTTGCATGACTTCCCTTTATCAGATGAACTAATGTTTAACACAGAGAACAGCACAGTCACACAAAGTACTCTTTGGGTTACTGAGTTTCCTAGAAGATGCCCGTTCTACTCTGGACAGAAAGAAACCTGAAAGCAATGTGAGAGAGGTTCCACCCTCGTGTGCAGGAGAGGCCCACTTCTCACCTCATACTCCCTCATAGCCCTTCCTTTAATCCTTGAACTCTCCCTTCTACAGAAGGCTAAGTATCAGTTTGAAAGTATGGGGCAACAGGGTCCAGAGGCTTTTCTGATTCTCTTCCTGATGCAAAGCACTGCAGCTTTATGAAACACGAGTTATTTCTAACATCTGACTCAGTGAGTTCCTAGACAGTGTATGAGTCCCTTACCAAACACAGGTCAGACACCAATAGCAGTCACTTCTTTCCCAAGCCTTTTCTTTACCACTCAATGGATTTATTTTTTGTTGTTGCTGTTGGTAGTACCCAGAATTTCCAGGTTGATCTCGTGTAGTTTGTGGGAGGTACTGTTCAGGGAAAATCCTAAATGAGTGAATAATCTCAAGTAGGGTCTACTAGAATCACAAGCCCACCCCATACCCCATGTCCCAAAAATTTAGGTTTAGTGTTTGTAAAAATAATGAACATGCCAGAATTCAAAGAGCATTACCATATGCACACAGTCTCAAATCTATGGCAGAGAATGAACATATTGAGAGGGCCTTCCTCAAAGAGGGCAATGGAACAGTTGAGAATGAGAAAGGTCCGCTCACAGATGACCCCTGGGGAAGCCTCAACTACAACCTGGGTATGGCTACATGCTAATGGAACTGAGAACTATAGTGACAAAGGGGAAAAAGATAAATTTAAATTAGAATGTATGGGATGAATTAATTCTGTTCACATTTGGGTGGGGTAGGAAGCAAACAGGGCCAAGGTTAAATTAAAAGCAAATGCAGCAAATTAAAATAATTAGACTTTAGTGAGTGAGGTGTTTAATTGCAACTAGGTATTTATATTACTTTAAATATTACTCTAAATTGTATATGTGTTTCATTATGCTTATGCTAATAATGTTTATACTTACCATTTTTTTTTTTTAAGAGACAGGGTTTCTCTGTGTAGCCCTGGCTGTCCTGGAACTCACTCTGTAGACCAGGCCAGTCTTGAATTCACAGAGATCCTGCCTCTGCCTCACAAATGCTGAGATTAAAGGAGTGAGCCACCACTGCCTGGCTATACTTAGCTTTTGCAAAAAAAAAAAAAAAAAAAAAAGTGATGTCTTCTGCTAGTTTAAAATTTGACGTAATTGAGAAGAAATTCACTTTTTTCTTTTTATATTTAAAGATCATAATGATGTAAATTTTAAACAAAGGTATGATAAGAAAAAATACAGCAGCAAAACGTTTAAAAGAATATTGATCTTGCTTTACATAGAAGACATACATATTTCATATAACTATCATGTCTGTATGTGTACATCCTTGCTTAGTGAACAAGGACGAATTTTTACAAGCAAGTGATATGTCAGTGACCTACAAGTATTTTATTAATGTAGATTACGGTCCGAGTAAGCATTACAGGCAGGGATGAAATTACCTTGAAGTGATAATCATGCCAACCCTAGAGCATATGTTGTGTTATTCATAGCCAGAGACTAGGCGACTTTAATAGTTTACCTTTTAAAAAAAAAAAGTTTTATTCATCATTATTATTATTGTGGGGCAGCGGATGCATGCCACGTTTTGAGCACGTGGGTCAGAGTACAACTCTGTGGTGCCAGTTCTCTCCTCTGCCTTCATTTGCGTTCCAGAGATCCAACTCAGTTGAGCTATCATTGGTGGCAAGAGACGTTACCATTGCTCCCCACACTTTCTGCTACCCTTCCATGGCTTTCTTGTAGAGAGGTAATTAAGACTACAATGTAGTGGGGGGTTTTTCCCCCCTGTTTTGGTTTGGTTTGGCTTTTTGATTTTGGATTTTGCTTTTCTACTTTTTTTTTTATCATTAATTAAACTAATACTCTTACTACTGTTCTTTCTTTGAAGGCCAAATGCATATTGCTAGCCAGGTTTTCTGTTCCTCCAGGACAGCTGCTATTCACCATCTGCAGGACTCCAAAATGGACTGTTCGATCCCTGACCCATTTTCTGCCTTTTCTAAGCATTTCCATGGACAAACTAATGGATTGCCTACAAAGGCTGCTGGTACTAACATTAAGAGTGGTCAGAACCTGAACACCTACCAATCTCACCAATAGGTAAGTAGGCATTAAACTGTACAATGAAGTTAAAAAAAACAGTTCCTAAATGGCCAATCCTCACAGGTTCCTGATGACCAATCATTACAAACTTTTATCTGCTATTCCTGTCTTCAAATTTTAATGTCAAGTCTTTCTGTCTTCCCTTCTTACTAAGTGTGCCCTGAACTGTTATTTCTAAAGGAATATTTCTGAGATGAACACAGCTGGAAATTTACATTAAGTTTCAAAATGCCACGCTCTGAACATGGCCTAAACCTGACCGTGCATTTTCCTCACGGTCTCTAAAACAAAAGAAGAAAGCCCCGGAACCTTAAAATCTTAACCTCATACTACAATTAATTAGCTTCATCTCTAAAATTTTTCAAATGCGCTATTATATGATCCATATGAAAATGAGATTTTTCCAAGAAGTATATAATTTTATGTATTAATATAAGCACAGCCCATCTATTTAAAAGACTATAATTAACATGAGCATTGAGTCTGACTAAGGAGATTGGCATTCAGTACAAGAAGAGGATATGAACTGGGTTTTAGCAAATTTACACAAATCAAAGGATATTTTACATAATGATAATAATACCATGGCAGACTCACAGAATAATTTTACGTTTTCAATACAGATAAAAACTGGTGGATGAGCCATTTTTTATGGCATCCAAAGAAATGAGGCAAGATACACATTCCATTCACCAAGTGAAAAACAACTCGACTGCAAGGTTTACTGATTCTTATATAGCATTGTATACACTTTAGTCAAAGAATTAACATGGTTATTGTGTGAGGTTTGCATCTTCTTCTATCATTCATAATGATTGGATATATTAAGATTCTAAGACAAAAATACTTATCAGGAGCTTAGGGAGGTTGCTTGTGGATAAGACGGTTTTCTGTATAAACATGAAAACCTGAGTTGCACTCACATTAAAACAGCAGGACTGAGCGTGAGTAACTGTTACTTCAACACAGTGGCAGGCCTACAGGAGAATCACGGCCACCAACCTAGGCCAAGGAAGTGAGAGAGCCTGTCTCAGATAAATTAGGCAGAGAGCAATAGAACACCTGAGTCTCCTCTGGCCTCCACATGTGCATAAACACACACACACACACAATTACCTTTAAGAGGAAAGGAAAAATAAGAAAGTCTGGTCCCAGCTTGAATAAATCTGGTCTCTAGCTTTAAGTCCTAAGCTCATTGTGTGTGTGTGTGTGTGTGTGTGTGTGTGTGTGTGTGTGTGTGTGTGTGTGTGTGGGTGTGTGTGTGTGTGTGTGTGTGTGTGTGTGTGGGTGTGTGTTTGTGTGTAGTTTTATGTAGCTTTAAGAAGACATATCCATAATGGTCTAAAGCAAAATAAAATGAATTTGTTATTCACTTGGCAACATAACCACAGTGACCAAAACTATATGAAATATCTTTTAAATGAGAATGTTTACATATATCCACTGACATATACCCTAATGACAGTAATAAGATTGAAATTAAATTACACTAAAAAAAATTAAACTGTGTTCAATAATACTTCTTTGGAACTATGACTGATGAGATTAAATAAAAGCTACACACATGACTTCTACAGTTGCAATTTATCTAAGAACATACCATACGTTTCTTCTCTGCTCAAAAATGTGCTGGGTCAGAAGATATCCCTAAGCCTGTAGGAATGACACAACTATATTGGCAATAACCAACACCACTCCATTTGGACTTAGGAGCCACTCAACCAAAGGAACACCATGCCTGCTGCTGGAAAACTTGCCAACCATCCAGGGTTAATGAAGTCATGAATCTTGGAGAAAAATTTACAGCTCCCACTTTACTACCAGCATGATCTCTAACTACACTCTAAATATTTGCCCTTAATCATCTGACCCACAAATAAGTGTAGTTGTCACACTTCTAAGAGAGTTCTCTTTGCAGCAGAGACCATTACACAAGTCCCAGTAGATGGATACATCTACAATACAATTCCAGCACCTAAGGCTCAGAGACCACTGAGGAAGAAAGAGGGAGCAAAAAGTCTGTCAGAGCCTGAGGACCAAGGAGTTTACTGTCAGATTGTATCTCCTAGAAATGTCAGAAACAACAACCATGACGTTTTACCAACAGGACTGTCTACTCATGACTTCCTGAACAAGGATGCCACCAGTGGACATTCTAACACGAAAGCTCATAGTGGAAAGCTCATAAGACTTCATCCGCCTCACACAAAGAACCACAGGCAACTAAGGAATGCTGAAGGCAGAAGAAATAGTCTTCCCCAAGGAAAAGAACAACTGGTTATCCAATACCAATACCAATTTCAGGTCAGCCCTGAAAACATGTATATAAATAACATGAGATAGACTATACATACACTTAACAATGATTAATGAAATAAAGTGGTCATGACTTGAAAAAAGGAACAAGGGGGTGTATATGAGACATTTTGGAGGGAGAAGGGATAACTGATGTAATTATATTATAATCTTAAAAATTAACCGTTACATTTTTTTTGCAAGCCAGGCCTTGTGACACATGTCTAAAATAGTCCCAGCACTCAGAAGACACAAGTAGGAGCCAGCATAGCCAGAATAGCAAGGGAATATCTCTAAAAACAAAACTATTCCCAATTCTTTCTATTGAAAGACAAAAAAAATACGAACCAATCAGCAACAATGAACATCCAGGCCCTAGAGAGCAGCCCCACACAGTTCTTCCTTGGAGAAGCAGCTACTTCCAAAGATGGCTAATCTCATAAAGAGGTGTGTGTCAACAGACTCCGACCTGAATTCCATCCCAGAACCCTCATGGCGGAAGTCTTCACTGATTCCTGCAAATGCCCTCTTGTCCTCCTTATGTCACCATGGCATGTGTGCATACACAATACATAAATGCTTTGCTTTGTTCTATTTTACAAAAATTGGAGCATATGGAGATGCTATGGTAAGCTCCAAATAACTTGCCACAGACATCACATCAGACCAGCAATAATAGGAAGTGCTCAGGAGCCACCTCGAGGAAGTGACCGTTTGAGCATCAGTATTTCTGATGGATAGATGCAAATATACCAGCGTAATGAGCACATTAAAGATGATGGAAAACTGTTTCCACTACTTTCTGAAAACTCAAAAATAACAGGAAAGGAGCAAAGTATGCCTATATGCAAGGTTTCTAAAGGAAGCAAATGGTTAAAACAGAAGAGTTATAATTAACTGAGTTAATAAATTAGGAAAAAACAGAATTAGAAAAGAACTAATTTAAAATCTGTCAGGCTCTAATGGAATATTCCAATTAGATATGCAATGGTAACTGCAGAAGGGGATGGGATCCAAAAGCTGGGTTGCAGGATACCCACATCCCCTCCTACATTATCCCTGACCCAACAGTTGGGTGTGCCTCCTTAAATTTTGCCAGCAGGGCCACTCCCCCTCTGTCCCATAAATACTGCCACCTACTTTCTTGCTCCAGAATCACCCTGACCCTTTAATCTGGGCTGCCTCTGGGGCTCAATTCAATTAGCATGGTGTGAAAGGGACACTGTGTGACTCCAAAGCGATAGCCAAGAGAAGCCTTGCTTTTCTGCTTTGGTCGCTTATGTGTTCTTTGAGGTAAGCCAGCTACTGATTGAGAAGTCTGACTATTCATATGAGGAATCCAGCTGCTGGGTGACAAGCATGAAGAGGAGCGGATAATACAGGTGAGCGATGAAATGAGGAGAACGATGCCAGCTGGTGCCACGACTACTGTAGCCTTCCTTCCCAAGCCCCAAAGTGAGCAGTAAAGACACCTTTGAACGTCCCCAACCACAGCAGCCAGCAATCGCACTGTGAATTTAAGATCAGGTAAGAACCACATGACTCACTCAAGTGTCTCTCAGCCTATGGATGGCAAGCATAGTGTCAAAGCCACTGCCCTTGGACGCCATTTCCTACCCAACAACCATTTAGTGGCACAGGAAAAGTGGGGGCCATATTAAAGGAAACTATTTTAACAGAAAAGGTATCTAGTGATTTTAAAACTAATCAAAAAAAAAAAAATGGGGCTGGAGTGATGGTAGACATATACTGGGAACAAAGGCAGATGAATCAATCACAGTGAGTTTGAGGCCAGCCAAGACTACATAGTGACACCCTGTTTTACAAGAAGAAGAAGAAGAAGAAGAAGAAGAAGAAGAAGAAGAAGAAGAAGAAGGAGGAGGAGGAGGAGGAGGAGGAGGAGGAGGAGGAGGAGGAGGAGGAGGAGGAGGAGGGGGGGGAGGGGGAGGGAAAGCTGGTTCAGTGCTTACAGTGCTAGATGCCATGCCTAGCCACCTGAGTTCAATTTATTTTCAACTTAATTTTATATTCAGCATATGAGTGTATTTCCAGTGTGTATAACTGTACCACATGTGCGCCTCCTGTCCATAGAGGTCAGGAGAGGATGTCGGATACCTTGGAACAGAAGTTACAGGTGGCTGTGAATCACCATGTGGGTGATGGGAACCAAAGCAAGGGCCTCTGAAAGAATAAGTGCTCTTAACCATCTCTAGCCCCCTTTTTCTAAAACTGTATCTGTCGAGCGTATAATTTACAACCAGATTTTGTCTGCTTTTTTGTTTGTTGGTACACATTTTAAAGCGGGGAGACCTTTGCTTTATAGCACGGGTTGACCCCAAACTCATTGTTCTTGTGCCTTAGGCTCCAGGGTGCTCACACTGTGAGCATGCATAGCATGCCAGGCTCCTTTCAGAACTTTCTCATCTGTAGAGATCCAGCTTATCAAGCCCAAGACCTTGTACATTTGAGACAAGGGCCCTGCCACTGAATAGCATTCACACCTTGCTTTCTTGTTTCTTTGTTTTGTATTACAAAGAAAAAAAGGTATATGATCTCCATAATGGCTTCTTATTTGCAACCTTCAAACGTCACCTTTGAACACTGAGGTTGTAGACATGTCCCCCCTACCTCTGGAATCTTTTGTCTGATTTACAAATTGAATTCTCATTCAAGGATTTGTTAAAATTATGATGAAGCTACAAAGGATATGTGGATGTGACTAAATACTAAATATTAAGATACCATTCAGCCCAGAAGCATGGTTATGTTTAAAGCAGAATCTTTACCTTTGTAGGTATAGACTAAGGATTGGGATAAAACTCCACAATACAGTTCTTGCCCAGCATCCACAAGGGAAGCCCTATATTCCAGTCCAAGGAAGAAGATAGGGAACTTTCAAAACAGATTATTCTTGACTTGAATGTTTGTCAAGTTTATATGGAGGTCACGTCTGCCATGAGTTAGCTTACAAGTTTTGAAAGTAGCTGTTGTTGTATCATATTGTACTGTATGGTACTGTGCTCATTTATTTTCTGCAGATAATAAAAACATTTCTTGTTGAACTGTCTTTAAAAAAAAAAAAAAGACATATTGACAGGTATGGTATCACCTGCCTCTAATCAAGGAGAGAGAGGCAGGCAGATCTGTGACATGCATAGTGAGTTCCAGGACAGCCAACACTGCACTCTCAATGAGAAAACGAAAAGGGGAAAAGAAAGAAAAAGGGGAAGAGAGGAAGAAAGGGGGGATAAAAAAAAGCATTATTTGGTATGTATGGGTGTTTTGCCTGTTTATCCTGTGCACTGCATGAATGCAATGCCATTGGATGCCAGAAGAGGGCTCATATACCCTGGTACTGGTGTTCCAAAATTAATTGTGGTTGAAATATGAAATGTCCCCCACGAACTCAAGTGTTTGGTTCGCAGCTGGTGCTGCTTAGAGAAATTGTGGACCCTGTAGTAGAGTCTTACTACAGGAAGTAGAACACTGGGGGTGGGTGGGCCTTAAGGTTTTACAGCCTATCCCTGCTTCCCATTTGCTTTCTGTGATTAACAAATTTCCTGCCCCTGACACCAATATTTTCCTTACCTACCATGTCTTCATGCCTGTGATAGCTACACCTAGACTAAAATAAACCCTTTTCTACCTACAGTTACTTTCATGAGAGTGCTCTATCACAGCAATGAAAAAAGGAAAATAAGCTATCAGTGACGGACAGGAAAGGTCATGATAGCATAGTCTTCATTCTGTAAGGTTCTCTCAACTAACCAAACACCTGTCCAATTGGATGTATCAAAAATATTAACACAAACTGTTTAGGTACATTCTCCTTTCCTTCCTGAAAAGTATGGACCTTAATATCTTATCCCAGCATACATATAAAGGGTTGAGTTGACTAAAAGGACTTACTAAAATTACTTGGAAAGTGTACTGCTAACTGGCACAAACGAAGTGAATTGTCTCAAAACCCATAGGCTCCTACTAGCGGATACAGTGATTGGTTAATGGATTCCGTATTTACTTTGAGACAAATAAGCAAACTGAGAGGGCAAATACATGGGATTTAATATAATAGCTTTTGCCCTTGATACCTTTTTGTCCCATCCAAGTAAAGGGCCATTGAGCAAGAGTGGGAGAGGAAGTCTTCTCCTGAACCTACCAGCTCTATCTGCTCAGGATGCTTTATACAACCCCTGAAGACCCTGGTAAGTCTTTAGCGGTTTTTGAAGCTTTTATATACACGAGGTACACTATGAATAACTATTATCTCTGTGGGTTACATCTGATCACGTCTACTTCTGTATGATTTTTTTTTTTAACGTATCTACACAAGAATGAAAGCCTGGTATTTAATACACGCTTGCCAAGCGAGCAATAAACAATTGCCCAGTTTCCTGGGGGCTCCCGTGCTCTGCCTCGTCATCAGCAAGCTGAAGCATATGCTGAAGGTTAGCCTGGGTGGACACCGTGTGTCCTATTTATTCAGGGTTTCCTCGGAAGCCACAGTTTATAAGTTTTGTTTCTTAGGGGTATATGTCAAATTTCATTTAGCATTAGTTGGTATCCAGATATACTGAATAGCAAAAAGGCAGCATTTGAGGGCAAAAGAAAAAAAAAATGCCTGCTATGTGAGCAATGATGTCAGCTTCATTTATGTAACCAACAAGAAAGAAGAAGGGGAATGTAACGGGAAAGAGGACACGAAGAAATCAAGACCAACAGCTATGTGGTCAATTTAGAAGTGTAGAACTATGTGTGGACAGAATTCTAAGAAAACAAATATGCTTTATGTTAACATCCAAAAGCCAGAGAAATTTCTTTGAAAGCATCTTGTTTTGAATCTTGAAATTACAAACATTATCATTTACCTGGAACATGTCCCTGGGGACAATGGTTTGGGTTTTTTTTGGGATTTGTTTTGTTTGGTTTTGTTTTCCTAAAAAGGTTGGGCAACTGTTTGGGGGAAAAATCTTGAAAATTTAACTACGTAAGCGGATGCTTGTACAACTAATACTTCAGAACATTTCAATGAAAACTAGAGATGGGTAACCGTAGAACCAACCCAAATGTAGCAATACTTGGAAAATGACTTGTTTATAACGGTTTTTCTACTTACTTGCTTATTTAGACCTCAAAATAGACTATAAGTTGGGTATCATAGCCTAAATTCATCCATGTACAGTGTGATTCCAAATACAGTTAAAATTTGTAAAGCAGCTCTCCATCGTAACATTAACCATACTATATCACCCTGTTGTTAAGACTCATCCACTTCAGTCATAGTTTATTCATTTTCAGTGCTGGTATAACTGTATCATGTACAGTGAAATAAATCATTTATTTGTCTTTTGATGGATATTTTCCTTATTTCCATTTTTCAATCAGACATGGCAATTTGGTGAATCTTTCTGTATATATATCTCCTGGTGGACATATGTAAACATTTTCTGGGGCATTTGTAATGGCAGCATCTCAATCTACTTTGCACTGGTCATCGACCACTCTGCAAAGGGCTTGTATCAACTTTTACAGTACACTGTATAATAATTTTGCAACATTTAAAAATCAAATAGTATTTTATTTTTAAAAAATCTATGTGCTCAGACTTTTAAGAAGAGAAAGATCCCTAATCTAGGAAACAGAGACACCAAACGAGTGTGGGACAGACGCAGACAACTTCAATGTATTGGTAATATTCTGAGCTCTGGGCTTGGCTGTAAATTCCAGGGTCTTTATTATTATGCTCTGTAACCTACATTTATGATATACGTATGTCCTAATATATGTGCTAAAATTTATATAGTTTTAAGCTTTATATAATAAAAACCTAAAAATGGTCAAAACCATGGGGATTATTTGCAAATAGAACTTAATGGATCTAATTTTTTTTTCATTTAAGATAAGAGATTATAGTAAAAACCAGTATTAACAAGTTTTTATTATATTGTGCCAAATTTTGACAATTCTGGGTCCCCATGATGACATACCCCCTAATCCAGATGAGACTGGATATATTTAGGGTAATAAGGACTGTAGACAATGACCTTAATTCAATAGCATGATTTCTTTTTAGCTACCTCAATCAATCAAAGATTAAGGAAATTAGACCTCAAGAAATGAAGAGCAATTGGTTAAGTTCATCTTTCACAATATTTTTTCTCTTGATAAATATACTTATTTGAAAAACATTTCAATAAACCTGGAATCAAAAAATAAATAAAATGACTACTTCCCCAGTGAGCAAAAAAAAGAAAAGAAAAGAAAAATTAAGTACTTCAAAAGTAAAGTGAATATCATTATATAGCCTCGATAGCTATGGTTAATTATAAACTAGACACATGGACCACTGTATTTATGCACCATACACATGTGAAGCACACAAAAGTAGAAAATTCTAAAGTATTTGATAGTAAAAATCAGACGTTTCAGTGTATTTTTGCTAAAACACAGTAGATGACCCTGTGTCCACATGAGCCTTAGCCTTTCTTCTGGGAGATAGCACTCCACCTTAAAAAGCTGTGGGAAACAGCAGAGGTAGCCCAGAGTTGAATACAGGCAGGGAGAGCATAAATCTACGATGTTTGTTTATCCATTCAACCTCTTCCCCTAACTCTGGAGACTCTCTGTGTTAATTACCTCAACCTCTTTGCTTACAGCTATCATAAATAAGGATTATTGACACCACCTTAGATTTCACTTATGTTCCTGGAACTCAATGGGGAAAAATAAGACCAAAAAAAAAAAAAAAAAAAAAAAAAAAAACCCAAAACAAAACAAAAAACATGCTTATGGTATTTAGTAATTGATTAAGTTCTCAAAGTAGATAAACACCTTAAAAACCTTGTCTTTAACTTGGGGTTCTTTTATTAAAGTATACGGTCTCGGTGCGTGCCTAAAGGAAGAATAGACTGATCCTAACAAAAGAGGCTAGACTCCACTATCTGCCTTCTGCCCGAGGCATCGTCTCCCCAAAGCACACAGCTAACTGCAAGCTCCTGCTGTACCTGTAACAATTTAATTGTATACGTCAGCCTAGTCAAGCATCTTCAGCTCATGACTGGGAGACATGAAATTCATTGTCATTATTGTCCCTGTCATTTTGGATCATTATATCCTGCTGCAGGATTTTCCTCACTTCACTGCATTCTTACCTCCAGGAGCCAGGGATTATAGCTGAGGTTGGAGTGGGGGCAGGACCGTGAACTACATTTACCTCAGGGGAGCCAGAGATTAAATTGGCTTTGCTCTCTCACCAGCTGAATTCATCTATGTATGCTGTGAGTTTTAAACTGGAATAAAAATGAATATTCTAGTGAATGATGGCTTTTTAATTCCCCTTTTGAAACACAGATGTAACCAACTTTTATTCACACTGGGAAAGCCAATACAATTTCTTCAGGTTGGTATTTTCATCTGTGTGTAAGGAATACTTAGAAGCATTGCTGGGTATAAAGTAACAGACATCTCTATCCATGTCTTGACTGACAGAAGGGAAAATTTAGAGGTATAATTTTTTTCTCCAATTTCATTTTACCGAGGTTTAGTGGAGTTACTTAATGGCTGTAAATATTTAATGCTTTTTAATTATATCTCACTTTCTGTACACAGGATTGGGTGACAAAAATACATCTAGAGTGGCACCAGGAGTGTACTCTGGAAACTAGAATTTTTATTTTTAAGGCACAGTCTTGAGGATGGTGTGGCACGTTCATTTAATCCTGGTACTGAGGAAGCAGAGGCAGGCATGTGTTTAAGCAAGCTTAGTCTGTATAGTGAGAGCTGGTCTCAACACACAAACACACATAAAAGCCAGGGTCTTATCTAACCCAGGCTGGCCTAGAACTGAGTATATAGCTAAGTGTGGTCTTCAACTCCTGATCCTGCCGCTTCCATTTCCTGTGTTCTGGGATTACCAGGATGTGCCACCACTGTGAGGAACTAGAAAACTGAACTAAAGCTGAAAGATGACACAACGACTACCTCAGGACCAGGTACCCCCAGCAGCAGTCACACAATTGAAGAGACACCTAAGCAGAGATACTTTCAGCACTTTCCGGCTTTCTTAGAGAAGGCTTGGTCAGTGTTCTTTCTCCCTGGTAACCCTTAGTGCACACAGTGTAGACCTAACTACTAAGTATCTAGTTGTTAAGGCCTAGGAGCTCAAAGAAGACAAGAGGTAATGGTTCAGAGAGAAAACTAAGGAACAAATTATAAGTTTTCAATTAAGAATGCAAGGACTTGTAACTGGTATGTGACTTGTATCCTTTCATTTCATCTGGATTTTTATGGAGAAACATGACATTTACTCTGCCTACATATAAAAAGATAGCAGTTATTCCTCCATATGTATCAGTTTGTCATTTAACAGTTAACAGTGAAATACCACAGCGGGTCATATGTATGCCACATACAAAATAGCCCATAAATGACATCAGACAGTATGGGAGCTATGTGTGATGAAGCACACCTACAAACCAGCACGGAGGGGAAGGGGGGGGAGGGGGGCAGAGGTTGGGTAAGAAGTGGGAGGGAGTAGGGAGAAAACTTCAAGGCCAGCCTATGAAAAGCAAAAGCAAACAAGCAAAATGAAAAAAAAAAGAAATGTTCTATCACATATAGAAACTTAATTAGGAAAATTTATTTTGCCTTAATCATAAACAGTGGCTATCTGAATTTATTTAGCAATAACTGTGGTTCTATGATTAACTCTTGAGCCAGATATAGCGGTGCACAGCTTTAAGTCCAGGATTCAGGAGTCAGAGCCAGATGAGTCTTTGTGAGATCGAGGCTAACTGGTTCTACACAGTGAATTACATAGTGTAAATATGTACTTATACATAGACAAGCATCACAGACTGAGAACGTCTCAAAATACAAATAAATAAATAAATAAATAAATAAATAAATAAATAAATAGAAATATAATCTTCTGGTATTTGTACAATTTGTTCTTCTAAATGAACACCTTAAAGTTCTAACAGTTCTGTGGTGAGGAGACCTTAAAAGTTGTGTCAACTTCAATCCCTGGGTTAACTTCATGCAACGCAGCTGGTCTGTGCCACGATGGTGTCAGAACATCGCATTCACGAGTACTGATGCAACTGTATCACATATCAGTAATAAGAGTCTGTAGTGAATAAAACTTCTGGCATCATTCAGAACTTCATTTATGAACACACGTGATCTTTTCATTAGAATCAAGAGTCGCATCACATAAAATTATAAAAACTCCTTCTGTTTACTTGAAAATAGGTAATTGTATATGAATTTAAGTATAGTGTTTAAAGCTATTTCAGGCCTGGTTTCATTTCAAAAAATTTGAATTGCCTTACAGACTTGTAATATAATGGTTTTTTTATCATGTGTGTGTCATAACCTCAGCATCTTCCACAGTTGCCTCTACCTTATTCCCTTGAGTCAGGGTCTCTCGCTAGGGCTGGACCTTGCTTGGTTTTAGTTTATTCTTATTTTGAGAGTGTGGGAGCTAGGCTGGCCATCCAGGCAAACCCTAGCAACCCATTTCTGCTGACACCCAACCCACTCCTACCTCCCAGCCCTGGGATTACAGGTACACAGGGCCATGCCTGGCTTTTCATTTGAGCGTTAGAGATTTCAGGTTTTAGTGCTTGTGTAGCTCATAGCCAAAAAGCCATGTGCATAACCATACACATGATAGTTCCTTATGAACACGAGGCT
This sequence comes from Mus caroli, assembly GCF_978045245.1. Lineage (NCBI taxonomy): Eukaryota > Metazoa > Chordata > Mammalia > Rodentia > Muridae > Mus > Mus caroli. The sequence continues at coordinate 123,362,207 of NW_028227257.1, forward strand.
ATTTCATCTCAGCAATGAAACTGTGGTCTTATAAAGTATACAAGTGGGTCTGTTGTGATTCAAAAAGACTGGGGCTTCCTCTCCTTATTCTGAGAGCGCTACTCAGTGTGCTTACTTCCTTTGCCCTGGTGTGGGTTTTCTCTTTATTTTCACAGGGACACTTGGTCTGCTCATCACACCATACTGGCTAAAACAGGATCTGTCAAGATCTGTGGATACACTGTGAGGGCAAACAACTCTACTCTTATACATTTTTGTTTTGCCTCACCTTTAATATTACAATCTAAGCCTGAGTAGTTTCAGAACAAAGTGAAAGGCAAATATTTAAATTTAAATGCCCAGAGTAATTTGTTTTGACTTCTTCAGTTGGAAACTTGAGACTATACAATTTCCAAACATCAATTTTGAATTATTCTAAAAAAGTCTCAATAATTTTTCATCAACTTCGATTTCTATAGCCTATAACAAACTATAAAAGTGAATTTGTTCTGAATTAAAGGAACTTTTCCTCTTAATTCTAGCAAGATAGTATATACTCTGCTTTTTTTTTTTAAGGAAATACATTTATTGACAGAGAAATACAAACATGTGACTAAGATTAATGTAATGTGCTGAAGTGGAAAATAGGCACAAGTATATGCAAGTTATAAAGATTCATCAAAAGAGATTTTTGTTTGTTTGTTTGTTTGTTTGTTTCATAGAGACACATTTAACTTGGCAGAGAAAGTTGACTTTGGTTTGAATCACAGACTTGCTGGTCACCACTGGGCAATGTTCAGCATGGCTGACTTTCTCCTTACACTAATCTTTCCAATGCAAGGAAAACTGAAAAAATGTCTTGCATGCATTGAATCAAATTAAATATCTAACAAAACAAAACAAAATGTGTGGTAGGTTGAATATGTTTGGCTCATGGGAAGTGGCATTATTAGATGTGGCCCTGTTGGGGTAGGTGTGGCCTTGTTAGAGGAACTGTGTCACTGTGGCTGTGGGCTTTGAGACCCTTCTCCTAGTTGCCTGGAAGTCAATCTCCTTCTACTGTCTTTGGATGAAGATATAGAACTCTCAGTTCCTTCTCCAGCACCCTGTCTGCCTGGATACTGCTATTCAGTCCATGATGATAATGGACTGAATCTCTGAATCTATAAGCCAGCCCCAGTTAAATGTTGTCTCTCATAAGTGGTGCTTTGGTCATGGGGTCTCACAGTAATACATCCATAACTAGGATACAGGCTTTCCCTGGATTCTCCACAGTAAGTATCTATAATTCATGATAACAGCAAACTAAGACAGTTAGGAATCCAGGTATGACAGTGATTTTCCTCAGTGAGTGATTTCAGTATGCACAGTCTAACACATAAGACGGTAGTACCTAACATATACACCATGCTATAGAAACAGTAAGAATTTGAGAGGATTTGTGTGGGAGGAAGAAGTAAGAGAAGGCCAAGGTCACAAATATTTCCACATGAGTATAGACAGGATGCAATTTACAGAATGCCTCCTCCTCCTGGACCAGAAACCTCTTTACTGTAATCACCCAATAAACTACAATGGTTAACATTAAGGGTCTGATGCAGAGAAAGCAGATTCACGGTGAAGGCTGTCCTTTAACATGTAGGCTCCTTCAAGGGCACCAAAAAGTAGTTAAGTGGCCCCCCCTGTGGTGTCTCAGATGCTGAAAGTCTCTGAAAACTGTTAATTTTCTAGCTTTTAATGTCTGTCTAAGACCCTTAACATTTTTCTAATATTGTTGCTCCTAGGACATTTTCTTAAGTTTGGTCCCCATTGCCACCTCTGCACACGTACATTCTGCATTTATATATAAAAGCCTGTCAGACAGCAGCTGAATTGATTCAGAAGGGTAACAGTGGAGCTACATAAAAGGCAAAAGAAACAAAGAAAAGAGAGAGAGAGAGAGAGAGAGAGAGAGAGAGAGAGAGAGAGAGAGAGAGAAGGAGGGAGGGAGGGAGGCCTTAAAAGGCAGATACAGTATCACATAATATAACATGGAAATATTCATCAAATCTTCTAAAACAGCACAACAAAACATTCATTTGTGCTAAGAATTTATGTATCTAACACCAAGTAAAAAGAGCACATAGCAGGATGGGATCACAGAGATTCAGAGCCTAAGACGTCTTTGTGCCAAAAAGTTTCTAAACCATTTGGACAGGTGCAACCACCTGTGCCTTCTTAGTTCCATATAGAGAAATGTCACTACATTGTTTTCTAGTCCTGTACATACTTTCAAATGCCCAACGAAGATTCACAAATGATTTTCCTTATACTGCTCTGTATTGTTGCTGTTGACTGTGGTCTGTCTGGAAATATACTGCTCAGTTTCCTCAAACAAAAACGAGCAAGTGATGTGGTGTACACACATGCAGAAAAGAATTCATAGTGAACACATTGGAAATAGATATTAGGCAAGACGAATGTCTGTACAAAACAATGTGTCAATTTCAGCCCAGGGGGTGTTTCCTCTCTAGGTTGATAACCCCCTGAAAACAGAGGTTTCACTAGATAACCTACAGCTCCTCGGCTGCTTTCAACATCAGAATATATACATAAGGCAGGCATTCCCTGCCAAACATATAACAAATCGAGTGGTATGAGGGTGGAGTGAAATGCATAGCTATGAGAAATGGGCCAAGCCAACCATGAGACAAAAGCAAAATAGGAGAAAGAATACATTAATTACACAGAGAGCCAGTTGTCCTGGCTGACACCTACAATACGAGCACTCCGGAGGCTGAGGCAGGAAAATGAACACAAATATGTAGCCAGACTAGTCTATACAGTGAGTTCCAGGCCAGTCTGGCCTAGAATATATATGTATAGCATCTTAATTAATTAAAAAAAAAGAAAGGTTAGAAGCAAATCATTGTGGGTAGTTTTTCAGCCAATACTACCAAATATGGTGACTCTCTACCTACGTGAGTGCATTTGTTTGTTCCTTAAGGTTGACATGGAAAGTGGAACTCGAGCCTGTTTCTCTGCCGTGAGATAAATAAGGGTCAGTGTACTCTCGGTGGTCATCACCGGACAGAAGAACATCGTGCACAAAGAAAAGAAATATCACATACCGTCATAGTAGACAATGGCGCCTACCAGCTTGTCCTTCTGGAGCATGGGAAAATGCTCCAGGGCTCGGGATTTGCTGAGGACGTAACTGCTCTTCAGGCACTGACTCCCTGCAACCAGGTCATACATCTTGATTCCCACCCAGTAATAAGGTAACTGCCACCACCTATAGCGTAAGCAGAGAGAGAAGGGTGTTTTTAGAAACACGGTATATAGCACTATAGATTGGCACCTTAAAATTACAAGAAAGGCTAGTTAAGGAAAAGCAAACTTATACCCACAAGTAGTAGGCTGCAAAAGGGGGGAGAGTGGGGGTGCGGGAGGCAGTGGGAAGGGTTAGCACAAAGTTGCTTTTGGCGCCACGCTAGCTGCCATGCAGGAGAATCCGCAAGAGTTTCTGACTACCTCCGTGGTTCCTGCCTGCTCCGGGTTAGAATTCTTCAGGAAGCATCCAAAATAAACAAACAGCAATGTCTGTGCCTTGCAAGATGGATTCAAACAGTGTGGGTTGGAGGCCTTGGTAAATGTGGACTGCAACTAGATTGAAGAGGCTCTCAGAAATCTGTAACTAAACAGGCACTAGGTGGTCAAACCTGTGTCAAGCCCTATACCACCCATGTGGTGAAAAGAATGCCATAACCCACCTTTCCAGGTTACTGGGTCTATCTTTCTAAGGCAACCTCATACTCAGTTCTAACATTAGGGAAATGATTAATCACACCTCCTGGATGAATTTCATCTATATTAACTTAGATAATAAAATGATAGCTGGGTTTTGGGTTGCTACACTGTAGTTTCAGATTTTGTTATCAGGATAGTTTTTTTTGGGGGGGAGGGAGTTCTGCATTCTACACTGCACACAGGACCTCACTGAATGCCTTAGAGTAAACACAGGTGTTCACCTACACACTCCAAGAAACTGAAATGAGATTCCATTAAATACAAACACAGAACTCAACCTTCTTAGCCTTCAAAAATCTGGCCCTTAGACATGGGTCCCGCAGAGTACCCTTAAAAACCTTCATTTTTAAATACACCATGGAACGTATTTGAAATGGATTAAAGATTAAGACCAATTAAAGCCTCCTTAAGAAACACACACAGAAGGACTGTTTCCGTGAGTCTCAGCCTGTTGATCTGCTGACCTCAGACAAGCCCATCGCCCGCAGGTGAAGGCAAAGGCTTACTTGTAAAGTGGAAGCATTATAGGCAACGGAGCTGATAAGTGAGGAGCGATTTCTAGTAAGTTGGCACGTTCGTGAAGGGCTTCTTTCACCATCCTATACTGAAAATCAAAACAGAGAAAATTAGTTTGGCAGTAACAGATCATAATATTTTCAAATGGCAAATAGACACCCTGCCAACTGATTGATATACAGAAACCTTCTACCTCGGAGCGAGGAGAGCTCCCCCCTAATCAAATCTCTAATAATACATCATGCTGTCAACCTCAAAGATTTTTTAGAAACCTTAACTGTATTTGCATAGGAGAAAAACATGCTGTCAGAGTTCCCAGGTGTAAGATATTTTCCTGACTTGAGTTACAAGATTATTGTAACCATTTATCTTGCTTTCTCTGGACTGCTCCCTTATTCTGTTCCCCAGACTGTTTTCTCAAGGTAAGAGAGAACAGATTGTTCAAATTCATGGCAAGTTCTCTGGCCTTCCGTAAACTCAACAAAGATGCTATATTGCCCTGGACAAGTATTTTACAGATGGGGGGAAAAAAGCCTTTGTCTTTACTCCCATGACACCCCCCCCCCAGTATGCCTGCATTATTAGTATCATACGAATTTTACACATGACAATATGACGGTATATATTGACAAAATAAGGCAGAACACATCAGAAATCAGCAGATCGTGAATTCTGGGCTGTTTTCTTTGCCTCCATCACGGATGCTGAAGAGAAACGTAAGAAAAGGGGACAGAGTCAAAACTGACTTGTCAAGGCGAGAAAGGGGACAGACTCAACACTTGACAATGGCAAGTCCATGCTGCTGTGTTTCCCTTGTATGAAAAGCAGATATGGACGGAAGCTGATTTACACTGCCTTGGCAGTCTTCAAATGATGGCAGACTGGACACAATAAAGTGTGACACACAGAAAGCGTGACTCAGACCATCCCCCCCCCCCCAAGAATATGTCAGTGACAATATGACTGCATGATTGCAGCTGCAGTTAAGAGATCAATTTGGTACTCTGTCGGCAATGCAACACAGCTCCCCAGAAACTGCTCGCAAGTAGCAATTTGGTAGCCATTGGCAAAAACCCAATCACGCTTGTTAAAAGGCAACATATCCAAAAGTGATTCTGTAAATCTGCTCCTTTGACATGCTTGTACAGAAAAAGGCCCCGATTACCCATAAACATAATCCTACCCAGAACGAACAAGCACATCTTCCCTGAAAGATGCTCCAAGCAGCATACACTATAAACAGGTATTTTGAACGGGAAGAAATGTTAAAAGCTATTTAAAAAAAAAAATGCCTGACTTAATTGGGTAGAAAAAGCACGGTGGCAATTTTTGTTTAACAGCCAGCATACACAATTACCTGCTCAACATCCAAGTTCATGATAGCCTTCTGGAGGTATCGCACACCACCGTGGATCAATTTAGTGCTTCTACTGCTAGTCCCCGATGAGAAGTCATCTCTCTCTACAAGGGCTGTTTTCAGTCCTGTGTAACCAGAAAAGCAAATTAACTTCTTAAATTACACAATTTGTATGTAATTCATTAAAGGCACTTCTCCAGGGTAGAGACAATCGCTGGAAAAATTAGTCTGAACATGGATAAATTTGTATTCAAAGTGCAGTACACTGTCTATATTCTAATGAAGAGATTTTAGGCTCTTCCTGGGGGACAAGTCAAGACTGAACTGGAAGCATATTAAACTGTGAATGGATCACACCTAGGCAACATTACCATACAATTCCAGGGCAGCAAGTTTCTCTGGTGTAGTGAGGGGATCAAAGGAGGGTCGGGCACCATCTTTTCCCACATGGCATCAGTGGATATCACGCAGCGTTTAGAATGCATGGCTGTCCCTCCCTACGGAGGGCAAACTGTTCCTTTCCTGCACTCTATGCTTCTGTGTGCACTCTATGCATTCACTAACAGTACCAAATCAGACTCCTGTGTTCTAGGTCCTATGATACAGTGCATAAGGAAGTCAGGGAGGTAGTGGTTATGCTGTAAGGGACACAGACAGGTGGGAATTCCCAGGAGATAAGAGGAGAGTGGTTGGTTGGGTAAAGTACTTGCCACGAAAGCATACAAGCATGAAGACCTGAGATTCAATCCCTGGAGCCCACAAAATTATGGATGAAGTAATGAGTTATCTATAACTCTTACAGAGAGACTACTGGCTAACACAGGAGATTCCTAGAAACTCACAATCCAGCTAGCCTGGTGTATGCAGTGGCAAACAACAAGAGAGCTGCCTCAAACAAGATTGTCCCTGACCCCACACACATGAACACACACCCATACCTAAACACAAAAGATTTACAAAGTCAAAAAAGTTCTACTGTTATTGACAGTGCAGGTTAAAACATTGTATGTTTTATGTATGGCATACCATTTCAATACTAAAGTGAAGTACAAGCTAAGATGCATGGACCGGAGTGTCCATACCTTCTTGGGGCTGAAAACATAGCTCCGTAGTTAGGAACACTTGCTACTCTTCCTGAGAGGACTTCAATCCAGTTCCCAAACCTCAAATCAGGGAATTTTTTTAAAAGATAATATTCTTTCTAGGATGAGACTGAACAAAGATAGGTACATCCTACAAGCCAACCCATCCCCTTTACCTAAAGACTACTAAAAATCTCTTAGGGAGAAAAAAAAATCTACTTCTGATTTCTTTTCCTGCAGAGACACCCTGCCTCTCTGAGGCCTCCCGGTAGCAGCAGTGCTCCAAGTCCGTGTTGTACCGTAGGTAGGTTCTTCAAGTTCACAAGTCCTGTGGTATCCATCCACAGGCAGCACTGGGAATGTCCAGGAGCTGGCTACTACTCCCTTAGGCAATTGGTTAGGTCGCGGGTCCATTCACAATCATAATGCGAGGCAGAACAATTTGGACTCACAAAGCTAGGATAGGAGAAAGCACATGCATTCAGTTCAGAGCCGTTAAGTGCCAAAGGGTTGCTCTGATAATAGTTAACAGTTTAAAATTTGAACAGAAATGTCACAGTAAAACCAGAGCAATTCTCTTGACTTTAAAGAACAAAATATTTAGAAACAATGAAGATTGAAAAGTAGAGGTGTATGATTCAAGATCAAACACTGTCGGTGTCCAAACTGGGGGGAAAAAAATAAGAAAAATCACAAATGCTAGCCAGGCGTGGTGGCGCACGCCTTTAATCCCAGCACTCGGGAGGCAAAGGCAGGTGGATTTCTGAGTTCAAGGCCAGCCTGGTCTACAGAGTGAGTTCCAGGACAGCCAGGGCTACACAGAGAAACCCTGTCTCGGGAAAAAAAAAAATCACAAGTACTGTTTGTCAACCCACATCACTGCTCTTAGACATACACCCCGGAAAAAGTTCTGCAACACTCTCAATTATGAGACCATTACCAGTGCTTAATTGTGTGCTATAGACAGGGAATGATAGCAAAACAGTGAATATTTTAAAAAGAGAATTGAGAGTCAAAGTATGGACACTGGACATGAGTGCATCTGGGCCAGTTGTCAAGTGGCTCTGCCCAGGCAAATCAGGAAACACAGAGACTCACCAGGGCCTTCTTCAGAGAAGAGAAGTCTTGTCTTACTCCAGATTAGAACCTGAATTCAGGGCAGGAACCCGACTGCAGATACTCAAAATAACATTTGCCGACCTCTTCCACACACGCCACCACCTCTACTTAGTAAATCCTACAGAGATCTTTTGGTATTCTAAATTAGTCCCTTTTTTTCTGCAGTTGAAGATCAGACGAGGGAGTTGACTTTCAGATGGTATTTAGGAGCCACATTATTTAAAATATGCCTCTCTTTAAACCCTAGCATCCCAGTTATTGCATCAGGTTGCCTGTAGCAGGAAAGGCAGGAAAGTGAAGCTGAGAGGACAAGAACCTCAGCTTCCTATTTGGTAGCCCCCCAAAAGCCCTCGAGGCTGTGATCTCAGACCTCCCAGACAGCCCTCACTGAGGGTGTACTGTGTGCAGTGCCCCGCTCCCCAGCAGGAGAACAGAGTAACTCAGTAAGCCCATGCCTCCCCTCACCTCAGTCCCTCCCTATGGGGAGCAACTTGCTCTAGTGAAGCAAACTATCATGTGGTCTCTGTAGAAACAAGAGGCCCCAAGTGACAGGTCATCAGGAGGCCAGGCCTTAGTCCAACAGCTAGGGAAACTGCCCCTGCCAGCACCACGTGAGTCACAAAGAAACACTGCCAGTATACACACAGAGCCACAGACCCAAGAAGGCTCACTCACTGTGCCTCCTAAATATCCCAAATGAGATGAAGGGATTCTTATGGGTATTTTTGTTTAAGCCACTTAAAACTGGGAGGGGTTTTACTGGTAACAAAGATTCCTGTGTGAAGAACAGTGATGACCACTGGGGGGAGGGGGGTGTCTTTTCCATATTTTACTTACTTTATTTTATGTGTGTTTGTGTGTGTCCCTGGGTGTATGTATGTGCACCTCATGTGTGCAATAACAGAAGAGGTCATACATACACCCAGAAACACACACAAATATGCATAAAACATCCAAAATACCCATGTAGTTATGGGTGGTCGTGAACCATGATGTGGATGTCAAGAACCAAACTTGAGCAGTCAGCATTCTTAACTGCCGAGCCATCTCTTTAGCAGCCCAATTTAGTTTTTAATCACTGCTGGAGAAGCAGCCTTCAACAAAAGCTGAGTTCATAGAGTCTTGCTCAAGAGGAACGGCTGAGGAGGTAGGTAGGCTTAGGCAAGCTTAAGAGGCAAGCTGAACTTACTAACCTCACCTGTAATCCCAGTCTTAGGTTGCTAGGATGCTAGGATGCTAGGATGCTAGGTTGCTAGGATGCTAGGATGCTAGGATGCTAGGATGCTAGGATGCTAGGATGCTAGGATGCTAGGATGCTAGGTTGCTAGGATGCTAGGATGCTAGGATGCAGAGGCTGGAGAACTGTTCAGTTCTACACTAACTCAAGAGTGTGGAGACATAGAAGACAAAGAGAGAGAAGGAGAAGGAGAAAGATGAAGGGGAGGGGAAGAAAGGAAGGATGGAGGGAGGGTGGGTGGCTAGCAAAGGATTGGGAGTTTCCAGCCTTGTCACAGGCTGCTTGTCACTGAGGGGCTGGAGAGAAAGCAGGGTATGTGTGATTGTCCTGCAAGGAAGTGACCAGGAGCTTTTCACCCACACTGGGGTATTTGAATCGTGTTCTAAAGGCCACTGTTAGCCACAGCAACAATCACTGGATAGCCTCAAAAGGGAATGCCTCTAAGAACATGGTTCACATCTAAGACCAGTTTCAGTTAAGATGCTTCGTTACATTGATAAGCATGAGGCCTGCAAGTCCAGTACTCCTCAATCCTGTCCTGGGTGCCCATTTCCAGGAACCAGGGCTTGCCTGGGCAACTTTTTTTTAAAGCAATTTTTAATCTTTTTTTTTCCTTAGAAGTTCTGAGAGATTGTTTGGATTGACACTGCTATGCCTCCTGACAAGGGTATCACTGAAGGGTTTAAGATGACAAAGCTGGAGAAGGTTCTATAAAGTTTTCTCTGGGTGAAGGCAGAGGGATGGAGCTAGGGGATTGCTACTAACAGACCTGAGGCTCACAGTGTTGCCAAGGCAATGAAGGAGCCTGGCCTCAGGAGGCAGCTCTAGCAGGGGTCTCAGGGACCCTTGCTGTCAGGGTAGATGTTTCTTTCCCTAACTCTGTGTGCTGTTACAAGAATCAGTAAGCCACCACAGGCGGGTATTCTAGAATATATTTAAGGTTGAGCTCTTTTTCGAGACAGGGTTTCTCTGTGTAGCCCTGACTGTCCTAGAACTCACTCTGTAGACCAGGCTGGCCTCGAACTCAGAGATCCGCCTGCCTCTGCCTCCTGAGTGCTGGGATTAAAGGCCCACGCCCGGCTAGGTCAAGCTCTTTACACTGCTTTTATCCGGCCATGAATTATTTTACAAGTTATTTGTATGTATGGCCATGAAAAACCATTGTAAGTAACAATGGAATTTAAAATAAGCCACTCAGCTACACCAAGCCTTCCTCTGGTAGTTATCTTGTCCGATTTCTATTACTTTTCCCAAAGCATACAACAAACCGTAGTCTCCAAAATGACTGCTAAGTCAGTGTATTAAAACCAACATGTAAACTGAAAGTTGTTTAAACTACTAAGAAAGAAAAAAAATCAGAACCTTGACTCCCGTGTATCTGGTGTCCTGGAATTCTCAATTTTGCAGGATGGGGATAAAGAAAAGAAGAAACACAAAGTCAAAGCAGGACCAGAAGCCGCGGCTGATTGTGTGACATTCATTGATCACTTGACTAAAATATTTATGGTGCGGGTATGCAGGGTGCATGCCTGTGTGGGAGTGGTCCTGGGTGGGTGTGTGGGTGTATGCACGAGTGTGTGCGTGTGTGCTTGTGTGTAGATTTGTAGGGGTAAGACCTCACTATGTATGTCAGGCTTCCCTGTAACAAGTCCTGTGTGGCCCTCTGTGTAGCAGGAAACACTCCCTTCACCGGCCTCCAAGGCTGGGGATTAGTGTTCTCAACACTGGACTCCAGCTTGCTTTTTCATTTATTTTCTGTTTTTTTTTTTTTCACATCTAATATTTCCCTTCTCAGAGATTTTAAATTAAAAGCTTCGACTTCTAACTTAAGGATAAGTTAGGGGAGGTGAGAGTGGGACATCTTTAGCTTAATGGAATAATAACTAAGTGGCATTTTTGATACGGCATTCAACTCTTGCGCTTTGCATTCTTACATAAGACAGGTATGATGAGATCAAAAGCATGCTTTTGAGATGCCGAGAGCTGAGAAGGCTGGGAACGAATGACTGTCCTTCAGAGAAGAAAGACGAATCTCCACATCCTAGACCAGTAATTAGGTTCAAGGATTTTATTTTTATATTTATTTATTTTATGTATATGAGCATTTTGCCTGCATGTGTGGATATACAACATATGTGTTCTGGGTGCCATGGAGGAGGAGAAGATACTGTCAGATGCCGGGAAGTTACAGATGGTTGGGAGCTGCCATGCGGGTTCAAAGAATAAAACTCGGGTCCTCTTGAAGAACGGCCAGTGTTCTTGGCCACTGAGCCTTCTCTCCAGCCCCCAGTTCAATCAAGATTTTGTAAGAAGGTGTTTAGTTCTCTCGCTTCCCCTCCCTCTCTCCTCTCTTACTTTTTGTTAGGTTATTTATTCGTGTATTTAATAACGTTGAGAATCAAACCAATACCAACTGCTAGCATCTTTCTATCTGAGGGGTTTTATTAGTAGTATTATAAATTTTTAAGGGTGGTTTCAGGAATTCCACAGCAGCGATAAAATTTTGAGTGAAGTCTCAGGCAGAAAGGTGATTTGTAAAGAATCTGGTCAAAAATCTACCTTCCATTCATTCTCACCCCATCAGTTAGCACACTGAATGAAAGCATACCTTCCAGGCAGGGTGAAGGGCGAGCACGAAACCCAGCTCTTCTGGACTAAGTGATGCTGTCTAGCTATCTCCAACTAAATCAACTCATGGACCAAGACAGTTGGATGCACACAAGGGAATAATTACAACTTACGGGAGAAATGATATGACATTTAACTCTCACAACGTGGAATAGAACAGAAATATATTTTAATGCCTTCTACCGATTATCTTACTATGCACTAAAATAAGCTCAATATAATAAATGCAGAGATGCAAAGAGAACAAAATAAAACCCACCTGTAATTACAGCACTCAGAGATAACCACCATTGACATCTGGGTGTTTAAACATTCACATTTTCCATGCCCGTCTACAACCTGTATGTGTGCACATGTACAGGTTTGCAAAGATTCGATTTAACCACTGCTTATTGTAAACATTTTGTACATCAATAAATATGGTATACAATTTTATTTTAAAAGCATTTGAAAGTATTACATTAAACGTTTGCTACGATTTATTTATCCAGTTCCTTATTTTGAACATCTGGCTTAGTTTCTTTTTTCACTCTTACAGATTGAGCTGCAAGACTGTACTTTCCTCTAAAGTCCCTGTATCTGCAATCATGTCACTAGGATAGATTTTTAGAAATACAGTTGCTATGGTTTGCTAAATGGAAAGCAGAAGTCATTGCTATGAAATAATCAGAGACACCAAGGCCATGACACACAAGTCAAAAAGTTAAGGTCCCTCCTGCCTTAGTACTATAATAAGCACAAGCAGCCAATGTGAATGGTGCATGAGAAAAGACGAGACTCTACACAAAGATTGGGGCCCTTGTTCATTAGAAACCCATGGGCACTTGTTTGGGTTTCCAAGAACTACTGCCATTACTAATAAAGAAGACTACCCCAAGGCCCAGTGTTCTCATGAAGGACTCTCCAGGACAAGACCCATGTGAGGCTGGCTGCCCAGCAGCCAAGACAAGCCAAGGTCAGGACCCAACACTTTGCCTGGCGCTGTCTGACAGGGAATGTTAGCTTTGTTTTGGCATGTAGGGGCTGGTGAGATGGCTCAGTGGGTAAGAGCACCCGACTGCTCTTCCGAAGGTCCAGAGTTCAAATCCCAGCAACCACATGGTGGCTCACAACCATCCGTAACGAGATCTGGCACCCTCTTCTGGAGTGTCTGAAGACAGCTACAGTGTACTTACATATAATAAATAAAGTGTGTCTGAAGACAGCTACAGTGTACTTACATATAATACATAAGTACACTTACTTACATATAATAAATAAAGTGTGTCTGAAGACAGCTACAGTGTACTTACATATAATAAATAAAGTGTGTCTGAAGACAGCTACAGTGTACTTACATATAATACATAAGTACACTTACTTACATATAATAAATAAAGTGTGTCTGAAGACAGCTACAGTGTACTTACATATAATAAATAAATAAATCTTTAAAAAAAAAAAAGACTGCTGTTTTGGCATGTAAAATATTACATACCGGTTATTTTAATGCCTCTGTCTATCCTCATATTAGGAAATGGATAATATATAACAAATATATAACTGTAGAGTGTATATCTATATCTATATATATCATTAGCACGTTTATGTTAGATATACATACAATATTAAGGCTATAAAATGGTCTTTAAAAGTTAATACTATGGTTTCAAGAAGTGAGAGGTGCTGCTATCATTCCTTCCTTTCACCTCGGTTACTATAAAAATAGCCAGTGTCTGGGGGGGGGGGGATGTTATCAGTAGATGAAACAACAGAAACAACACGACAGTCAATGGAACCTGAGGTTAATTATATAGAATGTTTTATATGTGTTGCCATATTCTTGCACTGCTTAAGAGTCTATAGTCTGTAAATATTTGTGTGTGTGTGTGTGTATATATATATATGTCCTGATATTTTGTTATCAGGATACTGCTATAAATAAAATTCTGGGAGTCAGGAAAGTATGTTAGGAAGTAAAAGTATAAATCATACAACCCGAGGTTAATCCACATAAAAAGCTAAATGTGATGATATAAACTTGTAACACCAGCCTTCCTACTACGGCCACACATTCACACACATGTACACACAGAGACACATACAAACAGAGACACGAATGCACACATACATACACACATACATACGCTTTTAAATAACAAAAATTTAGTTAATGTGGCACTGCACAGCCACCTGTAAACAACTCCTTTCTTTCTTCAAACAAAATTACGTTAAAAAGATGTAGTTGATTCAAAATTAAGATAAACACTCATGGACCAGTAATGCAGCAGACTGTTTAAATGTCTCTGTCTTGGTGGGCTCAGAAGCTGGACTGTTTCTGAAGGGTGCAGACTATCCCTATCCACTGTGGGTAAAACAAAGAACTCAGCCTTTGAGAGCTGAGACGGAAGAAAAGGGTCTCTACTTTGTACAGGAAATTGGCAAGCTACTCCTGACCACTGTGTAGGGCTGGGGATTATCTACTGGGTCACAGCCGGACACCCAGACCACACCACCAGATAAATACAGCCCAGACCACACCATCAGAGCCAAGGCTTCAGCTGGCTCCACAGATGGTCAAGATCAGCACAAGGCAGAAGACGGTGATAGGCAAAGTCCCAGATGGATCTTAAAGACAGTAGCAACTAAATCTAGACACAGATCAAAACAGAAAACTCAGAATTTCCTGATAGATTCAGAGGAAAGGAGAAATCATTTGCGATAGCTATAAGCTCATTGGGGAACCCACCAGCTCCAGTGGAGAGTCCTGCCCAATGGTCACACAGGTAGTCCTGATTAAATAAAATGGGCCATAAAACAAAAATTATGAAACTGGCAAAGAATGAATGAATCAGGAGGAAGAAAGGTTGATAATGGTAAGAGACAAGAGCAGACGAGAGGAAACAGCAATCATACTGCACTATACACATGTATTAAGTTGTCAGAGAACTAAGTTTGTTAAAAATTAAAAAAAAAAAAAAAAAACAAAGTCAACCTAATATGATGGACAGAAGTGGGCGGGGGGGGGGGGGTAGATAAGCAGAATGGAAAGGTAAATGAAGCCAGACTGATGGTTCTCCAGTTAAGGGCACTAGGGGACCCAGGTTCGATTCCCAGCACCCACATGGCAACTAACTACTATCTAATTCCAGTTCTAGAGGATCTGACACCCTCTTCTGACCTTTGCAGGAAAAATATCCATACACATAGAATAAACCATTGGTATATAAAATGTCTAAAGGTTAAGTAAATAAATAGGTAGAACCTAGGTAAATAGATAACTGTTTGTGAGAGACAAAGCAAATTTTGAAAATATCTGAAATTTAAACTAGACGTGGCTGTGCATGCATGCCTCTAATTCCAGACGCAGGAAGTGGGGGCAGGAGGATCAGAAATTCTGCTACCTAGCTAGTTCGCAGTCAGTCTGGACTATATGAACCCCTAACACAAACAATTTGAAGTTTTGCCTGCCTGACCCTTGACAAAAGAAATTGCTCCATTAAAATGTGTTAAAGGGCAGGTTTAGGGTCTCACACCTTTAATCCCAGCACTCAGAAGACAGAAGGAGGCAGAATCCAGGACAGTCTGGAGTACAGAGAAAGAAAGGAAGGGGGGGGGAGGGAGGGGGGAGGGAGAAGGGAAGGACGAAGGGAACAAAAACAACAGAAAGTTGGATTTCCAAAATAGTGGTCAGAGATTTGCAGCATCACACCATTTCCAAAGTCTGGCAAGCAGTGAGCTAGCTTTCTGCAGTTTCACACCTTGAAATGCAGCTTCCTCCACTCTTCCAGTTTAATTTCTATTGCTGTAATTAAAAAAAAGAAAGAAAGAAAGAAAGAAAGAAAGAAACTTGACCAAAACCCTCTTACAGGAGCAAAGGGCTTATTTCATTTATACTAAGGAAAGAACTCAGAGCAGAAGCCACAGCAGCAGAGAAGACTGGTTTGCTCGGCCACCTTTTTTATACAGCAGAGACCCACCTACCTAAGGGATGGGACCACCCATAGTGTACTCGGCCCTCCACATACAAGTTCATAGACCAGTCTGCTGGAGGCAATTCCTTGATTGAGGTTCCCGCTTCCCAGGTGATGATTTAAGCCAAATTGACAAATACCAACCACACAACCCACTCTCGCAAACAGAGGGGAGGGACACTAAGACATATAGGTCTACCGCCCCCAGGATGAGCGATGTTCAAGGTTCTCCCTCTTCCGAATTTTTTTTTAACAAGAACACATAAACCTTTGTTTATGGAAAAGAACATCACTACAACCCTCCAATTATTCCTGAAGATCTGGACATTTCTCTGCAAAGTTATGACACTTGTTGAAAATTGAGGCTAAGTTAAGCAATAAGACTAAAATTTGAGCCCGATTCATTCCACACCCATAGCCTGTGTCTTTACCATGCTGCACAGCCCAGACTTGCAAGAAACACAGTGAGCTCAAGAGTGGCCACCCTGCACCTCCTATGAACTAGAAATACCTGTGCACTATTTTGTTTTTAGGGTTTCTTTAAAGATAATTTTTATGTGTATGCCTTTGTGAGTTCAAACACACCCACATGAAAAGTGGGGAGAACATCAGAATCTTGGGATCCACAATTCATTCATGTACTGGGAACCGAACCCAGGTCCTCTATAACCCGGGACTTCTAAAAGAGCAGTGAGTGCTCCTAACATTGAGCTGTCTCCCCATCTCTCCAGCTGCTCGCTTTTAGACTTTTCAAGCATGGTCTGAAAACATTGAACTACTGACCCTTCTGGCACCAGTCATGTCCAAACAACCCTGGATCTAATAAACATTTTCAAACAGACAACTGTGTGAACACTTCTCCAACAAGAAAGTTCTTTCTGCAATTTACACACAAGCATAAAGCCAAGTTTTGTAAGTTAGATTTTAAACAGATTATAAGGTCCTGGGTGGTTCCAGATGCACACAGGTGTAGCCTCCCCCTCACCCAGCCTGGAACCCGTTTGCTCAGGGGTGGAGCTTCCTGCTCATTCGTCCTGCCACGCCTACTGCTGGACCGTGCCGCTTTGCCGCTTGGAGCCACACACGTGCCCACCCTGTTACTTGATCCCGAGATTGTTTGGCGGGAAATCGGGTTCCCTCCCACTTCCTTTATAACTGAGCGTCTGAACAAGTAAAATTGAGCTTTGATCAGAATGCCTGTCTTAGCTGCATTTCTTTCTCTCGCCGCCTAGCCCCTCTGCTAGCCCCTCTTCTCTTCCAGGTTTCCAAAATGCCTTTCCAGGCTAGAACCCAGGCTGTGATCTGCTGGCCGGACACAACACACAGGTAAAGTCACTTAAAAGGAAAAGAGAGGAGCCAGGCAATCACCTGAGGCTAGACTGCATAAACCAACCGGTCTCCTCATTTCTGCTTCCTTGGGAGCAAAGCCCTCACCAAGGAGCCTGGGGCCCATACTCCAACCCAGGAACTAGCCCCAGATGTGTTGACCAGTGAAGCCATTAGTATTGATCCTAGACCTACAGGAGAATGTGAGTCAAGACTGTGCCTGTTATGTTTAGGAAATAATATTCCCAAATGAAACAAATGAGAATTGATCCCCGAGAAACTACAGAGGATGAGAACGTAATATGAGCATTATGAAGGCTCCACAACTCCTCCTCCAGAGCCTTCGTCTAGCCATTATCAGCCCAGAATTTTCTCTCAAAGCTTGTGCAAACATTTCTGTAAAAGCCCTTCCACATCTAGTGGTTTCCCCCCAAAACTTTGATGCTCTGAAAAAAAAATCTAATTATTAGTGGTAACTTTAAAAGATCACAGTAATTTATTTTTGTCAAATGTGACTAAAGATTAATGGAGACAATCAGGAATAATTTGGTAAAAACATATCAAACACAGAGAAAGCAAAATTTGTTGTTAAGTGAAGCATCAAATATAATAAAAGAGCAAATTCCATGAATGAACGGCAACAATGTGCAATTCATTAACCAAAGGCCCATGGTTATTTCACACTTCAGAGGGCCACTGATATAATCAGAAAACACAGTGAGAGTAAATACAGACTACCCTCAGCACCTCCTTGTATGTTTTAATCATCAACATTATTCCCATCCCCACAATAAATCGCAAACCTAGAAACGACACATTCAACTAGTAATTCTAAGGTGGGTATCAATATGTCACAAAATATTCAATGTGCATCATTTTATTAGATATCAACTATAAAACTCACGGAAACTCTAATCATCGTCATCATCATCGACATCATCACCATCAATATCACTACCGACACGGCTCCAATCACTACTGAATGCCTACTTCATTGCTTAACCAAAAAAAAAAAAATTTAGCAGTCCATATCTAATGTCTGTATGCTCGGAGCTTGCTCATAATGGTACTCAATTCATTCTGGTAGTGTTTTAAATAAGGGGAAAAAAAATAAGGCCGGGGGTATAGTTCAGTAGCGATGAACTTAGCAGGCCCGAGGCTCCGGATTTAGTATCCAGCACACACACAAAAACACAAAAATAGCCAGACTGCTGTCACATGTCTGAAATCCAAGCATTTGGGAGGAGGCTAAGTCAGGAGGATCTAAAGTTTGAGGCCAGACTGGGTGACCTAGCCAGACATGTTTCATAAACAAGTAGGTGGAAAGGCTGAGAAAGACACTTGTCATCAACCTCAACTTCTGCACCTTGTATGTACACGCATACACAGAAATTCACATGCGTGCATGTGTACAACACTCGCGCGCGCACACACACACACAGAGAGAGAGAGAGAGAGAGAGAAGGAAAGAAAGCTTCATCCCCACTTAGTGAAAATAAATCAAGCAGTGTTTTCCAGTGACAAAGAATGAATGCAAAACCCATGGAGAAACTAAATAGACTGCTTTGGGGGGTGGGGGTGGGGGGACACACACTATAGAAGAGAAAGCGAAATTGTTCTTGTCTGTGTTTTTCATAGACATGGAAAAGGACACAAAGGAGAACAACAGGCAACACTTTCCCCAAAGGAGAGCAGAAATAAGAAGCCCTTGGTGACTGTTTCATCCCAACCACCTCATGATCCTCTAAGCACCCTGGCTTTCCTGCATCTCCATCCGCTTCCCTGCCCTCCCTCAGCTCCAGACCCGTCTCTGCTCCTGGAGAACCCTTTCTCATTTTTTCTCTTTACTATGGACAACTGGCCAGTTTTCAGTTCTGGATTCTAGTCTACTATCTCCTCTGCTTCTTGACAATACTAGGTGTGCACACAGACATTCATATGCCCCCAACCCTCCTTCCCTCCTGGCACCCCGCACGTACGTTGAACACCGCACACTGCTTCTGTCTGTTCTAGATCCGTTCTAAGTGCAGGGTCCCTTTCTTCTGTTCTTCTGTTCAACAACCATTGCCCCTGTTTCTGGCTCTGGGAAATGTATTTCATCTTCCTGTGCAAACTAAGGCACACCTGTGATACACAGCCCTTTCCCCATCTTCCCCAGGACAGCGCAGCATCCTCTCTTCTTAACCTGCAGTTTAAACTCCCACCCCATAATGATGGACTTCTAGATCCCACTTCACCAAGGCATTGGTCTCCATGTCCCCTCTCTGTGCCCCTCTCTGTTCCTTCCAAATTACCAACGCTCTCTTTATCTCCGGGACATCAAGAGGTGTACTCAGGAAAATCAAGACTGTCAGCTGGCAACCTCCTGCCTCTCAAATCTTTCCTCATAATCTTTCTTGCTGGCCTTGGTGGCCCAAGTTAAAGATTCTGCTTCCCCCATCCCCACATGCACTCTCTCCAGCATATTTCTTCAAGCCAGGTCCCTATCAAGCTGTTACATGTGCCAGTAGTTTTTCTGCTCCTGATTACGCTGTCAATAAGAATATGCATACCTTGCCCTGCAGTGGTGGTGGTGGTGGCACACACCTTTAATCTCAGCGCTCAGGAGGCAGAGACAGGTGGATTTCTTTGAGTTCAGGGACAAACTAGTCGACAAAATGAATTCTACAATGGCCACCAATGTTGTTACACAGAGAGACCCTGTTTCAAAATGCCACAAAGAAAAAAAAAATTCCCATGCCTACTTATATGTTTATCATGCCGGATTGAAAGGTACACACTCTCTGCCATGTGATCTGTGTGCAAAAGCTCCCAAAGGCTATGACTATAGATATTTGTGTATTCTCTTGGGCCTTCCACATGACTATACATGCAGTAAGCATTTGCAAAACTGAAATTAAAAGAATGATTATATATTTTTGTATAAATCAAGAAAGTAACTGAAGGGGGGCGGAGTTTCCTGACTGACTCCTGCTATACAAAGGACCCTCTTCAGCACAGATCCTCACCTGTATAATTCCTTTGAGTAGAGCAGCCCATCACAAGCATAGCCTCCCATAAAGATAGCCATTTCTCCACTCTCCTGCCCACAGTGGCCAGAAAGCTAAGCTCAAGTTGCCTTGTGATGATTCTAATCTGCTCTCCCCACCTGCTTTAGCATGTTGGCGTATAAGTTCCCTCAAATTATACACCGCGATTGGAGGCACGAAACTCTATGAAAACAGGAGTCAATGTGGTAACAAGAGTAGACTCCGGTGTGTCTATATGTTAAATTTATCGTGATTCGGGGTAAACAGAAAAAATACTTAGGCTACATGGTGTACATGAATAAATTTTCAGGAATATAGAGTTTTATTTTCAAATAAATCTGTGGAGATTAAGTGTATATTTATGGTTATTTTCATTTTAAAACTGTTGTGAGGGCCTAGATTTTGAAAATTGCAAGAATGTTTCAGGAAGGATGGAAAATTAAGGAACACCAAGATAGATGTGAGCTCACGAGTCAAACACTGACGGCATTCACAATGGGGAGAAGACGCAATGTTTCTAAGGACTCACCTCTGGTGACGGCATCTAGTGCGCAGCCACACCCTGTGGCTCCTCCTCCGATAACAAGGATGTCAAATTCTGGTGTGTTCTTCAAAGTCATGAGCTGAGCTTCCCTGGAGGGAGGTTCCCTGTTCACAGGCTCCGTGAGGTATCCTGCTGCTTCCACATACGCCAGGCTCACCTGAGGGAAAGCACGCAGGCTGGGGTCACACAACTCCAATGGCAATTTAGCAAAGCATACAGTGTACTGTGAAGAAATTCCTAATGGAGATGAAGATTACCAAGACTAGCCCACCCCCCACATGCAGTCGCAAGATTTCTTTATGTGGGTCTCAGTTTTTTTACCCACAGAACACTTGGTTGTAAATCCAGAATTTCAACTGTTTGAATTTTATATATAGCGAAGTTTAATTATTTCTGCCACTGTGTAGCAACTCCAAACTTTCTACGTAAACCAATTTGGGGAATCAGAAGGAAGTATTTTACCCAGTAGCATCAAACCATTTGGATAAGATTTTAACATATAGATACTATGTGAAAGTGGAAAATAATACGTTACAACCATTGTGCATTTTCTTTTTTTTTTTTTTTTTTTTTTTTGGTTTTTCGAGACAGGGTTTCTCTGTGTAGTTCTGGCTGTCCTGGAACTCACTTTGTAGACCAGGCTGGCCTCGAACTCAGAAATCCGCCTGCCTCTGCCTCCCGAGTGCTGGGATTAAAGGCGTGCACCACCACACCCAGCTTGCATTTTCTTTAAAAGAATATATGTCTTGTTCAATTCTCATGACAAAAGATATGCTCCTGATTTTGATTTGTCAACTTAAAATCAGTGAAATCTGCTTAGCATAAGTTAGCATCTTCTTTAGATTAATCTACTAAGCTCAATGGGAATGATATTTTTCAAAGATTTTAATAAGAGGTCTTCCCCATCAAATATATAAATGTAAGATAAAGATTTCCTGTGTTTACAGCACATTATTTAGACTGCTGGAAACTTAAAAATAAAGCTAGGCATAATTCCGTTAAATTTCTTGGCTCTTTAGCAACATAACTCATCAACAGCCCAAATCAAAAATGCTTGTGCTTTTTTTTTTTCCTTTACAGTGCTTGCCTAGTATTTGTTGTAGAGAGCATCAGATCAATCCACTACACCTATTTATAAGACTCTTTGATCCATACCCAGGACAACCACAAGCAAAGGGGATTGGGCCACTCTGCTGGCCAACATCTACAATTCCAACACAAAGGAAAGGAAAGGAAAGGAAAGGAAAGGAAAGGAAAGGAAAGGAAAGGAAAGGAAAGGAAAGGAAAGGAAAGGAAAGGAAAGGAAAGGAAAGGAAAGGCAGGAAGGCATTCTAGGGTCAAAGGTGAGTCCTAAAGCCAGCCTGCATTACACAGAGGATAACATGTTTAAAAACAACTTAGATGTATTACATACACATTATATTATATATGTGTATGTGTGATAGATATGTGTGTGTATGTATGTATCACAGTGCCACAACCACAAACATACAGAAGAATGAGTTGCTGGATTTTTTTTCTTACTGTAGTATATAAATTCATTTATCACAAGGCAGGATTGTGATAAATGTGGATTGGCCCATGTGTCTCCATTAGATATCGAAAGACCACAAATCCTGCTTCTCTCTATTGCCTCACAAGGTGAGCACAGTGAAGGCTCTTCTCCCGCTCTGCCATGAGTCACCTATGAAGCTCTGAATGAGCAGGGGCAAGTTTGCTCAAGAAGAGGAGCTCTCAGGTCTTCTAAGAATGGATCTTAGATGGCTTGGAATAGTTTATGCAGTCCTGACTGGCACCACACTGACCTAAGAGCTGGGGCTTTCAAATGTTTATCAGCATATTCCACTGCGGTCATTGCTCTTACATGAGAACTACTCCTCTTATTCAAGATAAAGATTTTTTTTTCAATTCAGTTAAAAACTATTTCCTATAATTGAATTAATTATCATCTAGAGGAAGTTGGGGAAACCCTGTCTTGGGCCACAGGGTTTCCAAACCCCCTGTCTTGGAAGTCTGACAAGCTGAGTTCAATCCCCAGGACCCATGCAGGAGAGGAGAAAAGACTCCAACAAACTGTCCTTTGACCTTCATATTCACAACATGGTTTGTTAACTTTTAAATTATCAATTCAAGTGCTAAAACTTTTTTTAAAATCCCATTCTGCATATGACTCTTCCTATTTGTGTATTAATAACTGTTTCCTCATGTAACAAGCCAAATTAAAAAAACAAAAAACAAAAAAACCTGCTAGACTCTGTGAAGGACTGGACTCTTCTAGCTATAGCTTTAGTCTTCCTCAACTAATGAGAAGGGAAATAGAACTCGCAGAGAGGTAGTCTGGATGTATGGATACATACATACATACATACATACATACCACATTTGTAGAAAAAGCAAATGCCAACATGGGGGGTAGGGGCAGACTATGACCACTGGGGGAGGGGAGAACTACACTATGACAGATGGGAAGGATTTGGACATGGGACTGACAAGTGACTAAACCGCCAGAGCGTTTTCACACGTCAACAGAATTGCTGACATTTTCTGCCTTGTAAGTTTTCTAGAAATAGTTGAGAAATAAGTTTAAAGACCATATTATGGTCTAGTTCATTAGAACTTGTTAATTCTTCAAACTCCCTCTTCTGGTCTCACCGGGAAGCCTGAACTAACTCAGCTTCCCCCTTTAGTAGGTGGGTGAGGTGCAAGGCGGGGTGGGGGGGGGGGTGTAGAGTCATTTCCAGTGACTACGTGGTTCCTGACTTTTTGTGGGAATAATCTCAACCTGTCTTATCTCTATATTAAAAACACTTCTCTCATCTTAGTATGGTAGATACATGCCTCTGATCTCAGCCCCAAGAGGCAGGGAAGAAGGAAGATGAAAAACTCAAGGCCAGCCTGGACTATAGGGCAAGACCTCAAGACCTCGTCCAAAACAACCATGTTTCCATATGGGGAATATAGGTTTCCAACATCTCATGTTTCCAACATCCATCCTAAAAATCCTTTAAAGATTCACTAAGCCTCTGAATTATCCAGCTTGAGCATTGACCCACTAAGCTCATTAGTATCTAAATTGTTACATACACACCACACCATCACCTGCTTCATCACAAGGCACCTGGCTCCCACAATCCCTCCCACCAATGTCTAATCACACACCTGACTGTCCGCTCAGTATCCAAGAAACCTTTCTCCTGCTTTTGAACCTCTTTCCTCATTTCCTTTGGATAACACTCAACTGCTATGAGTGACTGGCATGCCTTTTAGTGGCCTGTCCTCCATTAAGCAAGATAATCCCCCACTGGCATGCACAGAGGCCCATCTCTGAAGGATTCCAATTCTCGACTAACTGAAAACTGAGATTAACCACCACCATACCTGGTGAGTGTCTAAACTGTGGTATGCATCTGAAATGGAATAATGATCAGTGAGTGATTTTACAAAGAGCTAATGATGAAGAGCATGAACCTTGAATTCAGATTAAAGTCTGAGCTTACTTTCTACCAGAGCACAGGCAAACCTAAGCAATACATGCATGAGTGCCCATGAATACAGAGTGGTCACCAAGTTACTCTGTGACCTACAGGCCTGAAAACAATGACTTGCCACACACAGAAAAACCAACCAATCACTGTGCTGAGCAAAAGCAGCCAGACTCGGGCATCTCTGTACTACATGATTGTGATCATTCTATATAAACAATGTTTATTGTTTATATAGGCCAGTGATTTCAGGCCTTGGGAGAACACTGTCTACAGAGGGCACAAGAAACACCTTGAGGTTGAAAGAACATTCTGTAATTTAACTGCGGTTATAATTACATAACTGGGAATGTTATAAAGACTTGATCTCAACTACATTGAAGCAGTTACCCAAATTGCACCTCAATAAAAGTGACTTAAAAATAATAACGAACTGTGGTTAGAGCACTTAGGTTCTAAGTGGTTTTATAGGGTGTTTGCTTTTTTTTTTTTTTTTTCCTGGTCATTGAATCTTCATAGCAAACCTGAGTCAGGTGTGTCTTGCTCTCCACTTAGGAAGCCAGGACTGAGACAGAGGAGGAAGTTATCCCAAAACTGAGTGACCAGCTCACAGGGGAACTGGAATTGTAGCGACACAGCCTGGGAACAGAGACCAAGTCCTACACTTCTATACTGTAGATGACTGTGCAGAGAATCTTAAGGAAATAAATACAAAAGCAGACTAACTAGTTACAACAGAATGAGGTAAACCACTGGCAAGATGCAGAAAACTTTTAATATGGAGGTGGGGGTACTAATTGTTGCAGAAGTTGTACTGAAGAGTTCCTCCAATTTAGAAATATATATACTTATATACAGACTCAGTACTATTGAGGGTGATTTATTTAATTTCTGACGGTATTTTAAAATAACGTTTTATTTTTGTTTATTTCTTTCGAAAAAGCTGGAAAGTGTTGCAACTGAGAAGCAAAGCACCAATGCTTATTTTAGAGGCAGTAAACACAGCCTAAGGCCCTACTTAGAATTATGACAGGAGAAAGACTCATTTTGGCTTTCATATGGCTTTGAGTTACAAAAATACATCTGCACTCTACCTTCTCTAGAATATGTTGATTTCACGGAAATAAAGGAGGGGGAGGAACTAGAGATAATAAAGCAGTATTGGTAAGTAATGGCAGTGTTTAAGAAAGGGTCTTTGTGTGCCACTCCTCTTGGATCTGTCCTTTCCTAGGTCTCCTTTTCCAAGCGGACAGTGTAATTAGACAGGAATCTGGGAGATGAGCTTTGTTGATGGATGCATCTAAAATGTCCTAGTGCTCATGGGATCTGCAGAGGCTGGACTCAGCACCACTCTCTCAACAAATCACTATACTGAGAAGTCCCCCAAGCATTCCACAGAGTAGGAGACAAAAGGATAAGGTGGTAATTATAATATTACTTGCAGGGTATTTAAGGCAGGGAAGGGGCTAAAAGTCACAGGGGACTCTGTGTGTGTGTGTGTGTGTGTGTGTGTCTGTGTGTGTGTCTGTGTCTGTGTCTGTGTGATCATTAAGTCAGAGCAGTGCTTACCTGGGGATGGGGTTCAATCCCCAATACTACATGAAACAGGTAGGGTAGCACATGCCTGCAATCCCAACACTCCTTTAATGGAGGCAAGAGAATCAGTAGTTCAAGGTCATAGCCAGCTATAGAGAGTTAAGGAAGGAAGGAAGGAAGGAAGGAAGGAAGGAAGGAAGGAAGGAAGGAAGGAAAGGCAGTCCCAGAAGGTATCTCATAAATCCTGGCCAAGCTTCCCTAGGAAGGCCAGAGGAAGGCCAGCTAAATCAAGAGTAGTGGACATCAGCTGGAAGACACTAGGAAAGGAAGGGGGTACAGCATGTGCTAAGTCTAGAATATACCCAAGCCTGCTCTTTCCTGTCAGTGAACTATTAAAATCAGGCTTACACGTCCAGCTTTAAAAACTGCGCGGTTTCATATAAATCTCAAAATTCCAAACTCAGATTACCCTATGAAAACTTGAATACCAGCAGCTGTGGCCTGTAGGTAGGGCAGAGCCTGTGAGCTTCAGGACACTCACTGGTGTTACCCAACTCACCAGTCTGTCCCCTGGAGGCATGTGAGTTTGCTGTCCCAAGCCTAAACCCAGAACTAGGCAAGCACTTCCAAATGAAGGACTAGATACCTAACCTCGCCACTGAAACCAAGGGTCTATAGTCCCATCTACTAGGGAGGCAGAAGGATAGAAAATTCAAGGCCATCATGGACAACTTGTTCAGATCCTGTCTTAAAAAGTGAGCTTTGGGCTATAAGTCAGTGGTTGAGGTCTTGACTAACATGTGAACACCCTAGATCCAATGCCCAGTACCACAAGGAAAAATAAAAGAAATCCCTCCAGTATTATGAGAGACATGCACAGGGTTTGGAGAGACCTCAGTGGGTAAGCGCACATACTGATCTTCCAGAAGACCCAAGTTTGGATCCCAGCACAAACATTAGGCGGCTCAAATCTCCAGGTATTTCCAGCTGGAGGTGAATCTATCAGACTCTGGCTTCAGGCATTTGCATGTATGTGTGGATAGTCAAATGTGGGCACAAAATAAAAAATGAAATATCACCTTTTAAAAAGACAGAGACTTGCGCCTACCTAGAATTGGAAGCCAAGTTCATAATCTATAGTAACCAAGAAAGCATTTCCCCTGAGCAGGATCCCCAGTGAAATCAGTTTTACTATGTCTGAGCACCATTAGACTTGCAAATTTAAAAAAAAAAAAACATTCCTAGACATTTGCAACTTCGGGTGAGACCGAAAACAAGATCTAATAATTAGTGTCTATTTCTGAAAGAAGTGCATATTTAAAGACCACAGGCAATTAACAGCCAGGCTGTCCTGTAATCATGTACAGTAATAATTGGAGTATAAAGTAGGTCTCATGCAAATCACTTCAGGCAGCAACAATCACTCTCGCTCGCTCGCTCGCTCGCTCGCCCATATTATGCCATTCAATCAATGGAATCAGTTAGACTGGAGAGAAATTGCTTCCTGTTTTGCTGTCACTAACCATATCTGTGTGTTCCTAGAGGCAAAAAGTGACAAGCATCTTCAAATGGTTTATCTTCGGAAGTCGGAATGCTCTTCATTTCCGGGATCCTCTCGTAGCGAAACTGATGCCCTTTCTTGGATTTACATGACAAGTTAAGCAACGTGTTTCGGTGTAAGCAGATGACCAGGGCTTCATGCTTACTCTGCAGGAGTTAATACAGGGTAACTCACTCCCACAGAAAACCAGACAAGTTTGTTGCTACATAATAAACGTGTGGTGTCCCCACAGGCTAATGTGTTTGGACACATGGATACGAGCAGGTGGTACTGTTTTGGTTCTGTGGGTTTCGGAGGTGGCTTCACTGACCAGACGCAGTTCTCAGTTAGCTACCACCACCAGGAGTCAGGAGCTGGCAGCTGAACCACCTCTTTCTCATCATAATCAACTGTCAGCCAAAGTGAATTCTTCCTCCCTTAAGTCTCCTCTGTCAAGTAGGCAGCATGAAAAGTGATAAGCACACCCTCTTCCCAGGCACTGAGACTGGACCTCTCGTGCACCCTGAAGGCGCTGTAGAGCCGATCTGTGGCTGTGATTCCTTTCAGACGTGCACAGAGCCCTCTGCAATCGATTACCAAACTTTGGGGTAGTAGAGCAGAAGGTCACTCAGATTCAGTTTCCGAGCAACTGTCACTTTCCGCCATAGTACACAATTTCATCGATGAACTGTTAGATTCAAGGGGAATTACTGGAAAATGAAAAGGGGTCGGCTCTGTCTGAACTATTCAAATAAATTAACACCATTAACTTATGTGACTAAACAACCAGAGGCCTTGAAGATGTTACCTATTGGTTTTCAATAAATAATCAAATTTCCTCTTTTTAATTGAATGTATTACTATCGTGTGTGTGTGTGTGTGTATGTGTGTGTGTGTGCCCGTGTGCACGCATACATGTGTACCTAACATAGCATGTAAGTGGAGACAAGAAGACAACTTTGAGAGTCCATTCTCTCCCTATCTGGGTTCCAGAGATTGATCCAAGGTCATCGGAATTCATGGCAAGGTCATTTACCTACTGTGTCATCCACTAGCCTCAAATAGTTATCTTTAAATATATAATGCAGTAAAGGTTCGGATGCCTCAGACCGACATTGCCGCCCAAATCTAATTTCTTGCTTGGGATCAGAATATCTGCAAGTTGAAGAGATAGTTCAGTAGTGAAGGCCACTTGCTCTTGCAGAGGACCCAGATTCCCAGGACTCCCATGGCTGCTCAATACTGCCTATAACTCCTGAACCCCTGCCCTGGCCTCCCCCTGTGCCAGGAATGCACAAGGAACACATACATACATGCAAGCACTCATATAGGCACATAAAATAAATGTCTGTTTGTTTCTTTTGTTTGTTTGTTTTTGTTTGTTTTAAAGAAAGAAAGAGGAGGTCTAGAGAAGAAACCCAAGGCTGAGGGGACAAAGAGGTAAGGGAAAAGATGCAACTCTTGCCTGTCCAGCAGCTATTAGCCCACCCCACCTCTCAACAGCATCGCATTAATACATAGAGACCTTTATTATTATTATTATCTTCATATATTACATCCAGGCTGTGGTTTCCCCTCCTCTCTCTCCAGTCTCTCCCTCCCACCACCCATCTCCTCCAGATCCACAGGTCCCTCCCAGTCCCCTCAGAGGAGAAGAGGTCTCCTTTTGTGTATTTCTTTTCTTTTCCTTTTTCCCTTCTGTTTTCTTTTTCTTTTCTTAAATCTAAACCAGAGTGGTGGCACAAGCCTTTAATCCCAGCACTGGGGTGAGGGGTGGGGACGCTGAGACAAGCCGATCCCTGTGAGTTCTGAGATGACTGTTGAATCCAGCCTGGTCTACAAAGTGAATCCAGGACAGCCAAGGCTATCACACAGAGAAGCCCAGAAAAAAAGGAAAAAAAAAAAGACAAACTAACAACAACAACAATAAAGTGTAGTCCAGGACATTGAACTCAGGGCTTTTAAGCCTGTAAGAAAAACTCTTGAAGGATGTGCCTAGCCGCAGAGACTTGATGTGCCAGGGTGTCAGGGAGACCCCACCCGCTCAGCGGAGAGGGAGGACAGGGGAGGAATTGTGGGAGGAGGTGACCAGGAGGGGGGCCGTGAGTAGGATGTAAAGTGAATAAGTAAATAAATTAATAATAATAATAATAATAATAATAATAATAAAATTAAAAAGCTCTCTAACCACAGAACTACACCCCATGTCCTAGGAGTTATTCTTTGACCTGAAAAGAATCTATTTACTTATTCCTTCAGCACATATTTGAAACTTAGAAACTGATTCATTCTGATTCCAAATTGAATGTCAGCTCTGCTACATTACCCCCTTATCAGCCAACATCTTTGTCAAAAGGAATGAGGATGTTTGTTTGTTTGTTTGGGTTTTGTTGTTATTGTTGATTGTTTGCTTTTGTTTTGAGACACGGTCTTTCTATTGCATTTCTCTGGCTATCCTGATATTCACTATGTTGACCAGGCTGGACTGGAACTCCCAGACATATGCTTGCCTATGCCTCCCAAGTACTGGGATTAAAGATGTGCACCACCATAGACCTTGTACAAGGCAGAACTTCCAATGCAGTTAGTGAAGTCTAGAAATGCTGGCACATCCTTCTAGCCTGCTGTCAGGCATGCTGGGCAGCCACAGAGAGGACCCAGATGAAGTAGTACCTGTCCCTAAAACTCTCCCTAAGGCATTGACCTGGCACTGAAACTGTTCACTAGCCCCCTCTCCCTTTCAAATGAGTACCATTCTGACCCACTGAGTCAAGGGACCAGCCTACTACACTTGAATCTTCTGTTCAAAATATCTCATGCTCAATCATGAGATGCAGTCTCCATCTCTTTGGAGATTTCATGAAATACAAGTAAGATGCACTCATGCTATTGCACAATTAGACCTTGGAAAGTTTTTGTTGAAAAATCTCAGGTAACAAGATTAGGGTCAGATTGGGTCTACCTAACTTAAAAGTATCTTTTATCCTAAACTGGGAGGTGGGAGATACCTAGAGAAAGCTTTCCAAACACAAATATGTAGCTATCAGGCTGGGAGGGGAAAAAAAAAAAAAGAACAGAAGCAAGAGGGCTCTCCCAGGGCATTTATAGAAAGTTTCCTCCGTCCCACAATATCCCTAAAAAGTTTCTTTAAAAGGCCTTAAAATGAATAAATAGTTGAAATGAAATGCAAAGTCAAATCAGAGTGAATGTCAGTGCCGCTCAGTTAGCAACAGCCTAGCAGCTCACCAGCTGTCTGCGCTAATCCTAGCTCAGCCGTTGACTCACGGGGGTGACCTACAGAAGTACAGTTAACCTCGCTGATTCTGTATGCCAGCCACAAAATAGCATCCCAAACTCCTCGAAGGCCCAGTGTGAGTTAGAACTTCGAGTTGCCGCCGTGGCCCCACTTTCGAGGGCTAAGTGTTAAATAAAAACCAAAATTAGATAGAAACTGATAGGATGCTCTTCAGAGAACATTCCCAGCTCTGTCTGCATAATTTCAGTGCTTTGATGAAGAATGTCTCATAAGACACAGTTTAACCATATAGAGTGGTTAAGAATAGTTTCAACTGGCCTTATCTAAAATACAAAGTATTCCGAATCCTCATCAAGCTTTCGATACCAGGCACATTCCCAACACACTTAGTTATATTTCTAGGAGGAAAAGAAAAAAAAAACAAGTCTTTCCAGGAATCTATGCAAAGGGTTCTAAATAGGAGAGGCGAGTGAATGATGAATGTTTTTGGTATAAGCCCTAACAATAAAACTCTCATCATAAGAAACAGCTCATTAGTCAGCCAGATTAAAAATGACATTCAGGACACATGTAATGGCTGGATGCTTAACAACATGATTCTCTTCTTCCAGAGAAATGGGGCTGCAGGCAGGAGAACCTTACAGGTAACAAGCCCCTGAACCATAGAAGAAATGGGTCCCTCACCTCCCCATGCTGATTGCTAAGAGCAATACGAAACCCTTGCTGTAAGCCCTGAGTTTGGAGCTTGCTTGTTAGAGAGACTGGCTTCCATATCTCAGCAATTCACCTATGGGATTGACATACAACTGTTAAGGAGGCTGGAGAAGAGATGATTCAGCAGCTAAGAGCACTTGTTGCTCTTGCAAAGAACCTAGATTCGATTCCTAGCACCCATGTGTACATTTCAAACCATCTGTAACCCCAGCAGTGTACATTTCAAACCATCTGTAACTCCAATTCTGGAAACTCCAGCTCCCGCTTCTAGCCTCTGTACATCTCAGGCATGTGTGTAGTACAGGGGAAGCACTCATACCCATAAAATATTTTTTAAATACAAGTTTAAAACCTGTTTGGCATGCCAGGCAGTGGTGGCACATGCCTTTAATCCCAGCACTTGGGAGGTAGGGGCAGGCAGATTTCTGAGGTCAAGGCTAGCCTGGTCTACAGAGTGAGTTCCAGGACAGCCAGGGCTATACAGAGGAACCCTGTCTCGAACAACCAAAAAAAAACAAAACAAAAAACAAAACAAAACAAAACAAAACAAAACAAAACAAAAACAAAAACCCTGTTTGGCAACCAAATATTCAACTTACCTACTTCATATACAGTTCATCATTCTGAAATTTTCCCTAGTGTGTGACACCTCATCCTTTGTAGAAAAGCACAAGTTACATATACTATGAAATATTCTACTTAAAAAGAAAGGAAAGCATCAACCAGACAGCATACAATAGCTGGTGAGGACCCCGACACATACACAGAAGAGGACTGTGAGGTCTGGCCTCACTGAGAGAAGAAGTCCTTAACCCCCGAGAGCCTTGAGGTCCCAGGGAGTGGGGAGACCTGACAGGGTTTGGAAAGCACATCCTCTTGGAGACAGGGGGAGGAGGGATGGGATGTAGAACTGTGGGAGGGTGGGCCGGGACGGGGTAACAACTAGACTGTAAAAAAATAAAATTAAGAAAGAAGAAGAGGGCTGGAGATATGGCTCTGAGGTTAAGAGCAATGACTGCTCTTCCAAAGGTCCTGAGTTCAATTCCCAGCAACCACATGGTGGCTCACAACCATCTATAATAGGATCTGACTCCTTCTTCTGGTGAGTCTGAAGACAGCTACAATGTACTCATATAAGTAAAATAAATAAGTCCTTTTAAAAAAAAAAAAAGAGCCGGGCGTGGTGGCACACACCTTTAATCCCAGCACTCGGGAGGCAGAGGCAGGTGGATTTCTGAGTTCGAGGCCAGCCTGGTCTACAAAGTGAGTTCCAGGACAGCCAGGGCTACACAGAGAAACCATGTCTCGAAAACCAAAAAAAAAAAAAAAAAAAAAAAGAAAGAAAGCACTATAATTGACAGCCTTAATTAACCTGTTATGATAAGGTGATAAGCTACACCTAGAGAACATAAGCCTACATGATCTCATAGTGGAATCTAAAATAGTGAAGCAATAGTGGCCAATAGGACCCTGAACTATAACACAGAGAGGTATTGCTGAAGGAATTCTACATTCAAGGTTGACCTTGAACTTCTGATCTTTGTGCCTCTACCTATTACCCCCACCTTGGAAATTTTGTTTTTACCGTTCATAGTCAGACTTTTAAAGAGAAAGGCTGGTTGCAAACTATGTAAAATGCCTCTGTAAGTGGAGGACTATTTACCTTAGGGGACAGGTGTGGTCACAAGTTCAAGGCCATATGGCAAACAAACAGAGGTAGCACATGAGTGAACATTCATGTACTCTCAGATTGGAGAGCTTCACCCACTGCAGTTCAGCTCTTCATGATGTTGAGAGTGCTTGAGAGGCAGAGTGATATTCAGAGATGCTTGCCATAAAACAGCAAGGCAAGTAGGCAACTTTTTAATTTAAATGCTGCCAGAAACCTATCTAATGTATCTGTCTTCTCTCACTTCAGTTATTAACATAGGCAAAAATACATAAACCAGCCAATGATTTTTAAGTTTGGTGTTCCATCTTCTTATGCCTAAAAAACCCAGGTGTGTTCCAAATGCAAGGCTCCAATGTTGAGAAGAGGAAAGCGGGTGCATGTGAATCTAAGGACCTACTGTGTGCCAGATTACTGGTCTGTTCAGACAAGCTAAGAACCTACTGCGTGCCAGATCACTGATCTTTTTGGTTGGACTAATTGCTCAGAAGGGGAAAGACTGAGACAAAAAGTCCTTATCCTTCTTATATTGAAAAAATCCAGGGCTGGAGAGATGGCTCAGCAGTTAGGAGCACTGACTGCTCTTCCAAAGGTACTGAGTTCAAATTCCAACAACCACATGGTGGCTCACAACACAACCATCCATATTAAGATTTGACACTCCCTTCTGGTGAGTCTGGAGAAAGGAAGAAAGAAAGAAAGAAAGAAAGAAAGAAAGAAAGAAAGAAAGAAAGAAAGAAAGAAAGAAAGAAAGAAAGAAAGAAAGAAAGAAAGGGAAAGATCCAAGTCTCAAGACGTTCATACCTTGTGCACAGCAACAAGTCCCCCCACCCCACAGTTGCATTTGATAGGTAAGCTGCTACCAGTGTCTGGGTCGCTCTGGCCTGTGAATGCAGTGCTGAGGGAGCCAGGGCACACAGATTCCAGACCAGACTGGGCTACAGAATGAGACCCAGTTTCAAAAGGAAAAGAACAAAATAAAAGACTTATTTTGAGTAGAGTTGATCATTCTATTTTTTTGCGCTTCTCCAATTTTGTCTTTTGCTACTGACAAAAGAAAAAAAAGGGGGGGGGGTAACCCTTTGTGTCCATTCTACCAATAAGAAGGCACTGCTTTTTCACAACTTTACAAATAGCTCACTGGAAGGGAAAGTCTGAAATACAAGTTAAAACAATGCTCTGAACATCCTTGTGGACTTCAATTACCCGTACATGCCTTTGCTTTTCAGTCATGTAAGAAATATACCACTGCTACATTCATTGTTTCAGGAAGAAGAACAAGGTTAAGACTCAGGAAAACCGTCTACAATCGCTAATCTGTCAAGACAGAAGTACCGGAGGCGGGCAAGCTGAATGAGGCTGCAGGGGTTACTTCGCATACACTCTTCTGGGGAAGACAGATTCATCAGCAGAATCTCCATGGTCCCCATCTCCTTATAAGACCACTCCTCACACGAAACAGATCCCTATTCCCAAAGCCCACTCCTTGATTTGTTTGATGCAATGGATGGGGGGTGGAGAGAAGGGGGGGGGAGAGAGAGAGAGAGAGAGAGAAAGAAGGGGGAGGAGGAGGAGGAGGGGAGGGAAGGAGGAAGGGAGGGAAGGAAAGAAAGAAGGAAAAAAGAAAAAAGGGGAAAAGGAAGGAGAGAAGAGAGGGGAGGGGAGGGCAGGGGAGGGCAGAGGAAGGCAGGAGAGGGCAGGGGAGGGGAGGGCAGGGGAGGGCAGGGGAGAGCAGGTGAGGGCAGGGGAGGGGAGGGTCCAGTCTATTTCACCTCTGGGTAAGTTCACAAAGCCCACTGCAACTCCAGAGTGAGTAATGGAAAGAACAAACATAGCATGTCACCCAAGAGGGGCCCCTCGCAGCTAAACAGATCTGTTAAATCAACCACAGGTCGGTTAGAGAGAAGACCACACCATCACATCAGTTTTTCCAGTTCATACCTTAATGGTGTGAATGATAAGTTAATTATTTTTCTTTAAACCAACAACAAAAAAAATGCCTTTGTCCTAACTTGAGAAGAGACTAGAGTAGTCTCGGGCTAACTTGACATATCTCAGCCTACCCCTTTCCATTCTCCATGGCCACCTCTGTTCTTCCTAGAGCTACCAGGAAATTGCTCCCCTCTCGCCAATTCTGCTTTCATAACCTTACTCTGGAAGTGCTCCCCAGCTCCGTCTCTCAACCACCCATGTCTCCCACTCCACTTACGGGCAGCCCGGAATCAGATGAAGGAGAGCCTCCCAAAAGAAGGTGTCTCTTTCTCTCCAGTGTTAGGCTGGGTTCGATGTCATTTAATGCCTTTTCAGCTAAAAGTTTATCATTAAGCCCACCCTCCACCTGTACTAAAAAAAAAAAAATCACAATTAACCAATTCCTAAAAAATTACACACTGATGGAATGATGCAGTGGTAGAATGCTTGTCTACAGTGTGTGAGACGCTGGGATTAATCTCCAGTACAACAGGAACAATAATTAAATTTTAAAAAGAGGCCTTGGCAGGGCTGTGAGAAATAAACACCTTGCTGGTGCCCTAGGACCTTCAGCTGTCCCCCGACCAAGCAAGACCAGCCAGCATTCAGAGGTGAGGCTGGGGCTGTTTGCATGATGTCCTGGATGTTTCAGAAAACTGGAGTTGAAAGGTCTGCAGCAAGAATATGGAAAACTCTCTCACCCAACCTAATTCTAACAAAGAAAACAAATCTCAAGGAATATCTGTTAACACGAAAAACAGTGTTTCCATACAAACCAGAAAATCAACTCTCCAGAGATCAGAAAATGATGACATCTGAGGATGAGACCCAAAAAGGGAAAAAAGTTGTGAAACTCAAAGCAGAAGTGGCTGATGAAGAAAATATTAGAAGTACAGTTGAGAACTACTGCATTCCATTAAAAGCTGGAGAAGTAACCAGCTCAGAAATACATAACTTGAAAGATAATATTTAAGCTGTGCAGTTATTATTAATGAGAGATGATTTCCAAGGTCAGACTGTGACATTACACCAGGCATGTCACCATAAAGACAATAAAAAGATACAAATGACTGCAGAGAAGCCTAAACAAGACACGAACATGTCTAAAACAAACGAGTGCTTGGCTATTATCATGGCCAGATTGTTCAGTCTAAGATTAATTCATTTAAAAAGCTGCCCAATGTCAAAAACGAAAGTCTTGCAACAATCAAGAAACGTCCCACTACTGTGTCTAAAGCCAGGAAGGCTCAGTGTGAACCTGAGAACATCAGTGTAAAACCCTCAAATACACTGGATGCCACCAAGTCTGCAGACACTACATCTGTGAGCACTGTGTCCAAGAACACACTTGTACGACCACCTACCCGAAGCCTCCACAGTAGTACCCACAGCACTTCAAAACAGGACCTCAGCAGGCCCCTTGCCAATGTTACAGTCAAAAAAGGGTCACTTGCGCCTTATTTATAATAGCCAGAAGCTGGAAAGAACCCAGATGTCCCTCAACAGAGGAATGGATACAGAAAATGTGGTACATTTACACAATGGAGTACTACTCAGCTATTAAAAAGAATGCATTTATGAAATTCTTAGGCGAATGGATGTATCTGGAGGAGATCATCCTTAGTGAGGTAACCCAATCACAAAAGAAGTCACTTGATATGCACTCACTGATAAGTGGATATTAGCCCAGAAACTTAGAATACCCAAGATACAATTTGCAAAACACAAGAAAATCACAAAGAAGAAAGACCAATCCGTGGATACTTCATTCCTCCCTAGAATAGGGAATAAAATACCCATGGAAGGAGTTGCAGAGACAAAGTTTGGAGCTAAGATGGAAGGATGGACCATCCAGAGACTGCCCCACCCGGGGATCCATCCCATAACCAGCCACCAAACAGACACTGTTGCATATGCCAGCAAGATTTTGCTGAAAGGACCCTGATATAGCTGTCTCTGGTGAGGCTATGCCAGTGCCTGGCAAATACAGAAGTGGATGCTCACAGACATCTATTGGGTGGAACACAGGGCCCCCAATGGAGGAGCTAGAGAAAGTACCCAAGGAGCTGAAGGGGTCTGCAACCCTATAGGAGGAACAACAATATAAACTAACCAGTACCCCCAGAGCTCGTGTCTCTAGCTGCATATGTAGCAGAAGATGGCCTAGTCGGCCATCACTGGGAAGAGAGGCCCCTTGGTATTGCAAACTTTATATGCCCCAGTACAGGGGAATGCCAGGGCCAAGAAGTGAGAGTGGGTGGTTGGGGAGCAGGCCGGGGGGGGGGGGGGGGGTTATAGGGGACTTTCGGGATAGCATTTGAAATGTAAATGAAGAAAATATCTAATAAAAATTGAAAAAGAACGCCGGGCGTGGTGGCACACGCCTTTAATCCCAGCACTCGGGAGGCAGAGGCAGGCGGATTTCTGAGTTCGAGGCCAGCCTGGTCTATAAAGTGAGTTCCAGGACAGCCAGGGCTATACAGAGAAACCCTGTCTCAAAAAAACAAAAAACAAACAAACAAAAAAAAAAAAATTGAAAAAGAAAAAAATAAGAAAAGAAAGAGAAGGAATCACATCGATCGGAACCAGTTGTGTCTGTTGTCAAAACCAGTTCTTCTCAGGACATGAAAAAGAGACAAGGCCCCATCAAGAAGCATAACACGTAAAGATGCAGCCAGGACTGATCTGCCTAATAACAGACTGATGGTAAAGTCAGGATACCAGCACAGATACACGATTGCAGGAGCAACTCTTCAGAGATCAGCTCAGCTCAAAGACATCACAGCAGAGAGGAAAGCTCAGATGATCGAGAGGAAAGGGGCTAAAGAGACCTCCTCATTTCAGTAGTCACCCAGGCTGAGCCAAAGGTGCAAAATGAAAACCCAGCTGGGTCCTTTTGGCCTACCATGGCAGAAGAAGATGAACAGAGATTATTTACTGAAAAAAATAAACAAAACTATTTCTGAATGCCTGAACCTCATTAATAAGGGGTGCCCAAAAGAAGAAAATTTAGCTACATTGAATGACCTGATTCATAATATTCCAGATGCAAAAAAAAACAACTTGTTAAATATTGGATATGTCTTGTTATGTATTGAACCAATCACAAGTCCTGTTGAAAATATTATCTCAATCTATGAGAAAGCCATTCTGGCAGGGGCTCAGCCTATTGAAGACATGCGACATATAATCATAGACATTCTAACAACAAGAAAAAGTCAGTTTAGGAGAAAATATTGAGGAGGCTCGTGCAGCCAAGGAACATCTCCAAGAAGTAAATGTGGAAGGCTAATCTAGGGTCAGGAAAACCAGAAGCGGAGAATGGAAAAGCTGAGGTTTATGAAGAGGATCAAGACAACAAAAGACCCAACCAACTATTTAACAACCCCTGACTCAAAAACTGAAGCAGTTTGCCCAATTTGATACGATGTATCTTCTCCATCACGGTTACAAAGTATGAAAAAGACTCAACATGATAAAAATTCCACATTTAAAGAGCTAAAGTACCTGACACCAGGGAGACTTTCACGCATTCAAGACAAGACTTTGCAACTGCCAGCCATGTTAAAAGACCAGGACCCCTCTGTGTCTTCCCTGGAACAGTTGTCTGAGTTGGGAGGGGGTGCCTTTGTTTGCTGCCCTAATGCAGAAGAGGAATAGCAGTCCTGAGTCCTGAGCAGTTATGCTTGTGTTACTCCTGTGGCCGTGCATGTGTACAACTTTATCGTAGGTCTGAAGTTATCTGCATGCCTAGGTATGATTCATTAGATTGTTTGTTGTGTTTTTAAAGTATAATATTAGCTGCTTCACTTTACTAGTTACAGTTAAAGAAGCATAATCAGAAAATGTAGTCTATATAAATTTATCATTACATTGATTTTGTTCCTAATATGTTTATAATAAATATATGTATGATGCTCCAATGACATTTCATTAATTGACTGAGGTATTTAATGGTGGAACTGACTTTAGAACCCTACTGTGGGGCTATAGTCAGCTGCCTAAGGCATTTATTTCAACAAATATGTTCTGAGGGGGTCTCAGGGTGCACTTGCCTAATGTACAAGACCCTGGATGCAATCCTTAGCACCACAAGAAAAAATACTTTGTGAAAGGTCATTTAACCACAGTAACCAAATTTAAACTGAGTTTTTGAAATGCATTGCTAAATTTGTATTTGTATTAATTGTGATAAAATACCTGACAGAAAAAAAAATTTAAAGAAAGAAGAAAGGTAAATTTTAAGTAGATCTTAGCCAGGTGAATACTAACAGCAGGAGAGGAAGATACAATATATGCACAGTTCCCTAGGACACCACTATGTGGAGGTTCTTCAACACCAACTTATTCTACTTTGCTGCAGGATATTTGATCACACGGTGAACCCTGAAATTGTGTTATTTACTGAAAAAAAATGTTTCTAGTTGTGATGTGTACACACACACACATGCACGCACACACACATGCACACACGCATACATGCGCACACACAGAACCCTTAGTATACCCCTTTAATCCCAAACAATGAGGTAAAGGTAGTTTGTAGAAGTTAGTTTGTAGAAGCACCATGTTTGAAAGTGATGTCTAAATGAGAGGCAAAGTGATGAATCAGAGAAAGATTTGACACAATAGGATCTGCCCAACTCTTACAAGAAGAGAGAAGAGGCAACTTAAGCGAGGCAGAGCAAAGGGAGGGAAGAAAGAGGCAGTTTTACCGGGATTGTCTCAGAGAGACAGGTTGAAGAGAGAACAAGTTAGACACTGGTAAGGACAGAACAATCCAGATAACAAGGAGGAGTCAGAAGAACCAAACAGATGGCAAAAGTTAGATTGAGGCCAAGCAGAGCAATTCAGGAAGATACTGAGAGAAGCTACATTCCATCAGACTGCTCGGAGAGGAATTTGAGCCATGATAACTAGGTTGAGCCAGCCAGCCAGAGCTCAGAAAGAACTGGAAACCAGGAGCTTACTCAGCACTAAGTCTCAGAGGCTGGAAGCACTCTGGGCCTAGATAAGATAAGCAGTAAACCTCTGGACGACAGTGACGTCAGGGGATAAAAGTGCCCTCTACACTTCTTTCTCTCTACCTTTTTCCTTCCTCCCTCCCTCCCTTCCTTCCTTTCCTGAAACTGGGGGGCGGGGGGGGGGCGGGGGGGGTCTCATTATGTAACTAATTCTAGCTCTGGTTGCCCTGGAAGTAGTTATATAGATCGTGCTGGTCTCGAACTCACAGAGATCCTCCTGCCTCAGCCTCACATGTGCTAGGATTAGAGATGTGCTCCATCACACCCAGCCTTCTGATTTATTTATGCCTAGAAGACAGCAAACGTCCAGTATGAACCATCTTAAAAAACCAGGCCCGAGCAGGGGGAACAGCAGATGACCACACCTGAATAACAAGGCAAAACTTTTCACAACAAACCATCAGCAGAAAAACGGAGCATGGCCAAGGTCCTATCAAAACCGTGGGCAATTCACGAGTCTCCTTAAAAAAACAAACAAACTTGAATTCAGTCACCATCATCCCTACACACCCCGTGGCTCTAACCGGTGCATACTTTGTGGGGCAAGAGAACTGTATTTCAGGTGGGAGATTTTATGTTAACAGTTAAAATAAACTGTTCCTTCTCTCTGTGGAGTTTGTCTATTTTCTTTTTTTTTTTTTTTTTTTTTTTTGCTTAACCCCTCTGGCTACAGCACACTTAGCTACCCTCTCTCAAATATAAGCTTAAGGTAGTCTCTTAAAGGGACACGAGTCAGTAAAAATGCAGTTGGATTTCCTATGCAACTCACTGACTTTGGAATATGACCAGGGTGGTCCCCCACCCCCACCCCCATGCCGAGAACCTGTCAGCTTCTTTTTATAAATGACTCCAAGCTGCTGGTATCTATTTCACTGTGCTATTAGGGTAGTGCCTAACTTGAGATGCAGTGACAAATGCTCTAGAAATCAGGCGGCCCTTACTGTGTTTTGATTTTCTCCAGCCCTAACTCAGCTGCTCCAAAGCACTATCAAGTTTACTCTGTGAGATCAGTTGGTTTTAAAAACAAAAAAAAAATCAGATTTTCAAAAGATGAAACCATTAATACTTACATATAAAATTAAGCCATTAACTTCATAGTAAAACATGCTTACTATGGTTAAAAGATATAAGCCACATACGAATTTTGCAACACCTATTAGATATCATGACCTTTGGCACTGGCATTTCCCAGTTTCAGTTGAGATATCACAGAGCTGGGGAGAGAGGAGAGAAGGAATCTTATCCCTAACGCTCACGTCCCGAATCCGTGAAACAGCCTCAGCAGAAGCAGCTTCTCTCACATTTGCTCTCAAGAATCCAACGTATCTTTTGAAAAGAAAGTGCATCAAATACAATGAACAGATGGGAAGGGAGTCAATAGCTAGACAGTAAACGTGGGCCACACACACATACACACCCTGGGAAGCCCTGAGGTCCGGTGCCCATGGTTCAGAATAAAGAAAGGGTGACGCTCAGTACCTCTCTTTAGGAAAAAAAGACAAAAAAATGAGCCTCTGGGTCTGGACCAGGTACAGTGGCCGGGCCTATAATCCGTGTCTGATTATATTCTGTTTCCTTTTCTTCTCTTTATTTCTCCCTCCCTTCCTTCCCCTTTCCCCTTTTACTCCTTCCCCCTGACTCACTCACTATTTAGGCCTGGCTGTCCTGGAACTCACTATTATAGATCAGACTGGTCTTGAACTCAAGAGATCCACTCACCTGCCTTTGTTGAGATTTCTGTGCACAGAAAAAAATCAAGCTAACAATGATCTGTCTGAGTTCCAAGCCAGTCAGGCTTACAGAGTAAAAACCCAGTCTGTCTCAAATAAATAAATAAATAAACCGGAGGTGCTTATTCACTCTAAATATAAGGCAATTTCTCAATTTTCTTGGGTAGAAACTTCCAAGCAATACGCCTGGTTCTACCATCTTCTAACACAAAGACACAGGAAGAACTAGTGCAGGGAAACCTGTGGCTTAAAAGGCAGCCACAGAAATGGTGAAGAACTGTTGCTTCATCACCAGACCTCCTCCACTCTCCTCTGGAAGCAGAACTGAGCTGCCCAGACAGCCTAGGAGGAAAGAAACAGGAGACCAAAGCTAACTATGGCATCTCAAGGCCAAAGAGTACAAAGTCTTGCCATGAGATCATTTCCTGCCCTCAACCCATGGTTGTGGTACACAGGGAGAACTAAAGGGAAACTAAACACTGTTCTCAGAATGTTCATGTCAATCCCACTGGTGTGGTGGTGCCCCTCACTGAATCATCCTCCTTACCTGAGATAATGTACTTGCTGCATAAGTAACCAAACCCTTAGGAAATATAAAGGCCTAGTGATGCATGCCTTAATTCCATCTCAAAGGCAAAGGTGGAGGTGGATCTCTGTGAGTTCAAGGCCAGCCTGATCAACATACTGAGTTCTAGGTCAGCCAAAACTGACAATCTGTCAGAAGAAGGAAGAGGGATTCGGGGAGAAAGAAGGAAAGAAGGAATAGAGGAAGGAAGGAAAGGATGAAGACAGAAGGGAACAAAGAGAGGCAGAGAGAGAGAGAGAGATGGAGATAGTCAGAAGGAAGGGAGGGAGGGAGGGAGGGAGGGAGGGAGGGAGGGAGGGAGGGAGGGAGGGAGGGAGGGAAAAATATAACCAGACAGCAGAATTGGGCCTTTGCTTTTTCACTTTCTTTCCCAGACTCCTGCCTTCTAAGAGGACAAACTTGGCAAGTGTGAAAAAAGCACCCGGGCATCTCAATGAACTGGACAAAGTAAGGTCTAAATGAACAAACCCTGGCACGAATAAATGAGGCAGTCTTTAAAAATCAAGGAGCCAAATGGAGGCTTTTGAGAAGACATTTCCATTCTAAAACACGAGGTACTCAAAGTTCATGGGTATCATTCGGCATTATTCTGAGGATATCCCAACCTAACAGGAATTTTAAGAGTAGTTCGTGCACAGCCATGAGCACACAGAGACAGCATCCCTGCTTCATCGCAGTTACTACTCACTTGCTTCCTTCTGTAATGAGCAAACTGAGAGAGTCCCAAAACAGTGGCCAGAGCTCCTCCACCC
The DNA here is from genome assembly GCF_978045245.1 of Mus caroli. Lineage (NCBI taxonomy): Eukaryota > Metazoa > Chordata > Mammalia > Rodentia > Muridae > Mus > Mus caroli. The sequence continues at coordinate 123,405,026 of NW_028227257.1, forward strand.
ACAAGAATAGTCCCCTTCACTGCCTTTTGAAACGCCATTGCTCAGCCTACAAAGGAAAAAAAAACAAAAGAAAAGGTTAATTTAATTGCTTAACAATCTTAATCATAAAACACTGCACAGCTTATGAAACTATCTTAAAGTAGACAAGGAAACGTAAAATAAGAAGATTCCTGACATGACAATGGGTATACAATAATCCAATAGCATTAACTCAAAAAAAAAAAAAAAGGACAGGAAATTGATTATGTAAACGTTACATTCAGAGCTGACAAGAATTAAAGAAAGAAATGCAAATTAAGAGACAACTCGGGGTATTTAAACAGTATAAAGTCAAGAGAGCTGTGAAAAGAAATGTCGTTGTGGATTTGACAAAACTACAAGCTGTACTTGCGAATTTGTTCCCCAGCTAATCCTCTCCACAAGGGAAGCCGGTGGGAGTACTGGGTCATTGAACAGGACAATAACCCACAGGCCTACTTCAGGTCCTTAGGCCGCAGGTTCAATTCAAACTCGGGGACAACTTTCTGAAGTTCTCCCTTCTTGATGTAATTCTCACAGAAGCCGAACGCTGAGACACTAAGATTTCCTTCGCTAAAACAGTGGACACTTTACAGATAGGAAGTGAACAGATGCCAGGCCCTGGTCCTCTAACAGAATGATAACTTAACCTGCTGTAACTCCTTTTGTTAGTGGAGTTTAGAGGGGGAGAAGAGGGGACAAGAAAGGGGGGGAGGTTTTCCTGTAGCCAGTGACAGGCCAGCAGAGGCAAGGAGAAAGCTCCTTTGTGCTCACAGGGTATTGCTAAATAAAGTGCTGTATTGTGTGAGGGCTTGCTTTCTTCTCCCCTCTTTTCTACTACTGGATTGATTGGATTTTTTTTAAGTTCTGTTCATAGGGATTTAAAAATATTTTCTGACTTCTTTAGAAGCCAAAACCATTGCAAGGCATAAGAATCCCATCAAAATTCTCTGGTCTATCTTTATTCTGTCAAGCATAAAACGATAACATTATGTGAGCATTTTTTTTTAACTTAAGAGCAAATAATTTGACCTGCCTAAACCTTTCTCTTTCCATTCACAAAAGCTGCTAACACACCCAACCGCTTAGAAGGGAGCTATTACTCTATTTTCAAGAATGGGTAGTGATCAGACCTGTCAGAACACGTCACTTGTGCCTGATTAATACGGAACTTAAGAGCTTGCTAAGTTTAAAGGTAGTTCTAACTTAGAATACAAAAAAATATATATATCAATATAAATTATAGTTGTATGTTGGGTTCCATATTTTTTAAGATTTATTTTATGATTTATTTTTATGTGAGTACACACTGTCAGACACACCAGAAGGTAGATCAGACCCCATTACAGATGGTTGTGAGCCACCATGTGGTTGCTGGGATTTGAACTCAGGACCTCTGGAAGAGCAGACAATACTCTTAACCTCTGAGCCATCTCTCCAGCCCCCGTTGGGTTCCATATTAGATGTAAAATATCAGTTCTACTCTCCTAAATTAAAGAATTGCAGTAGAGTTGGTAACTAGATTCTATACAGAACTCATTTTGGATTATAAATTATACAGTAATAGAAGCTGGCATTTCTTCTATTTTTCCTTTCTGATCTTCTTCTTCAAACTCCAAAACTCCAACATGGGTTTGTATTGCTATTATTATTATTATCATTCTTACCCAAAAAACTATTTACCATAAACACCCTGACATTGGAGGGCTCTCCTTTACTATCTTTGTTGTTATAAGAACAGGAAAAACCAAGGGACAGAAGGGAAGGAGCCCGTCCCTAAGAAGGGCTGAGGAAGCCCTTCAGCAGTCAGATTACCAAGATTCCCGACCAATGTTTGCTTCACAGCATCCTTCTCTAGCGGTAAACCTGCAGTTTTCTAGAAATCTCAACCCAAACACACTTACAGTAGAAGGGACTGTCCTGACTTCCTTGCACGGTCCCTTGGGTTTCCTGTAAACTCTAATCCTGTGCAAGGAACCTCTAGAGCCAGTCTACAATCTGGTTTATCAGAGAGGTAAAGGAGAAGGAGAAGGACTCAGAGAGAAGTGGGGAAGGAGAAGAAACAGGTTTCTTAGCAATCCCATGAGACTGAAGTTGAGAGGCACCAAAATAGTACAAACAGCTCCTGGCAAGAGACACTGTGCACCTCATCCTTAAAGATCCTATACTTGGATGGTTCTTGTCCATTGCCTGTGCTTCTCTCCCTTGTCCTCTGAGAAATCCATGAAGAATGTCTGTTTGTAAACTAAGTCTTGATTGAGACAAGCACATCCCTGCTCCTAGTGTTCTTTCTAAGAGCACTTTTCTATTTTTAATAAACTCCAACAGACTTAGACTAAAATACTTCTCTGGTCAAAGCCATGAAACCTACGCCAACCTGACCCTGAGTCAGGATCTCTAAAGCCATGAGGGAACTTCCCGGGCTGCTCCGAGCAGTGATGTGGAGCTATGTCTTCATCTGCCACCACTGACACTTTCCCTACATAACCATCCACTTTTGCTCAAACTGTGTTTCCTGGTTAAGGAAGTCAAATATTCAGTTACCCTTAGGCTAAACCTTATCTTCTTTTAAAAGTCAAAACCACACCAAAGGCAGGCACCCATTTGTCACACAGCTTACGTTGTTTAAGGTGCTGAGACACTAACTGTTCATAGGGGTGACTGTCTCAAGAGAACTTCTGGGGACCCTGAGACAGCCTGCTATCAGACAGTTACTTTGATCAACAAGACAGAGATTAGAGTCCTAGTTTTATTTACCTAAACAATGTGCATGCCTACCCCTTATAGACAGAAGCCTGGTGGGTCCATTGGATGTGACTGTGGTGGATGGTTTGACCTGGGGTGGTAGCACTACTTGTCTTGCTGATAACGTCATTCATGACCTCACAAAGGAAACCACACATCATCAAGGACAACTGGGGTGGTACACAGAAGTCAATGAGAATGTCTCAGCACTAGGTGTTGGTCCATTCAGCCAAATAAGTGTAGGGCTGATTCTTCCAAAAGGGCGGCTTTCGCCGGGTGTGATGGCGCACGCCTTTAATCCCAGCACTACAGAGGCAGGCGGATTTCTGAGTTCCAGGAAAGCATGGTCTACAAAGTGAGTTCCAGGACAGCCAGGGCTATACAGAGAAACCCTGTCTTGAAAAACAGCAACAACAACAACAACTAATAATAATAATAATAATAATGGGTGAGAGAGGTGGCTCAACCAGGGAGGGATTCTCGGTGCCAACCTGGTGGCTTACAACCTTCTTGACCTCCTGTTCCAAGAGAAGGGATCCAAAGGCCTTTGCAGCAGGCACTCAAGTGGTATACAGACATACACATAAAGTTAGATTTTTAAGTAATAAAAGCTGCAAACAAGAAGATAGCAAATAATGTGAGGAAATTAGGAAAGATGAAGGGGATGCAGGAATAGAAAGAAGCCGCCCACCCCAGGAACTGCCTTATTAGAAACCTTGACCCAACCTTAAAAACAAAACAAAAAAAAAAAATCAAACTTATAACAGTGTTTGTTCTTAAGACATTAAAGCAATAAACACGACAACCCTGGGTCAGGATGTTTGAGGCTTGGAGATCAACTGTATTACCACTCTTTCATCAGGAATCTAAACCAGGCACCTCATAAACCCACCTCAAGACTTTGTTTACAAATAAAAATTCCTCTAGGGTCTGCAGAGATGACTCAACAGTCAAGAGACTTTGGGGCTCTTGCATAGTTCTTGGGTCCCCAGCAAGTTCATACTCGGAGGATCACAGCTGTCTGTAACTCCAGTTTCAGGTGATCTCATCTGGCCTCTGTAGGTACCAGACATCCGTATGATGCACATATGTCCATGCAGACAAAGCACTCATACACTTAAAATAAAAATATTTCTTTTTCATTTTGAAGAAAAAATTTTAAAGGTAAATCAGCTCACATTTTTCCAAATTTTAAATTTACTTAATTTCTAAACTTGACATTATACCCTATGACTAAGGTAATTGTGTTTCACTCTAAATTGTTCTGAAATCCTTTCACGCCCAAGGGGCCCATCTCAAAGACCCTGCTCTAGGATTCTGCCTCACCTGAGCAGAGGAGGTGTTCTCTAAAAAATAAATAAATAAAATGAGAGAGAAAGAGAGGAGAGAGAGAGAGAGGAGGGAGGGAAGAAAGAAAGAGAGAAAGAAAGAAAGAAAGAAAGAAAGAAAGAAAGAAAGAAAGAAAGAAAGAAAGAAAGAGAGAAAGAAAGAGAGAGAGAGAGGGGGGGTGGAGGGAGGGAGGGAGGGAGGGAGGAAGGAAGGAAGGAAGGAAGGAAGGAAGGAAGGAAGGAAGGAAGGAAAAGAAAGTGATACAACCACAGAATTATCTAGCTTATCACACAGCTCAATGTCCATGCTTTCTGGACTGTTAATTAAATCACATGCACAGTGATTCAGGACTGGCTCCCAGGCTGGCACACCCTGACTCCAATTCTTCCAAGAAGTCTAGCTCAGCTGGCCAAGCCTAAACAAAATGGCCCTCACTTTACACGCACATCTGCTCGGTATGTATGTCTCCCTTTACAGTAGGATTTTGTGCAGAAGGTTATGAGGAAGAAGAGGCCAACTAGATGACAATGAAGTGGTCCCCATGTGGGCTGAATGAGCTTGGTTTCAGTCAACCTTGGGAAAGGTGACCAAAGGGTACTGACAAAAGATGACAGGAGGAAGTGGGCAGAGAGCCAACATGGTAAAGTGAGGGATCATGAGAGCTGGGGGTTGGCCCCACTGATGCAATGTTCTGATCCAGACAGACAAACTAAATGAAGGCAGGAAGGAGACCAGTTTGGAACTGCGAAAATTTCAAGTCTTAGTACAATACTTATTTAAAGAAAACAAGAGAGTAGCAATATATCCATCTCAAACTTATAAACAAAACAAAACAGGCCTTCAAAGTATAGGCTTAGGAAACATCGGCCTAGAAGTGACCATTGCACCTGCTCCTGGAGTGCCCACAGACACCAACGACGGCTGCCACTTCTCAAAGTCTGCAGGGACCACCTGAGCTTACCTGAACCCTTGGCTGTCCCTCAATGACACCCACTATAGATAGCAACTCAGATCAACATACATCTCAAACCCAGTCCCAGAGTGTTCCCTACCTGTCTTCTCCCACTCAGAGCCAAGGCGACCCTCCCAGCTAAATCATATATTTGAATAACTTAGTCAGACATCTCCCTTTAAAAGCAAGAAACAAGCCGGGCATGGTGGCACATGCCTTTAATCCCAGCACTCGGGAGGCAGAGGCAGGTGGATTTCTGAGTTCGAGGCCAGCCTGGTCTACAAAGTGAGTTCCAGGACAGCCAGGGCTACACAGAGAAACCCTGTCTCGGAAAAAAAAAAAAAAAACAGCAAGAAACAACCATCAAGTGAAAAATATAAAAAAGCCAACAAGAACAGTCAGGGAAGAAAAGGCTTCCACACAAACCTGACCACCTGAGTTCAGTCTCCCAGATCCCAAGGTGGAGAAAACTGCCCTCTCGTCTCCAACCTTTGCCATGGTCTGTCTGGGAGCACAAGAGGCATAGGAACACAATAATAAAACCAATTTTAAGAAAGAAAAATATAGGACAATCAGAAGTATGCTTATGCTGGAAAGAATATTTCCACCCCCTGAATTCTCTACCTAAATAACTTACTTTACTGTCCACTCTAGACTACAGCTAATCTCTCTTAGCACTCATCAAGATGTCCTGAGTTCAAATTCTAGCAACCACATGGTGGCTCACAACCATCTGTAATGAGATCTGATGCCTTCTTCTGGGGTGTCTGAAGACAAGTACAGTGTACTTACATATAATAAATAAATATAATAAATAAATAAATCTTTTAAAAATATATGTAAAGGTAACGTAAGATCTCATGCATTCATAATCATCTCTCAGTGTGAGAGAAACCTCGGACCTATAGACAAATTTCCCTATCTTTCTGGCCTCTTATAAGCAATCCCATTGACCTGCAATGAACATTTAATCTCCGAGTTCTACATTAACTGCAGAAAAGTGGGAACTGCTCAAAATGTTGACTGGTATGCCAGGCTAAGAATGAGCATCTGTTACACGTGTGATCAGTGTGAGGAAAAGTACAGGTCAAAGAGCATGCTCAGTTGGGTGTGGTCGGGCATGTCTGTCATCCCAAGGCCAGGAAGGAGGCCAGCCTGAGATGAATAGCAAGACCTGTCTTGAACTGCAGGGGGCTGAAGATGGAGCTCAGTAGTGGAGCTCTTGAAGAAGAGGAATTCAACCACCAGCTTTGCAATTTGGGGGACCAGGCTCTACAGCAAGCTAGTGAAGTGTTCCACACGCTTCTGATTACCTACATCGAAAAGCCCAGATGCACAAGGCATGTCACATACAAAACATGATCCCTGGGGCATAACTTAGAGTTAGCATATGCTATCTTACTAACCATTTACAAACCAAACATACAAGTCGGTCCAAAAGTAACACAAAGCCCCCACCCATACTTTGCTCTCCATTTGCAGCTGAGCACAGAAAGCCACCCCCACTTCCCACTGAGTCACATCATGATGTCACACCCATGAGAGGCACACTCCGGGGCCCAACTCACATGTCCAACCACATATTAATCCAGTGACTTTTAAAAGAAAGGTATGTGAACTTTACAAAATTAAAAATGCAGCACTTGCTCAGAGGAAATCCTGCCCAGTATGTCCAGAATTTAGAGACTGACAGCAATCCACAGCACAATGGAAGAAGAGAAAGTGAACTCAAATCACATTCTCTTCCACTCACTCACACTAAAACTCAAGTTAAAACTACAAGGATGTCTGAGTTCTTTGAACTAGTGAGGTTGTTTGGTTGTTTGTTTGTTTTGTATTTTTTGGGGGGGGTTTATTACTGTTTGAAGTTTTCTGAGGCAGTCTCCAGTAGCACAAGTTAGCCTTAAACTTCTGGTCTCTTGCCTCTGCCTCCCCAGTGATGAGGTTATAAGGAAACATCAGCAAACTCAGGTTTAGGCAGGTTGTAACAAAGCAAACTCTTTCTTATTCCAAATGCCCACAAAGAAGTGTGTTTTGACACAGAACACACTGACGAGGACTGACACAATCAAGTGGTAACCAAAGCACAAATGAGACTGGTTGGACATGTTCTTTCTACAACATGACTCTAACAGAAAGATCTAAACCAATCACGTTCTGAGAACAGATTCCTATCCTCCAGTCACCCTGAAAGTGTGTGTGTGTGTGTGTGTGTGTTTATAAAGAACACAAACACACTGAACATGACAGCAGGGAACAATAAACCTGGAGGCGTTCAGAAGTCAGTAAGCGAAGCATCCTCCTGGTAACACAAGAGAAAAGATCCGAGGAGAAAACTGAGAGGACGATGCGTCTTCGGTTTCCCAGTGATCAAATTCTAGGCTGGGGCTGAGAAGGAAGGTAAGCACTGGTTGGAGGCCAAACAGACCTACATACATAGTTTTAGGCAAGCCAGGATTACACAGTGAGACTCAGTCTCAAAAGAACCAAACCAGGTAGGTGTGGCGGGAGTACATACCAGTAATCCTAGCACTTGGCAAAGGGAGAGGAAGAACAATCAGGCGTCCATAGTCAACTGTCACTGTATAATTCCTTCAGGTCACTGAGTCTATGTGGCAACCTGTCTCCAAAACTAGAACAAACTAAAGTAAAAAACCATACCTGAGTTTGTATAGTAATTTGTAATAGCACAATATTTTCAAATCAACTTTTTATACTGTAGAAAGCTAAACTGTTTAAATACAGACCTACTCCACCACTACTATAAATACTTCTGGAGAAGAACAGAATTAGAAGTAATTCTGTGGTCCGGAAGTATGCTGGGGAGGGAATCCCAGAGAGCAGAGTTTACCACATTGTATACCTGTGTCCCTTTTCACCCCCAGCTTGCTGAATTCTACATTTCAATTCACTCCTCCACACATCCAATAATCCATATGTGTATATGTGGATGTTTAAGCTGCACACACGGTGACGGTGTCAGAAAACCTAAAATACACTAGTCACAATAATCTCAGACTGTGCTGTTTTTGGTAAAGTGATCAGATTCCCTAAACATGTCTGAACCTCAAGGAAACAGCCATAAGAAAACAAGAGATGTTGAAATAAGATGTCCGCTCACAATGATCCTATTCAAGGGTATGTGCAACAGTAGAGCATTGTCCAGTCCCTTCACCCTTGCCCCAAAAATATTCAACTTCCTTTCACCTAAGCAAAAATTGTGAGCGATGTTTTTGCTTGATCTCAGCCATCCTACTTACGGCCAAGTGTAGTCCTCACGCCTGAAATCATACTAGTAAACATGCTGAACAATAGGTCCAAGGCTAGCCTGAGCTACAAGGCAATGTCTCAAAAATGAATGAATGAATGAATGAATAACCAGGGGCTGAGATATTCATTGGTACCAACATGGCACAGCTAACAACAGCCGCAGTCAAAGCTTGCATCCCAGAAACAGAGAATAAAAAGCATTCTGCTCAATATTCTAAAGCTATCTTTTTAATTTACGATGGCTCAGTGGGTAAAGGCACTTGCCTCTTAGACTGAGAATCTGATTTTCATCTCCAAGCCCCACAAGGTGTAAGGCGAGAACCAACTCCTGCAAGCCGTCCTCTGACCTGTGTGCGCACACACACACATATATATACACACACACACAGTAAGCACAGGTCTTCTTGCAGAGGACCTGGATTCAATCTCCAGCACCCAGTAGAAAACATAATACTATCAATGCCTTCACTTCTTCCTTAGTCCAAGTGTCCGTCCCATCTCAATTTTTCCTTTTTCTGCATTATAAAGGTTTTTTTCTATTTCTTCCAAACTATCGTGCTGGTGATAATTTGTACAGACTTTAAGCTCTCTATGTACTTCCAACTTATCACCATGGTTAGAAACTGAGAGCCAAATTATCTAAAACTGTGTTCCAAAAACAAATAAATTGCTCCAAACATTGCAAAGAGGCCACAAAGCAGCATCTTAGCACTTGGGCTTTCCTCCTCTGGCTTTAACACTGGTGGGCATTTCATCTCTCCCTGCCTCTTCTCATCTTGTAGGTTAGTTAGATCATGTGTGCCTTTTGATGTAAGAAATATGGATATAGCAAATAACCCACAGTTCTTACTAACACAAAGAATTCCGAGTTAGGCAGAGTGGGGAATACCACTCACTCGGGGAGCAAAAGCCTGAGGATTCTAACTCAAGGCCATTCCACACAGAGTTGCAAATCCTCCTGGCTGAGAGACTCTGTCTCGAACATCTAAAACCTGGGTAGCATGTGGTGACCCACACTTTTGATCCCAGCATTTGGGTGGGAGGCAGAGGAATGGAGATCTTTGTAAATTCAAGGTCAGCCCGATCTGCATAGTGAGTTCCAGGCCATCTATAGTTACATAGCGAGACTCTGGCAAAACATACATAAAAATAAAAGTAAATGCCTCACTGGTGAGTTACAGCCCTGTACAGTTTGACAAAGGAGACAGAAGGATTATGAGTTTGAGCTACATAAATCATCTCAGAAAATACAAAATAAAAGTGTGGGCCCCAGCAGAGGGCTCTGTGAAGAAAGTGACTCGCATGCAAGTGTGAGGATCAGTTTGAGTCCCCTGCACTCTGTAAATGCTCTGTCTCGATACAGTAGGTGGGGGTCAATTGAAAAAGATGTCAGACTTCAGTCTCTGGCCATGTACATCGTACACACACTCAAATATACAAACAAACATGCACACAACACACACGCTGGTTAATTTGATGACAACTTGAGATCCTCTCATCAGAGAGGCAGGATCCTCAATTGATAAAATGCCTCCCTAAGATTGTATCATAGGCAAGCCCATAGAGCATTTTTTTTTTCAATTAGTGATTGATGGGGAAGGGCTCAGCCCACTGTGGGTGGTGCCACCAGTGGGATCTTGGCCCTGGGTTCTATATGAAGGCAGGCCGAGCAAGCCAGTAAGCAGCACCTCTCCATGGCCTCTGCATCAGCTCCTGCCTCCAGCTCACTGCTCTGACTTCCTCAGTGATGGACTTTAATGTGGAAGTGTAAGCCAAATAATCCCTTTCCTCCCCAAGTTGCTTTTGGTCATGGTGTTTTATTACAGCAATAGTGCCCCTAAACACTCTCACACAAGATTATTTCAAAGCACACACATACACACACATATGCATGCACACAACTCAGCTTTTATACCCTAACCTACATACACCCACACTTACCCCAAAAATTAATACAGTAAACCTCTCCTGCTCTACAATTGGAGTGTCTTTCTATACTCAAACAGATTTTAAAAAGTTATTTTTTAACTGGTGTGAATAGAAAATGCAAAGCTCTTTGTCTTCTAACCACACATATGCATATCACCTCAGCTAACTGGAATCAATATATTCATTTGTATGGCAAAGTAGAGTCACCCTAGTTCTAGACAACATTTTTGCCAAATGGCACGAATATGCCTACATTTATACTTTGCATCATTAAAATAGGATTATGTATAACTGATACCTCTTTACAACACAGGGCTATATATCATATGTAACCAGTGTATATTCAACATAATTTATAACTAAATTATTGTCAGTATCGTAGATTGGCACTTTCAAGTCTTTTTCAGTACATACAAGTGCCTCTAAGATAAAGTAATTAAGTCCAATTTCAAAATGTGAGCTATATTTTCATTATTGCTATATTTTAGAACTCAAATACATACCACACACACACATTAACACAGGAAAACAAAAATCAAAAGCTCTTAGAATATAACCAAAGCAAGAATTCGAAATATTCAGAAAAATATCCCTTAACCATCTTGCCAAGTGAAGAAGGCAGGTAGAGGGCCACTGGGTCTGAACGTGTGCAGCCTGCTAGATACCCAGCACAGCTCTGAGGGCAGAGGACCCCTCTGTTGTCATGGATTGGGGGTGTTTTATAAACATAAGATCCTCTTAAGATAAGATATATTTTAAATGACAAGTGCTATGAAACAGTAAATAAAATGAGTAACAATTTAGAGAGTAACTGGGTGCGGGGAGATGGGGAGGGGTAGGGACTAGTGACAGCATTGAATTTCGATAGTGTTCATGAGTGTGCTGTGGGGAGGTCTCTTGAGAAGAGGTCAGCATATAGTTCATGAGGGAAAGGCTTTTGCAAGAGGCCAGCAGACAAAGATACTCAGCCTGTACAAGCTCCACATCTCTGGTATGCCAAAAGGCCGCTGTGACTGCATCAAGTGACCTCTGCAGTTGGTCCCAGCTGAGGTCAGAAGGAGAGACAGGTGCCAAGTCACACAGGACCTCCTCCTAGCAAGGCTTTCATTCTGACATAGCGGAGACAGGAAGTCAGTGGAGGGCTTTAAAAGTACAGCACTCTGATGAAATTTGTGTTTCAAAAGAAAGACTCCTCAGTGGTGTCCCGATCGGTGGTAGAGCATTTGCCTACCAGGAGAGGTTTTTTTACTTGAAACCCGGGATGGAGGGAGATCAGCGAGAGTGGGTAGAGTGTGTAAAACCAATTTGGTTGTTTTTTTTTTTTTAACAGAACATAGCCATGCTTATCAATATATGAAACATATGAAAAGGAGGCAGAAGGGACTAGAGAGAGAAAGAATAAAGAACCTCCCTGAGAAAGAAAGAAAAACACACAAACTGCAATCAAAAAATAGTATCTACAATAGGAAAACCCACACTTCCGGGATCATCTCAAACACAAATACCTATTGAACACATACTTGAGAGACTGCTCCCTCCCTCTCATTCATTGTGACAGACTGGTACAAAGAACAGCCTCTCCAATACCCACAGAGGAAGGTGTCTTCACATCTAGTCCCCCTGGGGCTGGGGTTGTTTGCCGGTTACCCTTCCATATACACACACACTCCTCATAACTGGAACTGATTTTGGACATGTATTGCAAAAGGACCTCGGGTCATATCTACCATCTGCTAACCTGCTGTGTGAAGCAGAGTGACCCAGTTAAATGCCCATGTAATAGGGAAGAGAGACTGCACATGGTTAATTACAGTTACTCATTTTTATGGGTTTGAATCTTGACAAGGATGCTTGGCCCTCTTCCCCCCACCACCACCACCCCATTTTATTTCATAATTCCCCCCCCATTGGAGACTGAAGAGTGAAAGTCAATTGCCAGAAGAACATTGTTGTCACACTAGAAGCTAAAGGGCCCTGCATTTCAATTCCAGCTCAGGAAACACTCTTGACTGAGCAGTTGCAATTCTCCAGACCCCAGCGAACTAGGCTAACACTGTTGTCAGTCAAATCACAGGGTGGATGGAACTCAGGCAGAGCACAGCAGAGCACTTTAGCAATTCAGACTCAACAGCCTCTCCTCAGCCAGGAACTCTTAAGATAATGCTGAAAGAATCAAAGCCAGCCCGAAAGATTTAGCACAGAGCTTGAGCCCAAAGCTCACCAAGACACAGGCAGGAAGAAAGTGACTTGTAAAATGGCATTTCTAAAAGGACTCTTGTCAAAACTCCAGGTTCCAATATCAATGAGGTGACCTTCACAGGCCTGACCTCACCCAGTGCACTTCTGCCTACTCCCGAAGCCATTACCTTGGCAGCTGCCAACAACGTACTTTGTTATGTTCTGAGGCAGCTGAGTGCTTCCACAGAGACTGTGACCTGAGGTGTTCAACCCAGCCTAGGACAGCCTCAGCCTGAAAAGAAAGATACCTGACTTCTCTGGACCTCAGGACCGGAAGTGGAACAATGTACCTACGTATTAAACACAATAACCAGGTGTCCGGCCCGGTGTGATGGTGCATATCTTTAGTTCCAGCACTGAGGAGGCAGAGGCAGGCATATCTCCGAGTTTGAGGTCAGCCTGGTCTACAGAGTGAGCCCAAGGACAGCTGGGGCTACATAGAGAAACCCTGCCTGGAAAAACAAACAAAAAAGTCGCATGGAGTTTGGATCCCTCGCACACATGTAAAAGCTAGGCATACTGGAGGTTGTGTGTAACTCTCATGCTAGTGAGAGAAGAAGATGGTGGATCCCCTTCCTGGCCAGGTATCAAGCCAGTCGGTGTTTAGATTTCTTATAGATTGTTAGCATTAGGGATAGAGACACCATGATGAGAATGTAGAAAAGTATATAAAACAGTGACCCTACTCAACAGAGCTGGGACACACCTATAAATCCAGGAGGATCGCTGCAAATACTAGGCCAATCTAGTCTATATAATAGATACCAGGTAGTCATGCCTACTCTCCAAGACCTTTTCTCAAAAAATTTAAGTGTATGTGCATGCAAACTTCTGTGTGAGCATATGGGCAAACGCCAACAGGAAGACTCAAGGAGTAACCCACGCCCCCATATGTGAAACTAGTAGGGTTGAGTCATTGAATGCATCATTTTAATATCTGTATGATTGTGTGTTGTTCCTGTAATAAGGAAAGTTCTCTACGGGAACCCAGCAAATGGACTGCTGGCATCTGACCAAAACCCTTGTCATCTGACCATTCCTCTGGTGACTTTCATGTTATACAACCACTCTTGTCATTAATAAAGATGGGTAAAGAGCCACACAGAGAAAGGAGAAATAGGCTTTGCCTCTGCAGTTTATTAGGAGTCTTGGAGCAAGACCTAGAAAACACTACAGAGGTATCTACCGTTCTCTGAGGAACATAGAGCATCCACCCTAAGATGATTTCCCCTTAAGCATCTGATTCAGTAACTACTTAAACCAGCTAATACTAAGTTTCAAACTCAGGACAAGCAGTTGAGGTGCCTATTAAACATATCAAAGCAGACCTGGCTTCCAGGTTCTCCCAGCATCCTTCACTTTCTAGCTCAGGGGCTGGGCTGCCCTTACCCAGAGGCTCTTCCCAATATAGTCCAGACATTTTTGTTACCTCCTCTCTCTGTGCCCTTTTTCGACCTCCTGGCTGCTACACTTGGTTCCCCTCTCTCCCTTCTTCTCCTCCTCCACCCTTTGTCCCTACATAGTTCAGGGTCGTGACCACTCTAGTCTCTCCTGCCTCTGGCTATGCTCTCCTACATATCTATGACACACTTTCTCCTCCACCATACCTAGGAGCAGTCATGGCCTTCCCATTCCTTTTTCTTTTCTTTTCTTTTTTTTCTTTTCTTTTCTTTTCTTTTCTTTCCTTTTTTCATTCAGTTAACTTGAACCAAAACTCTCAGCATTTTTCACTCTGTATGTATGCATGTGTATGCATGTCTGTGTGTGTGTGAGAGAGAGAGAGACAGAGAGACAGAGACAGAGAGATGTGCGCATGAGTATAAACCACATAATAACAGCATAAACTCCAAGGTTAGAGGACAACCTTCAGGGATTGACTCTTGCCTTCTTTCTGCTACTTTGCTGTAGACTCCAGACTACCAAAATGAGGTGAGCCACTCACACAGGGGCCCTTGAACTGTACTAGGCCTTAAAGGAAGCCCACAGAGAAAGCTCCTATGATGAGCTCAACCTTGCTTTCCTCCCCTGCCACTAACAATTGACTACTTGTTTGCAGGACACAGCCCTTCCTCGGGGTACATCCCGATTCCTGCTAGTCGCAGGTGCTGTCCTTAGCACAGTCACACATGACCAGGCACACTCAGGGTCGTATAGCATATTCAACTGACACCACTGTCAAGTTCAGTACAACATCCACCGTGGGAGAACCTGTACCACACCAAAGACACCAGCAGCCCTTCGGCTCAACCCAGACACAAGCTGTGTGACAATGAGTTTAGTTAGCTCCTCTATAAGGTCTCACCTACTCCTAAAGATGCAGTGTGGAATGTACCTGCCAACTGCCACTGTGATATCTAAGGCCTATACTATAAGCTCTCACTAACATCCTGCATGCCCACAATGCAGATGTGGCCACTATGCAAGCCTATATAAGTAGAGAAGGAAACAACAGCCTGCCTTCGTGGAGATGCAACCCTGTTTTGGGGCCTACGCAGCACCTGCTCTAACTCAGGTACTCTTATCACTCATAAATAAATCCTGTCAATTACCTGGTAAAACAGTCAGTAAGGCCTTCTCTAGCTTTTCTCTAACATCGCCTTCCAAAATAAACACTGTCTCAAACAGAAGAGATACTGTTATTTGTGGAGTGGCCTCTTACAAATCTGTACAAAGCCCAGGATCTACTGTGGATCTGGGCCACAGGTTGGTGGTTGCAGAAGTCAAAGGGAGGGAGCTGACTTTCCCTCAGGTCAGGCTGCAATCACGTGAAGTCCAGTAGCTGGACCTCCAACACTGTTAGTGTGGGCATGAACTGAAAGCATTCTCCTGTGAGAATCCTGATCAAAGGTTTGTGTCCTGAATTAACCCTCTGGGGTTAATCCACCGGGACAACTGTGCCAGGACAAGTGTGGAATTTTGCCCTCTCTTTGGAATAGCATAGCACTTTTTGGGGTACTTATTTCAGAGAAACTGGGAAGTTGCTTTTGGCTCCATCACAGCTCTGAACTCCATCTCTTGGGGGGGGGGGGGCAATTACTAATATAAAACCAAAAGGCTATCAGACCAGTTAACTTTGTAAGTTAATCTTTCTAAAGAAATCAGGGTATTTCTTAAAAATGCAGGGCCTTAAGAATGATACACTGGAGAGACCCAGAGTCCGAATTCAGAGGCCCCAGTCTGTGTCCCGGAAGAATGAAGACTTAAATACGAAGCCATGGCTAAACATCTGAAGTTCATTGCCAGGACTGTGATGGTTCAGGAGGGGAACGTGGAAGGTGCCTACTGGACCCTGAACAGAATCCTCACCACCGATGGGCTTACCGAAGTCATAAAGCAACGACGCTACTATGAGAAGCCTTGCCACCGCTGCCAGCAACATGCCGGAGGATCTACAACATGGAAATGGCTCGAAAGATTAACTTCTTGATGCGAAAGAACCATGCAGACCCGTGGCTGGGCTGCTGAGGCTTGGGGCTAGGCACCCACACTAGTTCTATGTCCAACTCCTTTCTTTATCCAGCCAAGTTCTGTTACTTTTCTCTATAATAAAAACTCCATCACAGGTGAACAAGAAAAAAAAAAAAAAAAGAATGATACACTGGTCTCAGGACATGAAGACACAAATGACAACTGATTGTTCTTGCAGGAATTACCTGAAAACAATCTATGACCCCAAGTGTCAAAACAGGTCTTCCTTGTTCACTCACTGGGAACATGCTAACTTCAGGCATCCCATTAGCGGTCCCACTAGCCACTTTACCCATCACAGCATCCCTGTTATTCATCCTAGACTCCCAAACCAGCCAGTCCCCACCATGCTCCCTTTCCCACCACTCCCATCCACTTGTGCTACGGAGTGACTCACTCCCTGGTGTTCTTACACATCATGGTGACTCACAATGTTCATACTGCTGGTATCTGATTTACATTATCTCAAATCTTGGCAACACAGAAGTAATTATTAGTTCATGTGAGACAAGGAAACTGACATCTGAGGAGACCTTAAAGGAACTGAACTTTGATGCAAGTCTTCAGAAAGTTCTACTTCCCATCGGCATACTCAGGTGGACAGTGGAAAAAGGCCAACCAATCATACTTAAGCACACCAGAAAACCACCACATTTGCCTTCATTAGGCTATATAAGTAAAGAAGTTAATGATTACAGCTCAGCCCAAAGCAACGACAACGGCGAACGAGGCGTAACCCAGATTGCTGGCTTTCCATCTTAATCACCTTGGTCACACAGATAGCAAGTGTTTATTGCACCCATCTTTGCTTTCAACAGATTCTCCTTCACCAGTAAGGGGGTGGGGGTGGGAGGTCGCGCTAACAACAGGAATCTGATGCAAAATCTGAAAAATGTACGTACACACTTAGGAAATAAAGACAATAAACTCAATAGTTCAAGACAACCTTGGCTACAAAGTGAATTCAAAGCTAGCCTGGACTATGAGGTACTCTATGAAAAAATATCAAAGAAAAGATAACCCAAAAGTATACACAACATGACTTACACCTCAGAAAAGAAAGGCAATTTGTAAAGTTAATAAGCACTACGTTTTCATCGGTTAAACCTGTGAGTGACTAATTTGTGGATTCTGCCTTGAAGGAAATCATAGTTCAGAAAAGGAGATTCTAAAACAAATAGAAACCAGGCATAGTAACACACACCTTTTATCCCACCACTCAGGGGGCAGAAGCAAGCAGATCTCTGTGAGTTCAAGGCCAGCCTGGTCTACAGAACAAGTTCCAGGACAGCCATGGTTACATAATGGGAACCCTTTGTCAAAAAATTAATTAATCAACAATAAAAGAAATGTGTATGGATAAGGTTTAGATAAAAAGCTAAAGGACTACTTATCCCTGAGGGAGAAGGGGCCAAGGAAGATCCTAAGGGTAGCTGTAGGGAAAGCAATAGTAACTCTTCTGTTGAAGGTTCAGTGTCCAAATGACTATGAGAAAAGATGCCAAGGTGAACACAGTCCTTCCCGAGGGAATGAGTGTCCCTGTGGTGCAAAAGCAGAGGCCAGCAACATTACTAGATACTGCCCACAGCATGGGTCCTGTTTCTCTCTGGGAACTGTAGAACCAGTAACAAGACTGAATATCAACTGGAAACTTGTATGGTTGGTCAAGAACACCTGTGAGACAGAGATGCCAAGCAAGCCCTCGACCTTGCAGGGGTAGTGTTCTTTGTTATGGTGGGCAAGGCAGAGGAGGGGAATAGGCTACTAAAGGGAAGGCCTAATATCTCACTAAGGATGGGTAGAAAGTTCCTCGTATAGGCATCTATTTTTACTCTTTTTATGCTACATCCAGTGGGCTACCTTGACAGTGGTGACTGTCCGGTACTGGAGAATGTGTCACTTACAATGCAGGTGATATTATAATAAAGCTGGAGACTGCTGTCTCTAGCAGCCATCTTAGTTCTAGTCAAGTGTGGTTAGCCTACCTGAAGGACTTCTGGCTGGGTAATAGCCCTCCCTCAAAGGTAAGCAAGATTAGAATGAGCTAGAAGTTCAGGGTGGCCATCAAAGCAATCATAACCCAGGAGATGAGAAAAAAATAAGCCAGGTGGGGTAGTTATTAAATATCTCATATGATCCCTGCGAATTCAAAGGAATTTGGACTTTGCCCGGTAGACAAATGATGGCCAGTGACGCAATGGTTAACTCCATACCGTGCCATAAAGGCTATTCTAGTCAGCATTATGAGAGGGTTGGAGCGGGTCGGGGAGAAGAAATGTTGTAATTACACTACAATCTCAAAAAGAAAAAGGAAAAAAAAAAAAGACCAATGTGCCAATCAAACAAAACATGAAACTTGGTTGTTGTTGTTTTCAGTCCTATTGTTCTTAGAAACAGGCATAGCGTACAATTAAAAAAAAAAAAAAAAACCCTCCTATTATTCCTCCTCTGCAGTCACCATCCATCTTCTGCTCATTCATTGATGACCCTAGCACTTGGTTCCTTCCCAAACTCAGCTCTGTATGGATTTACCTGGAGGCTCCAACCCTCCAGGCCCCAAGCTCTGCTGAGTTATTCTTTGAATCAGTCTCAGCATGGGCTCTGACTATCATAGTGTCTGTTTTAAGTATTACGGTTCTTCTTCAACGCACCGTGTGCGTAAACATCATCGCCATCTCCTTCTCAGCTCATTTTTCTTCACATTTCTTGAGTTTTCTGAAAAGTCTGGCTTCCAGCTTCCACCTCCACAACTCAACCCCATTAAGCTTTTGTCCCGCGTCCTCCACTTATTAGTCAAAATCAAACATGAACTATTTCACCAAATGCAATCTCTGTAATTGATGCAAAACCATCTTCTTTAATAAAAAAATTAAAAAAAAAAAACCCACTCTGGGCTTGTCTTCAGAGAGATCACATTCTCCTAGTTCCCAAGAGGCCAGTCTATGTAACCACTGATCACTCGTCCCTTCTCTTTCTTGACATTCTCTATAGGAAATCCCATGCAGTATTAAATATAAACAATGTGCAAAAAAAAAAAAATCCCCAATAGCCGGGCGTGGTGGCGCACGCCTTTAATCCCAGCACTCAGGAGGCAGAGGCAGGTGGATTTCTGAGTTCGAGGCCAGCCTGGTCTACAAATTGAGTGCCAGGACAGCCAGAGAAACCCTGTCTTGAAAAACCAAAAAAAAAAAAAAAAAGCCCCAATTTGTCTACTCAGCGTAAATGCCTTTCAGTCTCTCGAAATAATATTTGCCCGGTTGTACAAGATATCTAAGAAGCAACTCAAACTCGGTGCAACCAAATCAGAGTGCTTTCTGTCTTCTTCCATCGACCCAAATTCTCATTTTCTCAGTAATTGGGCCTAGGTGCTCAAGTAAGAAATGAACCCTTTGATTCTTTTTAATCTACTATCAAATTTAGTCACCAACCTATTTCACAAACATCTCCTAAATCTGTCCGCTTCTTTCCATCTTTAGCACAATGGGTTGTCCACATGATAATTCCTCAGTTGAACAACTAAATTCTATAATTTTAACCTAAGTTCTCTTTTCAGTGTCACCCCATACTTTCCATATCCCTGTATCCTTTTAGCAGTCAGAACAGACTGATCATATTCAGTCTCAACCGAATCACTATTAACCACAATTGGTCCTTGGCAAGTAGAAAATTATTATATATGGTAAAATTCCATGACCCTCTGATGCAGCTCAAGCCTAACCAACAAAACTTAATTTCCTAATATATAAGAAGTACCTTCTTATCAACGACACTAAGCTTTCAAATAGTTTTAAGTTGGGCTTTCCTCTAAGAGATTAAGAAACTAACAGGACCTTTTGTCTTTTTGTTGATGTTGTGAAACAAGGTTTCCCTCTGGGTTTCAGCCTGGCCTGGAGCTCACTATGTAGCCCAAACTGGCCTCAAACTCAAGGCAGTCATCTGCATCAGCTGCCAAGCTGAGACTGACAACACGAGCCATCCTGCCCATCTGAGAAACAGACGCTATTCTACATCATTGTAATGACCTGCACAGAATCCACCCTAGAATGAAACTGAAACATTGTAACTTGGATTAAAGCCATACAGAATGCAGCCTTGAGGACTTCACAAAGTTTCTCTTGAATGTTAAAAAAAATAAATTCCATACAGACACCCTGAAAATGTTCACATCTTAATCTAGTTACAGATGGTTGTGAGCCACCATGTGGGTGCTGTGAATTGAACTCAGGTCCTCTGAAAGAGCAATCAGTGTTCTTAACCACTGAGATATCTCTCCAGCTCCAGTTCTATGAGCTGGGTATAATGGAACACACCTTGGCTTGTTTGCTTGCTTGCTTGCTTGTTTGGGACATGATCTCATTGTGTAGTTCTGCCTGGTTTGGAATTTGCTTTTTAACCAGGATGACAATGAACTGCCTCTTTCTCCTTAGTACTGGGATTAAAGACCTGAGACCACCACACATGATGCCACCTGCCCCCTCTGCCTGGAAGGCTCTAATATTCATCTTTACACAGATAGCTCCTTCTGGGCCTTCATGACCCAAGGAAAATGTCAGATTCTGAGACATACTCTCCCGAGTCAGACAAGCCTCCAATAATCATATACTTGTCATTTCAAATGCCTGTTCACCATTTAATACTAATCATGCCTTTCTCCTCCACTAAAAATCTAAATTCTATAGAAGTGGAGAGGGATCTATAGACCACTATAGTCCTAATTGCAGGGAAATGCCCAGCATGCATTAGGCTGATCGATTTGATGAACAGACCCTATAGGTGGTAAGGGAAAGAAATGCCCTGATGCTCCTTAGTGAACAGAAACAGCTCAGAGACAAAAAAGGATGGTCCTGCCATGAACTGCAGAGCATACATCAATGAGGGAGTAGCCACTGGTGTCAACTCCCAGGCCCCCAGAGATGTGCCTCAAGATGCTAATTTGAGTATCACTCAAATCCAGAATAGGGAAAAATCAGGTGATGTGGGCAACTGAAGAGAAAAGCCAGTGAGCTATGAAGAAAGCCCAGGAAGGAACCTGCAGACAGCTGTAGGGAGGACTCCAAAGGAAAGCAAGCTGTCACAGCAACTCAGTGAGTTCAATTTCATATGGGAAAAGACTGAGCAAAATAGAAATTTCAAAAATAAAAAAATTAAAACTCATTGGCTTGCCAGTCAGGGTCTCAATAAATAATGATGGAAATAGCTTCATCTGAAATTGGACCCAGAATTTTGGATGCTCCAAAAATTAGAACGCAGGGCAAGGAAGTAAAGGCCAACATGAAGGTAAGCTTTCACAAAGCTCAGGAGAAAGGCAGGAAGTGAGCCCGCAGCTAGAGGCAAATGTGGGCTGACAGCACAGTTTGAGTTTGGTCCTGTTTGGGTTGGGAAGTTGGAGCCTTCTTGTAAATATTTTAAATGCAAATTAGATGTCCTGCATAGTTGAGTCCATAATCCCTGGCCTTTAGAAGCCAGGGCAGTACAATTTGTGTTAAAACTGACCCGAGATACTCAGCAAATCCCTGTCTTACCAAAAGGTAATAAAACCAGTTTTTTGTTGTTTTATTAGAGACAGGGTCTCCCTGTGCCCTGGATGTTTTCAAACTCACTAGGTAGGCCAGGCTAGCCTCAAACTTCCATAGACCTGACTGTCTCTCCCTCCTGGATTCAACACATGCACTGCTACTCCCAATATTTTTAAAAAGAGCAATAAGAATTAAATGTGAGCAAGGCTAATTTTCACAGAGTAACTAAAGGGGACACATGCCTTTAATCCAGGCATTCCAGAGGCAGAGGCAAGGAAATCTGAGTTCAAGGTCATCCTAGTCTACATAGGGAGAACCAGGTCGCAGAAGAAAAATAATAAATTAAGTAGTAGGGAAAGAAAGTATGAACTTGGGGTGACTCAGAGTTGGGAATTGACAGTTTTCTGACAACTGACATGCTACCTCTGTCTTCCTGGTATAAGATGAAAGACCCTATGAAAAAGATATCATTTAAAGACCTATATTCCCATGATCCTCGGCTCCTAGCTAGAAGTCATTGGCAATCTTCCTTGAAGGCAAGAGAGACTCTGCATCGGATTTCCAGCCAAGCCAATGTGAGCAGTGGTGGCACATTCACTACAAGAGTTGATGTTAGCCAGGCGTGGTGGTGCACCCCTTTAATCCCAGCACTTGGGAGGTAGAGGCAGGCAGATTTCTGAGTTCGAGGCCAGCCTGGTCTACAAAGTGAGTTCCAGGACAGCCAGGACTACACAGAGAAACCCTGTCTCAAAAAACCAAAAAACCAAAAAAAAAAGAGTTGGTGTTGAGAAGGTGGAAATGCTTCTTCCCTTCGCTTCCCATTCACTGGACAGGGCTGAAAACAAAGCCAGAGGAACTACATTGTAAACAGAAGGATCCATGCAGTCTGCACCAAGGAAAGAAAACCATATATGCCAACCGAAACTCCACAGGAGAAAGAAATGAACTTGTCCTTGAGCCTGGGTCTATACTCAGATCTCTCGGTTACAACAGTTTAGTCTACTCTAACCACTAACAATTAGGAAATACACTGGATTGAAAGGAGATGATGCCAAAAGGGAAAACTGTAACAAGCAATGGTAAATTCCAGCCCAGCACTAGTCATAGAGCGAGTCTGTGTTTTAGGACGATAAAGAAATGGTGAAAGGCGCCCTGTGGTGTGAAAGTCAAGTGGGAGAAGCGGGTTCCTGGTTAAAGCAGGCAAACAAGTGGTATGTTCCCATGGTATACATGATTGTGCTCACTGGCAGGCGCCCAGACACAAGAGTGGAAAACAGGTTGATTCTAAGGTGCGGGTTGTTTACACATGTGTCAAACCTCAAGAAGTTTGTAACAATGTCATTGTTTCCTAAAGTCAAATCCAAAGGAAACTATGGAGTCAACAGGTGGAGAGAGGGGGGTTGGAGAATCTGGCACAAGCATGCCTATAGTCTCAGCACTCGGGAGACTGAGAGAATAGAGCCAAGAGTTCAAGTCTAGCTTGGGCCACAAACAGATGAAGGCCAACCTGGATCACATTTCTATCTCAAAAAGCAGAAAGTAAAAGTAATTAAATAAAAATTAAAAATTGGGGGGATGAGGGGTGAGGCTAGCAGAAGAAATAGAATTATCTCTTCATTTTTTCACAAGGATTTCCAGAAGTCTCTATCAAACCAAAAAGACTGTGTGGCTTTGAATGGGTAGCTGAATTTCTCTGATCTCCACTGATCTCTCATACAGCAGGATTCCCTGCTGATCTAAGAAACATGAGATAGGGTGCTCAGCACAGTGCCTGGAAACCAGCAGTTGCCCAATAAAAACCTCTTAATGGGGGCCGAGGGTTGAGGAAGGGTCTCATGGTGGTTGGTGAAAATGGGTTTATATGAGCACGGGCCTATAGGGAGGTGTAAGGCAGACAGCTTTCTCCGGCAAGAAAACCCCCATCCAGGAAAGCTAGAGAAAAACTCTCCAAATGCGCAGTAAGAGGAAATGGTAGGCTAGGGCCTGGAGGTAAACAGAACCATGAGCAAGACCAATGGCTTCCACAGAGGCAGACCAAGAGTAATAAGCACTTTGTGTTTTCTGTGGGCTTCGAATCCCTGAAGCCTAGCTACCTCACTGTAGAGAGGAGGAGAGTGCCGATGCCCCACTTCTGCAACCTCAGGCTTGCTCCTTGGTCAACTTTGACCTCATCTCTTCTGTCAGCTTTGACCTCTTCTCCTGGATCATCTTCCACCTCACCTACATAAATGGTCACCGAGTTTCTCTTCCCTTAAAAATCTAGCCACTTGGAGGCTGGAAAGAAGGCTCAGCAGTTAAGAGCACTTGCTCTTGTGCTATTGAAGGCTTATTATAAAACTATTTATATTTATGGTATGTGTCTTTTATCAGGGAACTAAATGGTCAAAGGTAGGGTGGAAACCTCAGGCCAGAATTAAATAGTTTCTACCACACACACACATACATACACACCATACATACATACATACATACATACATACATACATACATTACATAAATAAGTACATGCATGCATACAATCATACATATATACATATACAAAATAAAATTACAAATTAATTTTAAATGAAAGAAATAAAGCAACACTTCTCACTATGAGAGGGAAGGAGGAAAGATTCGTAAGATTGGAAGCTCGTGCCAAGAACCTTCAAAGGTAGAACAGGAGAGCACTGACTGACAAGCAAGAGGCAGCTATAGAATTGAGGTAGGTTTAAAGAGTTCTACTTACTTCAACCTAGACAGAACCCAATGAGAGAGAAAGAATCCAGAAACAAAACTGGAGGTGTCCTGAACTCCAAGACAATAGACTTGATGCCACAGAACATGAGAACCCCAGGAAGGGCAGAGCAAACAGGAGCTTGATCAAAGGCACTTCTGGCTTTATTACAATGCGACACAACATCCTTTACTTATTCAGTTGAAATGAAAGGAAAAGGACCACTGAGAACTCAGTATTCTAAACCATTGTTTTCGTCCCTTTGAAATACATTCAGAAGTCTATTGGGTTATACTGACATACAATAGCATATTATGTTAACCAAATGTTTCCGAAGCTCTTTACACTGAGCACAACTTTCCCTCCTCACAGGTACAGAAGCAGCTAAAAAAAAAAAAAAAAAAAAAAAGCCCACATCACCCTAGCAACCACCTGCATACACACGCAAGCGAATAATCCCCGTTGTAAATTACAGGTCTTTCTCTCCACTGTCACAAAGCCTCATCAGACTCACTCTTGTCTGACAGCACCAGCTTCCATAAATCTTATATAACTGGCTTCTGTTACAGTTTTGAGGTCTCCTTTCCCTACCAATTAAAACCAATCATACAATTACATACATGGGCAGTCAAAGATAAGGGTCCCCAGAAAAGAATCCCATCTAAAGTCATTGCCCAGAATGTACCCAGACTATTAGAGTATCTCAGTGTTGAGAACTACATTTGTATTCAAGTTTCCCTGAATAACTAAAAGATGTTCCAAACTGTGTTACTACAGATGGACAAGAACACTGCCCCTGTACTCACATCACTCCCGCACCAAGTGTGTAGGTTTTTTACACCATTCTTCCAGTCCCATGAGAATACTAAGTAAAGAGTTCTGAAATCTTCTGTTGTTGTGTCTTGGGTTTTTTGGTTGGTTGGTTGGTTGGTTTGTTGGTTAGTTGGTTAGTTGGTTAGTTGGTTGGTTAGTTTTTACTTTTTAGAGACAGGGTTTCTCTGTAGCCTTGGCTATCTTGGAACTTACTCTGTAGACTAGGTTGGCCTTGAACTCAGAGATCCATCTGCCTTTGCCTCCCAAGTGCTGTGATTAAAGGTGTATGAAACCACTGCCCAATTTTTTTAAGAATCCAATAATTTGCCGGGCGTGGTGGCGCACACCTTTAATCCCAGCACTTGGGGCAGAGGCAGGCAGATTTCTGAGTTCGAGATCAGCCTGGTCTACAAAGTGAGTTCCAGGACAGCCAGGCTATACAGAGAAACCCTGTCTCGAAAAACAACAAAAAAAGCACAAAGCTCATTTTAAGAGTTTAGTTCCACAAACTGACCTGACCACACACAAACACACACACACACACACACACATACACACACACAAATGCACTTCAGACAGTGGGCATACAATTGGCTTCCCAGGTTACCTACCCTTCCTCCAACTGTCTCCCAATCTCCCAAGCTAGAATCCCCAACCCTTTAATTTAGTAACCGGCTATAATAAATCTCTGATTCAGGCAAATGTCTTTATAAGCCTAATGTAAAGATAGTATAAATAATGAAAACAAGCTGGGCATGGTGTTGCATACCTTTGATCCCAGCAGAGACAGGCAGATCTCTGAAAGGTCCAGGCTTCCAAGCCAGGGATCACTATATAAGTTCTAGGCCACCCCACGATACAATAGTGAGACTCATTTCAAATAAATAATATAAATAATATAGGTAAACATGAAATAAAGAACTGTATGGTTCACTAAGTGCCAAGGAGTTTCCTCCTCTATCTCCTCCCACCCTTCAAATATTCTGAAACTCAGGTTTTCCCAACCCATGATTTAGGGGCTTGTAAGAGCTCCATTATGGACGCAGGATCATGGGACCACCGCAGTTCATGATTATCTCTAACCTCTTTCTCTTCCCAGGAGTCAAAGGCGCAGCGGAAGTTTCAACTCTGATTTCAGCAGCGAAGCCTTGGGCACTCAGCTCTTATCCCAGAAGCTATCTACTGAACCATCAGCAATCTCATGAATGTACAAAAGTATGCTCAACCCAGAAATCCCAAAAAAGAGACCTTCCAGGGTCAGAGACGGAGAATAGGCACTTCTTTTCTTTTTTTTTTTTTTTTGGTTTTTCGAGACAGGGTTTCTCTGTATAGCTCTGGCTGTCCTGGAACTCACTTTGTAGACCAGGCTGGCCTCGAACTCAGAAATCCGCCTGCCTCTGCCTCCCGAGTGCTGGGATTAAAGGCGTGCGCCACCACGCCCGGCTCGGCACTTCTTTTCTTATGTTTCTTAGGAGGGGTGCTCTCGAGAACTGACCTTATATGTGGTTTTTCACTGTGCCCAGCTCCTATTATTCAAAATAAATAAACGGTTAATTAAGAAGAACTAAAATTTACTAGCTAATTCTTCTCTTCAATTTTAATGAGCTAACCCAGGCTTCACCAATAAAAATTACAAATCACGCTTTGCTGCACAAAGCATATCTATTGTTGGAAGAATCAAAATTCTTAACAGAAAAAGGGGAAGTGTAGATAGATAGATAGATAGATAGATAGATAGATAGATAGATAGATAGATAGATAGGTAAGGCTGGGTATGATGGATCTCTAAGTTCTAGACCAACCTGGTCTATATTGCTAGTTCCAGGCCAACCAGAGCTATATATTGAGTTCCTGTCTCAAGTCCTAGGTTTAAAGGCAAGTATCACTACACCCTGCTATATCAGCAGCTCTTGCTTTCTTTCTCTTTGGTGACTCTGAGATATATCTCTGGCTTTAGACTATAAGAAAGTGTCTATCCTAAAGTCGTTAGACATTTCCACCTTGGCTCTTTTCTTTCTTCACAGAAGCTGAATGTAATCACCTGTCAATCATACTTTTATTTTATCCATCATGCCAACAATTCAAAAGCAAGGCGGCACAGTAAGCACAATGAAGTACATCCTATACGACCCAGAGCAATAACAGCGCCTCTTCCTATAACACTGGGTATTTGTTCTTCTTCTTCTCTCAAAATAATAAAATGTAGTGGAATTATCCAGATGCTTTCGTGGGCATTTAAAGCCTACTTCAAAGCAAGGCATGATACAGCACATGCTTATAATCCTGGTATTTGAGAGGCCGAGGCAGGAGGATTTCTATGACTTCAAGACTAGCCTAGAGCCAAAGTCTGGACCGATGTGGACTCTTAAAATGATGATCTTTTGGTTTTTTTTTTTTTTTTTTTTTTTTAGTCTTTGTCAGTGGTAGTCTCTTCAACATCAACTTGTTCCCAACAAGTTCAGCCAGCAACAGTCATCAGTAAGGTCAGAAATAGCTTCTGAGAAATGACTCATTAGGTGGTCTCTCATTCTAAGAAACATCACAGACTGTGTACAAACTAAGATGGCTTCCACCTCTCTAAGCAACCAGAACCAGCTACATATGTAGTCAATTAAAGTGATGTTATGTCGCACCAGAATTCATGTTTTATTTCACTAAACAAACATGCCATACATTGACCTAAGCTAACAGTGATTTTCCTTTATCTATTACTTATTACTGTGTAATGGTACACACGACTGTGTAAAACATCTTTCAAAAAGTCAAATGTAACATCTGTGCCATGTCCAGTGCTTTCTGAAGTATGTTTCTGCACTTGGGCTAGCCTTTGGAGTCCAGGCATTGAGCAGAGCAAATCAAGTTTCAGAAAACATCACCATGTTCCAAAAATAAAGAAAAGAAATTAGATAATGGTCTGGAAATTGTTCCCTCTTCTAATAACCACAGCTGCCTCTTGCCTTCCTCCGGCATGACATATAAAAACTAAATCACTGCCGGGCGTGGTGGCATATGCCTGTAATCCCAGCACTCAGGAGGCAGAGGCAGGCGGATTTCTGAGTTCCAGGCCAGCCTGGTCTACAAAGTGAGCTCCAGGACAGCCAGGGCTATACAGAGAAACCCTGTCTTGAAACACCAAAAAAACAAAACTAAACTAAACTAAATCACCTGGCTAGCTGTATATATATGCTTTTTCCCAAAATTTGCTTTTCCAATACAAAAGAAAAATAGGAGGAAGGACACTAACTAACATTTAGAGTTTCTTGCCTCTGGGACATATTACTAGTGATTGTAGACCTGGTATATATGTGTGTGTGTGGTGTGTGTGTGTGTGTGTGTGTGTGTGTGTGTGTGTATGTGTATACCATTACCCATATTTTGCCTATGAGACTTAGTAAATTTGAACATGTTCTCTAAGGTCAAAGCTTTCTGTTTCTTAGACTCAGATACATTGTTTCAGTTTAGTCACTGCCGGAGAAAGCATTCGTGGAAGCCTATTGCAAACCAAGCCACCACTCCAGGTGCTAGAGATCTGAAAGTGTGTAAGACACACCCAACCCCAGTGAAAACGTACATCCTGGCCTGGAGAGATGGCTCAGGGGTTAAGAGCACTGATGGCCCTTCTGAAGGTCCTGAGTTCAAATCCCAGCAACCACAGGATGGCTCACAACCATCAGTAATGAGATCTGACACCCTCTTCTGGTGTGCCTGAAGACAGCTGCAGTGTACTTAGATATAACAACAAATAAATCTTTGGGCTGGAGCAAGTGGGGCCAGAGCAAGCAGAGGTCCTGAGTTCAATTCCCAACAACCACATGATAGCTCACAAGCATCTGCACAGCTACAGTGTACTCATATACATAAAATAAATAAATCTTAAAAAAAAAAAAACAGCCGGGCGTTGGTGGCGCACGCCTTTAATCCCAGCACTCGGGAGGCAGAGGCAGGTGGATTTCTGAATTCGAGGCCAGCCTGGTCTACAGAGTGAGCGTCAGGACAGCCAGGGCTACATAGAGAAACCCTGCCTCGAAAAACCAAAAAAAAAAAAAAAAATAAATAAATAAAAAATAAAAAATTAAAAAAAAAACTTACATCCTGGCTATGGGCAGGATAATGTAAGAATTCTATCAGTATGTCAACATCATTCATCTCATTCATCCACAATGACCATCAACTCTTTTTTGACTGTCTATAAGAAGCATTAGTTATAAGACTCAGCAGTGGGGTGTGACATCCACTGAGAATTGCTAACTCTGTGTCCTTCTCATTAACAGTGAGGCATGCAACTGCCTTCCCATGGTGCCTAGAATGACTTACTTATAAGGTGACTATGTGACTAATGCTCTCAGAAAGCAGAGGTCTAACAGTTTTGTCTCTCATCCCAAATTCTTTCCCATTGTTCACTGAGGTGAAGGGTTAGTTTGCTAAAATGAAGGAAGTGTGGTCGTTTGACTAATGTCTCTATGAGAAACAGGGGGAGGTTTCAACACTCTCATCATTAAGGCCCTAGAGACAGCACATGCTATTCACTGGGCAATGGCATCCAGGCCCCATATGCTAACCAACAGCTCCCAAGAAGCCCCTGGTCCCAGAGAGGCCATCACCAGCACTTTCCACCTTCAAAAAGAGAAATTCCAAGACTCTCAAACTTTGAAATAAATGCAAAATACAAAGTTTTGTTTTAAGCAAACTGGACAACTTCCTTCTCTCACCTACTCATACAAATTGCCAAATGTAACTTTTGGCTGTTTCCTTAGCAACCCCTGGGATATTTACTTCTTGTGACACTTAGATGCCCCTGTCATTGAACTTTTCTAAGAACTGCTGTGGCTTGAGGAAGGCTGTTTCAGGAGTACGTATATCTTCCTAAGGGATGAAGGACGGTCTAGGGACTATCACCTGCTAAAAGCCTTCCTAAAGCTGCAGCACTCAGCAAACTTTCTTTGGCAAGGCACAGTTGCTTTGCGGAGAGAGGAGGCTGTTGCCAGTGTACACTTTGCATTTCCTCCTGGGCCAGTCACACCCTGGCAACTGAGTTTCTCAAAGAAAGCCTCCTCCCCCTTGCAGAAGGGTCTTCCCCGCCTCACCTCAGAAGGAAACAGCAAGCCTGCTCACCAGACAAGCCACTTTCACAAGTTAAAAGTTTACATAAAGTTTCATTGATGTGGGAACGCCCTGCCTCCAGCTAGGTAAAGCGTATCACAAACGTATTCCAGCCTAGCCTAACCCTGAATGAGAATTGTGCTCCTCCTCCGTTGGTGGGAACAAATTCACAGTCTCGCCCCAGTTTCCCGCCACCACCACCTCCACCTCCGCCACACCGCAGCCCCACAGAGTCACACAAGTCAGAGAGGGACCACTTCCTCCTAGAAGCCTAGGCAGAGGATCAGGTCGCCAGGACGCACACACCTGAGATCGGTCGTCACGCGCAAGGGGTCGGCGAGCAAGGGAGTCAGGATCCTCCAGCCAGAACGGAGTCGGCCTCACCGAGAACTAGAGTGGCCCTGAGCTCGCGGCGAGCGCGCCGGGATGTCACCGGGTCAGGCGGGGCCACGGTAACCCGACCCGCCCGCCGACGCCCCTCCCGGCCACTTCCTCCTCCCCTCGTGCGCCTCCGCCTCCCCGGGGGATGATCCGGCGACTCAGCCACCGCCTTCGCCGCGACACCGCGGCCCGGGCGACTCTGCGGGGCTGGGAAATGCGGAAGTGCAGCCGGTGGGGAAGGGCGGCTGCAGACCCCGCGCTCTGGGTCTCGCAGGGACGTGGGCTGGCCATGCCCCGGGTTATCGGTCCTGCCCTGAGCCCCGGCGGAGCACGACTCCATACCCTGCCACTCCTTGCTAGCAGGAGGAAAGAAGAGAGGGCTGAGCTAGGCCGGGGAAGCTGCTGTGGTGTCGGGTTTCTGTCCCTCCCCACGCGGGCCACTCCTGCCATCTGCCCTGGGGGGGGAGGACGTTTCCCCCGCCTGCTGCCTGCCGGGGTTGCCTTACCTGATCTCGCGTCGCGCGCCCTCAGATCCGGCGTCCCCTCCTCCGCGCCTCCCAGTCGCCAGGCTTCCCTGGGCCTAGAAAGGCGTCTAGGAGTCGGGGGACTCTAGGGACTCGGCCTGCAGCTCTCGGCCCAGATACCCTAGCGCGTTCTGTGGGCGCTCCAGGCCTGTGGACCCCGGGCCTGAATGTTAGCACGGGGACCCGCTGAGAAGAACAAGCCAAATCAGCAAGGGTGGGATGCTGAGCGCTGGCCCAGCGGGCCCGGCCTCGTACAGGTGGGGGGAGGCGGAGAACCCTGGCTGCGGAGCCACAGGCTTTCCACTTGCACCCCCTCCCAACCCGACCCTGCCCACTGAGCATGCCCAGCTCACTTGTTGCAACTAAAAGGTTTAAGCAAACCCAAGGGTACCCAAGGAGGGCTCAGGTCGGGTTCCGAAAGACCCCACTTTGAATCCTGAGATCATGGTGTTGAAAAGTAGGCAGGGACTGATCCGAAAAGCTCCTCGTGCCAAATTAGTTTGAAGGAAATTGTAGCAGTGTTTAGTAATCAATTGCTAAGTCACATACTTAGTATTCTTAAACCCTGTAGATGTGCCTATAGTTTGGGATCACAAACCACAGTAATTTATGGGAAACAAACCCTCTGTAAAAGCAAAAGAATTTGTTCCTGGCCTTGGACACGTTAAATTTACGAACTAAGCTTCTGTCGCTGTACCACTGAAAGGGTTTGGAATAAGCCTGGAAATCTTTAGCGTTTAAAATGTGCCTTTCATAGTACAGCTATGGTGCCTGGTACAGCATCACCTGAGAACTTGGCAGAAATGCAAACAATCTGAGCTAGTGACGACCTGAGTCACAAACATCCGAGTTCGAGCTCCAGACCTAACCAAGCATTCCAGAGATCCAGATTCACACTAAGGGTTGAGAGCTGATGTTCAATAGCTTGGTTCTAAAGGATTCTAGTTTGAGAACCCTAGTAGTAAGCCATTGACTTTCGGTTTTCCTGTTTTTCAGATCTCAAATATTTACTTAGAAGTTTCTCAGCAAAGAAGAAATCAGGATCCCATGCTGGCTTCCCACTAGTTCACCTAAAAGATTTCAGTTCCTGGAAATGAAACCATCCCGTCATTGACTTTCGCATTCTGGTGCCTATAAAAGATGTTTAAATGTTCATTGGCTTTTAAGTGGATGCTTAAGTGAACAGTGTGTTTCCGGCCCAACTACGTCCAGTCTTTCTTCACTAAGTACTAAGTACTCCACCCACTAAGGATTCAGCTCTCATCAGAAACCCATGAGCACCCATCAGACCTCGGCATAACTTAGACGACAGAGGAGAAAAATCGGAAGCACTGGGCAGCATTGCACTTGACAAATATGGGCCTCAAAACAAAAAAAGATCAGAACAGGAAGCATCCAATAGGATTCATGAAGAGCCCTAAAGGAAAAAGATGTGACAATGTGGGAGAAGGGTAAAGAGCTGGGAAGTAGCCCCAAACAATCCATGTTTTCTTTTGAGTCCTCTCTGTCAAAACCACTGCATTTTGGCATTGTTCCTGTGTGTATCACATTTCATCCCTACCACTGCTGTGAATAAAAGGAGCAAAATTAGAGAGGAAAATGCTCTACGGCAGATATACTCATGAATTAAAACTACCGCTTGCTTCTAACTGCTCAGATCACAACTAACTTAGAACATGTTTGTTTGTTTTGTTTTTTAAAAGACAAAACAAACAAACAAAGCAGCGCATCTTTAACCCCAGCTGCCTGGAGATAGAGAATGGCCATGAACTCGACATCAGTGTGGCCCACATAGCAAATTCCAGGACAGCCAGAGCTACGGTGAGGCCTATCTGAAGCAGGTGGGGGGGGGGGGGGCGTGGACAGATTCATTTTTTCAGTGAACAACAGATAATTTCAAAATGTAAAGGTTTAAGGTAAGTACTTTAAAATATCACAGAAACTTATAAAATCTCTTCACCTACTCCATCCATGTCTGGTTTGTTTTTAGAGACCCGGTCTCTAAACTCACTCTGTAGACCTAGAATTAACCCTTTAGACCGGGCTGGCCTTGAACTCACAGAGATCTTACTGGCCTCTGCCCCTGGTGCACTGAGAGGAAAGGCATGTGCCACCACCACACCTGGCTCCATCAAGGGGCAGAAAATAGACGAAGCCATATCCCCTCCCAGTCTAATGTGTAAAGCTTTGAGCTGTTTTTAAGGCTGCTGTTCATGAGTACCTGATTTGGCCTCTGTTCAACCTTCTTATCTCTGTCCAGGTGTCTTGATTTTATTATGCTAAAAACTCCACTGAAAGAATTTGTTTGAGGACTGAAATAATTAAACTGAATACTGTTTCCCAATTGCTTAAGCAAATTCTTA
Organism: Mus caroli; assembly: GCF_978045245.1. Taxonomy (NCBI): domain Eukaryota; kingdom Metazoa; phylum Chordata; class Mammalia; order Rodentia; family Muridae; genus Mus; species Mus caroli. The sequence goes on from NW_028227257.1 coordinate 123,438,388, forward strand.
TCATAACAAAAATAACTTCATCGCGGGTGAGAGGATACTCATTAGTTTAGGAACTGCTATTTGGAATCTACAAACAACATTTTCATTAAAAAAAATAATAATAATAAGAGGCTGGAAATATGGCTCAGTGATTAAGAATACTTGCTACTTTTCCAGAGGACCATGGTTCAATTCCCAGCATCCACATGGTAGCTCACAGCCCTCAGCAACCCCAGCTCCAAGGAATTCAACATCTCTGGCCTCTGAGGGCCCACACTCAAGTGCACATACCCACACACACACACACACACACACACACACACACACAACTATATGTAAGTACTGGTACTAATAAAAACACTTTTCTTTTTGCTACTGTTGTTCTTTAGTCGAGGAATTCAAACAAAACAAAGCAAGTTTAGATCTGAGACACAACAGGGATTGAGAAGGAAGGTGGTTGCCATATTTGAAAACAGCCAGCAGTTATTTCAGCAGAGGCGATCTTAGACTGATATCCTGGGAAGGCAAAGTTCAAAGTGCCTCTCCTTGCCATCATAAGCATGACAAAGCATTCATGAAACTGCTGTGGTTCCTGCCTTATACGTCCTTGGTGTCAAACAACTTTGGTGCCACCTAACTTTGCTTACACTCCTAAGAAAAGAGTCACAAACCTGTAATTCCAGCTACTTGGAAGACTGGAGAAGGAGAAGCACAAGTTCAAGGCCTGCCTGAACTACAAAGGGAGTAAAAGGCCAGGCTGGATGGCTTAGCCAGACTCAGTCACAATGTTTTTAAAACAACACTACTATAGCTCAGCAGCAGCGCATCTGCTCACGTGCTTAGCATAGTGGGGGACCCTGGGTTTGGTTCCCAGCACTGTTCCGAAGGAAGAAAGGGGAGGAGAGAAGTCAGCTCAAAACCGTCATAGATTTTCACCCACATTTGTCTGTCCAACTCTGGAAGGCTTTCCTCTATGCACCTGCATTTTACCAAAGTCCAGTTCACCTGCCATTTTCTCTACATTTATATCACATCAGTCAATTTATGCCACTGGCTATACATCCCCTTGGAACAAATCTCATTCCCAAATCAGGGATGTGCAACTTCTACTATGATCTGAAATCCAGTTTCTGAGATGAGAGATGCTTTTCCAAGATGGGGAAGCGGGGGCCATTACTGCTATTAATGAACCAACTCTGGCTTTGCCCTACCACACAGTACACTAATCATAAAACAACACTCTTTTACAAAGCAGAAAAAAGTTTAGTTACAAGGTGGCCACGTGTGGGAGGTGAGATCCAAGCCTCAAACTTAATACACTGAGGACATAAGGCTTAGAGAAATGGACAGGGTGAAAAAGCAAAGTGTAATGTGGGGGTGGGGGGCAGTGGTCTGCAGAGGTTAAGTGACCAGGCCCATGCTTGTATAATTGGACATGATGGCCCTTAATGGGACAGTGTTACAGACAATCTGAGGATTTTGGAGCTCTTAGAAAAAGCTCTAAGCCATTGGCAACAGGCATAGTAGTGCCTGCCTGTCATCTCTGTGAGCTCCATAATGAGACATGAGACCCTGTCCATAAAAATGGGGCGAGGGGACCTTTGTAATAAATAGTCTTAATTTTTAACATGACAGGATTTACAGTCACCAAGGCCAACTTCTGAGCATATCTGTGAAGATGTTTATAAGACTGGGGTGTTTTGAATGAAAATGACCCTCATAGGATCATAGGGAGTGGCACTAATAGGAGGTGTGGCCTTGCTGGAGGGATTAAATCCCTGGGGGTGGGCTTTGAGGTTTCAGAAGTTCAAGCCATGTCCAGTGTCATTCTCTTTTCCAGCATGCCAATCCAGATGTAGGACTCTTGGCTCCTTTTCCAGCGCCATGTTTACCTGCATGCCACCACACTTCCTGTCCTAATGACAATGGATTAAATCTCTGAACTGTAAACTCTAATTAAGACAGAGGTTTATCACAGACTCGATGTACCAGGGTTGGGGAGTAACCAGGGGAGCCCCTGCCCCCTCCACACCTACTCAGAGGAGAGGAGGAAGGGGTTAGGAGAAGAGTTATGGGAGCGGGTGTTAGGGAGGAGCCAGTAATCAGCATGTAAAGTGAATAAGTAAAGAATAAACAGGTTAAGTAATAAAACAAATTTAATTAATTAATTTTGAAAAGACAGAGGCTTAAGTGAGGCAGGAAAACCACCCCTGCTGTAGGAAGAAGCATCCGAAGAATGGAGGAGGAAAGTGAGCTGAGCACCAGCATTGCTGTCAGCTTCCTGCGGGGACAGCAGCCCAGCTCCTGCTGTCTCTGCTAGAGGGGCTCACACTGCTGTGCCTCCCCACCCCCTCCCAGACGGACATTGCTCAACCTGTGAGCCAGAACACCCTTCTTCCATCCTGACGTTACTGTTGTCAAATATTCTGCCACCATAACAGAACAGTGTCTAGCACATTCAGCCGTCCACTCGAAGCCTTCACAGGGGAGTGAAGAAAGAGCTAGTGATCTCAACAAAAGCAGCTTTGCAATCCCTGTACCATAACATGGACAACCACTGGCATCACGGCCCAACATGCTATCTCCAGTCAAGTGAATGTAGGGACAGCTGTGCAACCCCCAGAAACTGGCTTTTCTTTTTACATTAACCAAAAGCAAGCAAAGCTGTCAGTCACTCAGATTCCCTCTCAGTTTTCTAGAAGATTCTTTCATGCACTCTGTCTGTTTGCTTTGGTTTGGTTTGTTTGTTTGTTTGTTTGTCACAGTGCAGGGAACAGAACCCAGGACATCCACTGCATGACTGTGGACAACTGCATTAGATCCTGTATATTTCTTGAGAAACAAATTCTCCCCTTACTACACATGTTCATACAGCTTATGAAATACTAAGGAGAAAGAAACATAAATAGGAAGAACCACGAATGCTATTGCTCTTCCCACTTTTGTTTTACCAGTGAGAAACTGAAAGCCCACAGCTAAACTTAAATAACTTCCTTAAGGTTGCGTAGTTAGCTAAACAAAGAAATAAGAGAAAAATGGGGAAACGGCATAATCTCTGACGCGTTTTCATGCAAAGTCTTCACCCATGATCTAGTTCTGTACCTGCCAGAGCTCTGGTGTCCTCATCAGTGAGCGATGTTAATAAGGACCAGTCATGTGTGACTTACTTATACCAAACACTATTCTTCAGCAAAATGCATACACTCTTTACTTTTGTTTACTTATTTAATATCATTGCCATTATTATTATTGTTATTGTTATTATTATTATTATTATTGTTATTATTATTATTATTATTATTATTATAACTGTACAGTACCGGCAGTACTAGAGACGGAACCTAGAGCATTATGGTTTGCCCCAAGTGCTTCTCCTGTGAGCTGTAGCCCTAGCTTTACAAATAGTTTTCTGTTGTTTTTTGTTTTTGTCTGTTTGTTCTCTCTCTCTTTTTTTTTTTTTTTTTTTTTTTTTTTTTGGTTTTTCAAGATAGGGTTTCTCTGTGTAGCCCTGGCTGTCCTGAAACTCACTTTGTAGACTAGGCTGACGTCAAACTCAGAAATCCACCTGCCTCTGCCTCCCGGGTGCTGGGATTAAAGGTGTGTGACACCATGCCCAGCCTGTTTTCATTTTCTTGTTCCTTCTCATTTTCTGGCTAGTTCTGTCTTCATCTGTGTCTATGCTCTCTCTATAACCTGTCTCTGTAAATCTGTCCTGGTAAAACTGCTATGCACATATGCCACCCACACCTCCACCTTTCTCTCTCTGTCTCTCTCTGCTCTTTTGTAGCCTCTCATCCTCTGCTGTTCTCAAATGAGTTGGATATATCCTATATCTCTGACTCATCTGTCAAATCTTTCTTTGATTCGTCATGTCTGCCCCTCAATTAGATATCACTTTCCAATATGGCTGCTTCCTTTTACAAACTAATTTTACCTTAAAGGTGTATACTAAGGGTGTGTCTGCATTCCAGCCAGAGAGATTAAAGGTGTGTCGTGAGTCTGCATTATTCCAGCCAGAACATACAGTATTCCAAGGTGTGTCTGCATTCCAGCTGGATCACACCGATATAGAAGGTCTTTGGATATGATCCCTTGCAAGAGCAGCCATATTGCTGGATTAAAATTCCTCTAAACTTTCTGAGTCAAGTTCTCACGATGTAGCCCTGACTGACCAGAAACTCTTTGAAGACCAAAGTGGCTTTGAATTCACAGAAGTATGTATACCTCTGCCTTTCCAATACTGGGATAAAAGTGGGTACCATTACACCCAGCAAATAATCTTTAAATCTTACGTTAACTTTGTGGATTTTGTTTGTTTGTTTGTTTAGTTTGCTTTGGTTGTAATAGATGAGTAAACTGTAGACAACATGCCAACACAACCCAAAGAGCAAATGACCAAGACAAGATTGAGTGTGATAATGTCTGTAAAACACTAGAAAAGCCAGAAAAAAATTGTGGGCTTTTTTTTTGTGTGTGGAACTCAGAATTCCCATTACTAACCTACAGTCATTCTGATTCTCTTTTTTTCCCCCTATCATTGCTGGTTTTGGTAGTGGTAGTGGTGTGTGCATGTGTGTGTGTGTGTGTGTGTGTGTGTGTGAATGGTGGAAAGTGTACATCATAGGATTGTGTGGTACCAGAGGACAACTTTGTGGAACAGCGTGTCTTCCACCTTTACGTAGGTTCTAGGTGACCAATTCCAGTGTCCAAGCTGTGAAACAATGACCTTTCTGGCCTGATCCATTTTCCTAGCCCTCATTCTGATTCTTGGTTGAGCATCCGGTCAAAGACCCTCTGTCCTGAGGCTCCCTCTGTATGTTCACCTCTTACTTCCATGCCTTGCTTAGTGTATTTTAACTCATATATACTTATAACCTCACCCATTATGCGTAGTAATTGAAAACACCAAGAAGCTAACTAAAAACTAAATAAAGACAAGTTCACTACTCACAAATACAAAAATGATAAAGTATTGCTGAATGGCTAGCAGGGAAATGTTAACCCCTTCAGCAGGATGGGGACAATCTTGGAGACCCCAAGATTCAAAGAGCTCAGTTAGCAAGTTCCCACCTACCTGTTACATGGATTCTTAACAGTGGAGTTATAGACATCTAGAATATCCAACAGAAGATCTGCCCATGTCAATGCCACACAGAGTTAGGATCAAGAATGAAATGAAAATATATGATCCTTGAAAAGATGAAATAAAATACTAAATATATTTTAAGACAGGTACTTGCGGTTTTATGCCTACTTTATAGGAATCTGGGAAAGTGTTCTTAAAATAAAAGTTTAAAGCATCAATATAACACGGTACCAAGAAATACGCTTCAATTTAGAGGTCTTGGGGTGTGGGGAGGGGAAGAAACTCTGTTCTCCTCTCCTGGACAGGTTCAAGCCCAGTTTCTAGTTCTCAGAGCAGCACTGAAAACAAGCCTTTTCAAACACTGATGAGCTACCCTGCATCTTGTTTTCTCTGGAACACAGCCTTCAACTTTAATAGCTCCAGGAAGCTGGTGAGTAAGCAGAAATGCCCCAGGAAATTCATACAGAGAGCTGGGTGAAGCAGTCACTGAAATGGAGATGGTCTCAGAGCAAAGTCAGTGGCCATCCCTTCGCATCCGGTAACTGAGCCTGGGGCAAGCTGCCCTGGAAACTGGAGATTCCTGCAGTTCTGCATTGAAGACCTTAAGTCACCTGGAGATCATTTAAAACTCAGTAGTAATAGGTTTAACATAAACCTGATCACCTCACTGTAAAAAGAGAGCCTGGCGTCTACACACTCAGTGCTAGACTGCAGGCATAGCAGAAGACCAGTGCCAAGAAAAATGTAATTCCATGCTTGCTTGCTTGACTGATTGATTGATCCTGATAGCAAGCATAGATTAGAAACAAGCAAGAGTGATCTCTTTGTATGATTAACTAAAAAAAAAAATAGACTGTTAAAAAAAAATTAGACAAATCAAAAAAACCCTGAGATTCCACCTCACACCAGTCAGAATGGCTAAGATCAAAAATTCATTCAGCCGGACAGTGGTGGCACACGCCTTGAATGCCAGCACTTGGGAGGCAGAGGCAGGCAGATTTCTGAGTTTGAGGCCAGCCTGGTCTACACAGAGAAACCCTGTCCCAAAGGAACAAAAAAAAATTCAGGTCACAGCAGATGCTGTCGAGGATGTGGAAAAAGAGGAACACTCCTCCATTGCTGGTGGGATTGCAAGCTGGTACAAACACTCTGGAAATCAGTTTGGCGGTTCCTCAGAAAATTGAACATAGTACTACTGGAAGATCCAGCAATACCTCTCCTGGGCATATACCCAAAAGATGTTCCAACTGGTAATAAGGACACATGCTCCACTATGTTCATAGCAGTCTTATTTATAATAGCCAGAAGCTGGAAAGAACCCAGATGTCCCTCAAGAGAAGAATGGATACAGAAAATGTGGTACATTTACACAATGGAGTACCACTCAGCTATTAGAAACCATGAATTTATGAAATTCTTAAGCAAATGGATGAATCTGGAGGATATCATCCTGAGTGAGGTAACCCAATCACAAAAGAACACACATGATATTCACTCACTGATAAATTGATATTAGCTCAGAAACTTAGACTACCCAAGATACAACTTGCAAAACACATGAAACTCAAGAAGAAGGAAGACCAAAGTGTGGATACTTCATTCCTTCTTAGAATGGGAAACAAAATACCCATGGAAGGAGTTACAGAGACAAAGTTCGGAGCAGAGCCTGAAGGAATGACCACCCAGAGACTGCCCCACTTGAGGATCCACCCCATAAACAACCGCCAAACCCAGACACTCAGCAGATGCCAACAGAGACTGCTGACAGGAACCTGATATAGCTGTCTCCTGTGAGGCTCTGTCAGTGCCTGGCAAATACAGAAGTGGATGCTCACAGTCATCCATTGGATGGAGCACAAGGTTCCCAATGAAAGAGCCAGAGAAATACCCAGGGAGCTGAAGGGGGCTGAAGCCCCATGGAAGGAACATCAATATGAACTAACCAGTACTTCCAGAGCTCCTTGGAACTATACCACCAACCAAAGAAAGCACATGGTGGAACTTGTGGCTCTAGCTGTATATGTAGCAGAGGATGACCTAGTCGGCCATCAATGGGAGGAGAAGCCTTTGGTCCTGTGAAGGCTCTATGCCCCAGTATAAGGGAATGACAGGGTCAGGAATGGGAGTGAGTGGGTCGGGGAGCAGGGGGAGGAGGAAGGGGACAGGGGATTTTAAGAGGGAAAACTAGGAAAGTAGATAACATTTGAAATGTAATTAAAGAAAATATCTAATAAAAAATTTTAAATAAAAAAAAAATAGACTGTTTTGGGAGGCAGATCTCTGTTAGGCAAGCTTGATCTACATAGTGCCATAGTTCCAGGGCAATATAGTGAGAGCCTGTCCCAATGCACACACACACACACACACACACACACACACACACACACACACACACACACACACCGGGGGGTGGGGGAGGAGAGAAGATCATTGAGTTTAGGAGCTTTGAAACAGGCAGGCTTTGACCTAATTTCAACCAAGCCAAGATGAAAGCATTTTGCACAGAGGGAGCACATGCCAGAGGCTAGCAGGTGCTGTGTCCTCAGCAAACACACTAGCTTCCAAACCTCGTTTTCATTCCTCCTCTACCAGCAAAATCATCATCATTATCAGAGGCTCACATGGAAGGCCCAGAGGTAGAGAGCCTTGCTTCTGTTATCTGGGAATTACAAATTGAAGCTTCTCTCTCTCTTCCATCCTTCCTTCCTTTCTTCTTTCCTCTCTTTGTTTCTTCCTTTCTTTGTTTCTCGCCCTCCCTTCCCCTGCTTTTTTTTTTTTTTTTTTTTGAGACAGAGATTCTCTGTGCAGCCCTGACTATCCTACAGTTTGATCTTTAAACCAGTCTGACCTCAAACCCAGAGATCCACCTGTCTCTGCCTCCTAATGCTGGGTTTAAAGGTGTGCACCACTCCCCATCACCCCCTATCCAGAAGCAAAGTTTTCAACGAACTCAGTGCAGAGAGTGTACAAGACAGTAAGACAGAAGAACACCCTGTAACAGCCATCAAGGAGAAACTGCAGTTTAATGGATGGCTGTTTGCTTTGCCCTTGTTTGGATTTTGGGTTACTGGAGACTAAATTTCTGCCACTTCTGCTTTTGTGCCTTTTGGGGGGTTTTATTTGTATATGAGAAGAAACACGGAAGTTTTTGAGACTGGTTTATGTTGTTTCATATGGCGATCTTCCATTCCTTCAATCTTCCTGCAAAGCACAACTTCTAATTTGTCTTTGTAGCAGCATAACAGCCTACGTATGTGTGCAACATATGTATACATCACTCGACAGTCTGCTTTTCCACCCCTGTACTCCGTACAGATGCAGTATTTTAACATTGGGTCTTCTTCTGTAGCCTAGGCTAGCCTTAAACTCACAACCACCCTCCAGGTCACCTTTCTGGGTGCTGAGACTACACACTGTGCTGCCATGCCTGGCTGCTCCTGCTCTTGTGTCAGGTGCAAAGCTTCGTCTTCAGACTAGTGAGAGGCAAAGGCAAGCTCTTAGCTGAGTGTGGTGGCAGAGACACCTATAACCCAAAACCCAGAGGGATCTGTTGAGTTCAAGGTCAACCTGGCTAGAAGGTGAAGTCATAAATAAATAAATAAATAAATAAATAAATAAATGATTTAAGAGCTCCTGTAGCTGGGTAGTGGTAGCGCATGCTTTTAATCCCAGCACTTGGAAGGCAGAGGCAGGCAGATTTCTGTAGCCAGCCTGGTTTACAGAGTGAGTTCCAGAACAGCCAGGGCTACATAGAAAAACCCTGTCTTGAAAAACCAAAAAAAAAAAAAACAAAAAAGAAAAAGAAAAGAAAAGAAAAGAAAAGAAAAGAAAAGAAAAGAAAAGAAAAGAAAAGAAAAGAAAAGAAAAGAAAAGAAAAGAGGGCTCCTGTGCACTGCTAGAGAGAATACATGATCTCTCAGACTCTGTGTCCTAATCTCTGAAACCTGTTGATTGGTCTCTGTAAGGAAAAGAACTTTACCAACTTGGTTAAGTACTTGAGACGCAGAGAAGTCATTACCAGTGTCAGTCCTAATTATAATCACGTGTGCTTTCCTTAACTCTGTTGTATTTATTGCTTGTGTTTGTGTGTGTGCCTCAGTGTGTGCTACACTCTCATGCCACCATTCACTCATGGAGGCCAGACCACAGCACTGTGGAGTAGATTCCTGCCTTCTACCTTCATGTGGGCCCCAAGGACTGAATTAGGTCATCAGGATTAGGCTGATTGTCTCAGCAGTCTTGGAATGATTTTTCGTTTATTTGCTTGTTTGCTTTTTTTTTTTTTTTTGTCTTTCTTGTTTTCTTTTCCTTGATTTGTTTTTATCTTCTCTGATTTAGAAAAGGCCTCACTATGTAGTCTTTCACTGGTCCCAAACTATCTGCCTCCCTACTGCAAGGATTGAAGGTATGTACCACCGTGCTGGGCTACATCCTTTCTTCAAAGAGAAAGGTAATGAGACTGTACACAGCCAGGGAGTAGGAGATAGTATAAGCATGTGTGCAAAGATGGAAATAAGCCAAGAAGTGATGTCAGCCAAGCAAACAAAAAGAAACCCAAACCACGGCTCTCCATGTGCCTTCTGAGGCAGTGCAGCCCTGACAGCCCTCTGATTTCAGACCACTGATACTTATTTTGGACATCTGGCCTTTAGAACTGTAATAAATTCCTATTGTTTAAGCCTCTAACTTTGTGGCTATTGATTATAGCTCCCACAGGAAACTAGTGCCACCTCCACTGTTTATTTGCCTTTGGCACCAATCCTTCTACAGCCAAAGCTTTCAGAGCATCCTTGAAACATGTATGTAGGGTGTTTTCCATTCAGGGTGCACAGCAACTTACAACCGGTGTAAAGGGTCTGAATGTTCTCCTCAGTGAAATGTCCAAGCAACACTAAAGTTTTGTAAGATTTGCAATGCCTCATCTACTCTATTTTAGGTTGTTGATCCCTCTAATATGTGAAAAAAAACTAGGCAAGGTTTTGAACATTATCGTGTAATTTAAATGTTTCTAGTTAGTTCTATAATGCTTTGCTCAAGGAATTTTCTAGTAATTCCTAAAATTTAGACAGAAGAAAAGAAATGTCTACATGTAAGATACATACATACCTAGACACATATACTTACAGAGATTTATTAGAGTGGATGGATGAACAGTCCAACAAAGGCCACTCTGGATATTCAGAGACACCAGGAACAGCTCAGTCTAAGACTAAAGCCTTATAACAAGGAAACCAACAATGAACCCTCAATCTGAGGCCCAGGGTCCTGATGCTCCTTAGAGAGTCACATTAGAATCATCTGGGAGTCCATGTTGAAGGACTGACAAAGCTGGAGTCTGCTGTACACTGACAGTAACACCAGCAGTAAGTGCCCAGGTTCATGAAGAACAGAGGCTGCCCGCTCCAACTGGTTCCTTTTTTTCCTGTTTAGTCCAAGCAGGCTACCACCCCACATTCAGAGTCTTTTCCACCTTAGCTGTTCTCCTATGTGTCTGCAGTCTCAGGAAACAATCTCAGAAGCCCAAGCAGAAGTGTGTTTTACTCTTCACCCCAGACATCCAAATCCAGCTGACAATCAAGGCTAACCATCACATGACCCAAATCCTCCTTCAAACAGGGATTAAGTTCCCAGCTGCTAGACACATCTCCAGGTAATGAATAACCTTGGGTAGCCAACTCCTATGGAACTGTCCCATTCTTTTTCTAGGCTGGTCATTATCTTGTGACTGGATGAGACCGGAAAGTTGAGACCTGGTTAGATCTTTGGAAGATAACTTCTACAGTTAGCCCTCGCTACTTCCCTCAGGGCTTGCTTGAGGCTCTGTTGGGATTCTACCTCTAGTTCTGCTTCCTTCCTTTGCCCATCCTCTGTCCTCTTCCTTAAACACTCTTTAGAGTCATGCCTTGATTCAAAACTCACCTCTAAAACACCCAGTCTGCTTCAGGGTTCTCCATAAATGTAAAGTCAGCTAACAAAAGCCTTGTGCTCTGCAAAATTTTAAATGAATTATTCCTCCTTGTTCTGTTCTGATTTCCCCAATGGAAGGATACATTTCTGTCCAGTTCAAATAAGAACCCAGCCCCTAGAGCCATGCTGTCTGCTCCACATTGATAAGGAGATAAAGCTTCTCCACACCAGTATGGTTTCCGAACTTGAGTGTCTGAAATACTCCTCATACACTACTTCCTTTCAAGCATTTCTAACTCCTATCATTCAGTGGGTAGTTGCTGAGCATAAGTATGTACCAGGCAGACAGGGTTATAGGCTCTCATCCCACACCCAACTACATGTGAAACACCTTCAGGTCAAGGGTCAAATGTCTCTAGCAGTCAAGGTAATCGCTTAAGCAAGGGTAAAGAAAATGAGGAGGTGTGGAGACTGAGGAGAGCTGGAGAAAGCCTCCCATATCCAACTGGGACACCACATTAGCCTGCAGTCACACTTGGTATGATCAGCCAAGGCAAACAGGTATTACATGCCACGCTAAGAGATGTGAAGTCCTGTAAATCACCTCTGAATCATTTTTTGCTTTAAGCTAGTGGTGGTGTAAGGCTGCCTGTCACCTTAGCACTGGTAGGCAGAGGCAGGAGCATGAGGAATTCAAGGCCACCCTTGGCTACACAGGAAGTGAAGCCAGGCTGTGCTATATGATATTTTGTTCCATGAAAACAAACATGTGGGAGCTTCCGGATCGAAAGTCACGGACAAGATGGCGCCCAGGTTCAGGTCTCTTCGCATACGGCGGCACCCAGCACTACAGTTACTTAACTTAAAACACTGGGCAAAGGAGAGGGGAGAGTAGCAAGAGAGGACAAGAAGAGACTAAACGAGTGGAAACGGATTGAGAAAGAACTGGCAGAAGCTCAAGATGACAGCATTCTCAAGGCATCAGCGAGCTTGCTTCTCTCTAGTCCTTGAGGCTGAATAAAGCTTCATTGTGTGTGTGTGTGGAGAGAGAGAGAGAGAGAGAGAGAGAGAGAGAGAGAGAGAGAGAGAGAGAGAGAGAACGAGAACAAGAGTTAGTGATCGAGCTGGAATTCAGACACACCTTGGATTACAGTACAGTCTGGCTGGAATACAGGCACACTCTTAGTACACACCTTTAATCCCAAACAATATAGGTAAGGTTGGTTTATAGAAGGAAGCAGCCACGTTTGAAAGTGACATCTAATTGAGAGGCAGACAAAGTGAGGAGGAATCAGAGAAAGATTTGACAGACAGGGTCAGAGATAGGATAATCCCAACTCTAACTAGAACAGCAGAACAAAGATGCAACTAACTCAGGGCAGAATGGGGTAGGAGTCATTTCCACTGCAGTCAGTTCAGTTGAATGCAGCTGAGTTTCATTGAGTTCATAACATGGGTTCAGTTCAGTTTGTGCAGTGAAGGTCAGCAGAAACTGTTGAAGCCAGATAATGAGAAGAAGCCAGAAGATTAGAACAAATTGCCAGAGTTAAATTGGGGCGAAGCAGAGCAATTCACTGAGAGGCTGAGGAAATCAATCAGTTTGGAGAGGAGTTTAAACCAGAATAGCTGGATTGAACCAGCCAGCCAGAGTTCAGAAAGAACGATGAAGAGGGAGTTTATTCAGTAAGTTTCTGAGAAGACAATTATATCTGGCGAAGAAAAGTTACTTTTACAAAGCACAGCTTGGAAAAGACATTTAGGAGATATAGTAGGAGACTGCTTGGTTTTGGAAGTCGTTTTACCCCCCCCCCCCCCCAGGTCTGTAAGAACTTAGTGGTCATCAGGGTTGTAGGATGGGACGATGAGGGCTCTTAGACAATGGAGGCCTTGTGTGAGTACCTTAAATCCGTGGGGACATACCCTATGATCTTAGTGTTTCTCTAGGAACCCTGGCTTGCTGTGGAGAAAGATTTTATGAAAGGCTAATCTTAGTCTCTCCCAGGCTCTCTGGCTTCCTGTTTCCAGATGTGATGACCCTTTTCTTCACTTTCAGTTCCGTATTTAGATCTGAAAGAGGTGACGTGGTTAAGGAGAGAGCCTCACCAAAGTCTGTACCATGAGGCTGAACTTGAAACATCCAAGCAAACCTCTTTATAAAGTTAGCCTGCCTCCGTTGCTTTATGCAATAATGGGGGAAATGGACCAATATAGAAAATTTGAATATGGGCTGAAAAATGCACTATGCAGTTGATTACAATTACAATTAATCTTTTACATATTTACAAATAATCTAATTACATATAGAATCGTATTGAGGGCTGAGCCTATGAGTGCAAGTACCTATGGCAGACAAAAGCAGACATCCTGTCCCCTGGAGCTGGAGTTGCGGGCGGTTCTAAACTGAGGACAGTGAGGACTGATAAGCAAAGTCCACAGGAAATCAAGTCCACCGGAAGAGCAGCAAGTGCTCTTAACTGCTAAGCCATCTCTCCTGACCCTAACATTTGAATTGCTTCATATAACAATATTGCTATTATATAACAAATAATCTTTGGTTTCCTTCCCACCCCACCCCACCCCCACCCCCACCATGCTAGATAATATTACCAAGCATATTGGAATGAAAAAGAAGAAAGAAGGAAAGAAAGAAAGAAAGAAAGAAAGAAAGAAAGAAAGGAAGGAAGGAAGGAAGGAAGGAAGGAAGGAAGGAAGGAAGGAGAAAGCCAACAGTAATATCTCTGTGCTGATCAAATCTGTGCACTCAAGTACTAAAGCTGTTCCTTTCGTTTGCTTGTTTTTACGAGACAGGGTCTCTCTGTGTAGCCTAGCCCTGGCTGACTTGAAACTAGCTATGCAGACCAGGCTGGCCTCCAACTCACAGTGATCTGCTTCCCTCTGCCTCCCAGTTGCTAGGATTAAAGGTATTTGCCACCACTGCACTCAGAGCTATTCCCTGAACTTCTAATTTGGTAGCTTTGGTTTTGGGCTTCATGACCTGTTTCCTTCTCTATTCCTGATTTGTTCTTTCTCAAAGTGATTTCCGGCTAATTCACATAACTTCCCCAACCCCCACCCCCACTTGTGCTGTTGAACTGTTGGATAATGTGCAAATTAATCAGGCTATGGATTTGCCTGAGTACCAGGTGATTTAGCAAACCGAGAACTGTTTAATAATTACCCTGGGGTACTAAACGTTATCCTAACAATCTAAAATAGTTATTAAACCTTACCGCTTAAGATTATTAACCGGCAACATCTGTCTTCAGGAAGCATTTCCAGCACCCTCAATATTTGCAGAACATTTACAACTGCTTTTAGTTCTATCTCATGTCCTGTGATAGGTTTATAGTATTTCCTACTTAACCGCCAGTGTGGACTCCAGAAGATAACTCAGTCTTCTGTGTGAGGAGGTATCCATCCAAGGTCAGCTTCCCGGGTGACAGGCTGCTGCTTTTCCCGCTGAGCCAGGCCTCTCCAGCCCTCATATGCTTTATTAGCTAATTACCAGGCTGCATATTCAACCCAGGCTCCAACTATATTAAGGGCTATTTACTAGCTAAAATCAATACCCTTTCGATTAGCCACCTGGTGTGGCTTTTGGTAACTAAGCATTATTTGGGCTCCAGTGCTTTCACTCCATTGGGGAGACGGCAAAGTGCTTTGTTTTGATTTTTCACACTTAGTGGCTACTGCTCTTAGCAGTAGGTGATAAAGGCCAATGGAGACCAGCTCAACCACAGCAGCGCCCAGGAACAAACACATGCTATTCACTGCTTGAGAAGACAGGCAAAAGAGAGAGCAAAGACAAACCAACTTTCTACTTTAAGATCCGTTCATTCCATTGATCTCTTTGGGCATCTGTCTGGTGTTCTACATGGGGTACTATCCCCCAAATAGGGGGAGAAATAAAGCAGATGCTTCCACTAGGGAGCTTTGAAGATGAGCATAAATTCAACAGCTGCTAAGGAAGGGCAGAGAGTGGGTGTGACTACAGGGATGTGAGATGGCCAATGAGGCCCCTTCATTCTTTCTGGAAGGCAAGAGCCACAGATGCCCTTTCCTCAGAAGAGACTGTTTAATTAGGCAGAAAGTTAACCAAGAAGACCATTTCGGTAGAGTTAGACCAAGCAAACTCTTACCACCAAAGCTACATCCAAGCTCCAATAGCACGTTACTAATGTGGGTAATTTATTAAAGAAATAATTCATGTTCACTTTGGAAACATGAAATCAGACCAAAACCAAAGATACAAACAAGTCAAATAGCTCAGTTTAAGAGTCCCCTATAACCCTACTGGGTCACAATTGATCAGTCTTTTTTTTTTTTTTGGTTTTTCGAGACAAGGTTGCTCTGTATAGCCCTGGCTGTCCTGGAACTCACTTCATAGACCAGGCTGGCCTCGAACTCAGAAATCCACCTGCCTCTGCCTCCCGAGTGCTGGGATTAAAGGCGGAGCCACCACACCCGGCACAATTGATCAGTCTTAATGATTTGCTAAACATTTTTAAGTACTTACTATGATGTGTACATTTTTTTCCCATTTAAAAAACTACTTGGCTGACAACTGTAGCATTGGTACAACTGCCTAGATGACATGAGGCTCTTGATTTGATTCCTAGATCTACTAGAAGACGAAAAATAACAACCTACAGAATGGCGGAAATATTTTTGATGCCCTTGTTTATGGAAACCATACACTATCCCTCTAACCTATATCCCTAGTCCACAAGCAACTAAAAAAGAATGTTCTCAGCCTCAGATTAAAGGCTACAACTTTAATCCCAGCACTTGGAAGGCAAAGGCAGGTAGATCTCTGTGAGTTCAAAGCTAGCCTGGTCTAGGTCTAGAGAATTTTAGGCAGCTGGAGATACATGGTGAGACCTTCTCTGGAAGGAAGGAAGGAAGGAAGGAAGGAAGGAAGGAAGGAAGGAAGGAAGGAAGGAAGGAAGGAAGAGAAATTTGCAAAAATGTATACTATATGAGAGGAGACAACATAGGTTGTGAATCAGATCATTCTAAGACAGATCTTGTCACAGTATATGTCTATGACCTAAGACAACCTGTTTAATCTCTCATAACAATAGTTTCTTCATCTATAATATACAGATAATGATGATACTTCAGAAAACTATAAGACAAATTAGATGAAATACATAATCCCACAGGCATATAAAACACTCAACACATTCATACATCCAAGATGTTTTTGTTTTATTTTTTAAAAATTGTCATTGTTCTTATTTGGTTCTGTTTTATTTTAAACACTTAATTAACTTTTTTTAGTTTATGTATTTGGTATTTTGCTTGCATGTAAGTCTGTGTGAGGGTGTTAGATCCCTTGGAACTGGAGTTACAGACAGTTGCGGGCTGCCATGTGGGTACATAGAAATTGAACCCAGGTCCTCTAGAAGAGCTACCAGTGCTCTTAACCACGGGTCCATCTTTCTAGCCCCATTTTGTTGTTTGTAGGCAGGGTCTCATGTAACCCTGTCTGACCTCAAACTTGCTATGTAGCCAAAGTTGACCTTGAATTTCTAATCCTCCTGTCCCTACCTCCCAAGGACTAAGATTATAGCCATGGGGCACTACATACAGCTTACAAGTATTTATTAATAGCTGTTGCTTGGGGTTTAGTTCAGTAGAAGAGTATTTGTCTTGTGTTTTCAAGTCCCTGAGTTCAATCTCCAGTACCACAAAAAAAAAAAAAAATATCCTATGCTAGATATGTAGAATAAAGGCATCTGCCCCCAAAGATGGCTCTTAGTCTATTCTGAACAGTCTCAATCCTCTTTCTGCTTCCAAGAAACATGTAGAACTCCAATTATCCAAGGCTAATATTATTTTAAATGTAATATATGCAAACTAACTTGGAATGATTCATAGAAAATATGAATAAGCTAGGCCTAGGGGCACATACATATCTATAATTCCAGCTACCTGAGAGGCTGAGACTGGAGAGCTCGGAATCCAAGACTTAGCTGAGCTAAGTTTCTTAACTGTTTCCAACTGCAACATTGCATAAAGTTATTATCGCCTAGAAAAGAGACAGAGGTTGCTACATCAATTGATAAGGACATCTAGAGACCTAGTGATAGGTCATTTAGGGGTAGTTTTCTTAATTCCAGGAATGTTAGTAATGCACTCTTAACTGCCACAGGCTTATCCTTTTGTGACTTCCTACCCTGCATGCTACTGAATCGATGTGGGAAATCTTCATTAAAAAAAAAAAAAAACTCTTGTATGGTTATCTGCACACATGTCTGTTTACCACGTGCATGCACTACCCAGAGGCCAGAGGAGGACGTTGGGTTCCCTAGCATTGGAGTTATAGATGGCTGAGAGCCTCCATGTGCATGATCAATAAAAGCTAAATGCATAAAAGTTTCCGTTTCAGATCTCACAGCACTTCTAATCAACCGCTTAGACCGAACAGTTATGCAGCTGACAACAATGCAAATAGGGGGAAGACAAAGAATGTGGTTTCCCTCTTTCTTTCTTTCTCAGGGAACTTTTGTTGAGCATTACTGGCTCACATGTTGAGAGGTAGGAAGTGAGTAGATATTTACCCCGCTGAGTGACGGGTTTCACTGGAGGACGATCTTCAAGACATAGTCTAGAGATAAGCGCTTTAAAACCAAACCTGAATGTTTACTAGGATGGTTTGCTAGTCAGTTCAGTAATTGCTTTAGATAGACACAGTATGATTTGAAATAAATCCTGTGGCAGAAAATACGTGCTGTGTTGAATCAGGTACTTGCTTTATTTATTTTTTTATTTTTATTTTTACATTTATTTATTTATTTATTAGTTTATTTATTTATTTATTTTGCTTTCCTGATATGGTCTTAGTCTGTAACTTAGGCTGGTTTATAGATAGATGGCTATGATGCCCCAGGGTACCCTTGAATTTGAGGTACTCCCTTTTTCATTTAATGTGGTAAGAATACAGACACATAGCCGGGTGTGGTGGCGCACACCTTTAATCCCAGCACTTGGGAGGCAGAGGCAGAGGCAGGCAGATTTCTGAGTTCGAGGCCAGCCTGGTCTACAACGTGAGTTCTAGGACAGCCAGGGCTATACAGAGAAACCCAGGAGTCTGTCTCTAAAAACTTGTTCTAGTCAATGATAAGGAACACGATGGTAAAAAAGACGCAGACAGCTAGGCACGGTAGATATGCCATCTACTTACCTAATAGTCAACAAACTGAAGCTGGAGGATCGTGTGTTCAAGGCCAGCAAGGGCAACATAAACACACACTATAAATAAACAAGAAATTAAATAAAAAAGGAAGCAATAAAAAGAGAAGACACCAGAAGGGAATACATGGATAGTGGAGGTCTAGGTGACACTGGTCAGTAAGGGTTCACACCACACAGAAGGTGGTGACCTTGAAGAAACCCACAGACTGCTGCCCTGTGACGAGGCATTTTGCAGAAGCCTAGTGATGTCCTAGGAAAGAAATCACCCAGGACATGAAAAGACAAAGAGAACGTATTGAAGTTTGCTGCCAAGAGGCAGCAGGGAGGGAAATCATAGAGCTTAGAGAGTTGGAACTTTTATAGAGTAGGCGAAGGTGAATTACTTGTGCAGGGTCTACGTCTATGGCTGGATAGTTAAGCAATCATCTCACCATGTGGGAATTATTTCCCCTGATGCTGGCTGTTTGTTCTGGTACGTTGGGTCATTAGGAGTTAGTTAGCCATCAAACGTCTGTGTAAAACATCAGAAGTCATTAGCGGCTCAGAGCCAAGAGATGCCCTGGTTGTTAAAATGTAGAAATTTGCTTTCAGTTTTTGTTGTTGTTTGTTTGTTTGTATCTTTTTTCATTGAAAATAGATTTTTTTCATACATGTATTCTATGTAGTTTTCCCTCCCACTGTTTCCTCTCAGGTCCTTCCCCCCTCCCCTTCTACTCAAATCTATACCCTTTCGTTCTCTGTCTCATTAGAAAACATACAGACATCTAAATACACAGTAAGATAAAATAAAAGCAAGCAAAACAGAATAGGGCAAAACAAACAAACATAAGAAAATGAGTCAAAAGTAAAAGCACAAGAAACACATATAGACACAGAGGCACACATGTTTGCACACAGAAATTCCACAAAAACACAAAATCATAAAATACTTGTAAAGTTAAAAAAAAAACTCAAAAATGTCATTGAGTCAGTTTTGTGTTCGCCATTTATTGCTGTGCATGGGGACTGCTCTTAACAGTAATTTGTATACCTAGTGAGCCGTCATTAAAGAAAACTAGATTTTCTTGTACATGTGGTTATCAATTGAAGATAGTATCTGGGTTAGGGATGGGGCATGTGTCCACTTCTCCTTTCAGCTCTAGGACACCATCTGTGGAGACCCATGCAGACTCTGTGCATGCTGCCTTAGACTCTGTAAGTTCATATGTCTGTCAGTATTGTCGTGCTATATTTAAAGGGCCCTGTTTTCATTATGTCTTCCATCCCCTCTGGCTCTTACAAATCTTTCTGCCTCCTCTTCTTCAGAGTTTCCTTAATCTTGAGGGGAGGGATTCCATGGAGACTGTGCTAGTTTGAGTAAGAATGGCTTTACCCAGTCATGGTGGACCATGCCTTTAATCCCAGCACTCGGGAGGCAGAGGCAGGAGGATTTCTGAGTTCGAGGCCAGCCTGGTCTACAAGGTGAGTTCCAGGACAGCCAGGGCTATACAGAGAAACCCTGTCTTGAAAAACAAAACAAAACAAAAAAGAATGGCTTTGATAGGTTAATCACCAGTGGAACTCTTTGAAGGGATTAAAAGGATTATGAAGTGTGAATTATTGGAGAGAATATGTAACTAGGGTTAGGGTTTGAGGATTCAAAAACCTCTGTTTGCCTATGTGTCTTTCAATCTCTCCCTCTCTGCCTATGGATCAGGATGTAACCTTCATCTACTCTTCTGGAGCCAAGTGCCCTGCCATGATGATGTTGGACTAAACCTGTGAAACTGTAAGCAAGCCCCAAATTAAACTCTTTCCTTTGTGAGAGTTGCCTTGGTAATGGTGTCTCTTCTCAGCAACAGAACAGTGACTAAAACAGATTATACCACCGAGGATTGAGTGTTTCAAGGTCTCTCACTCTCTATACATCGTCATGTCGTGGGTGTCTGTATTTGCTCCTACCTTCTTCAGGAGAAAGCTCCTCGGATGATGGCTGAGCAATGACTTATCTCTGAGTATAGCAGAGTGCCCTTAGGCCCCACTTCATTGTGTATCCTCTCACCAGAACATTAGGATTTGTTTACCCCTAGGTCCATGACTTGTCTGTCTAGTCTCAGGTTTTTGGAAACTTGAGCAGCATCAGAACTGGTACTTTCAGTTTGTGTGTGTGTGCGTGTGCGTGTGCGTGTGCGTGTGTGTGTGTGTGTGTCTTTTGTCTCCATATAAGAGGCTGGGTGTTTTTCTCTTTGATACTAGGAAGAACTGTTACTATAACCAGAGTCGCCAGGCATGGTGGTGCACGCCTTTAATCCCAGCACTCGGGAGGCAGAGGCAGGTGGATTTCTGAGTTTGAGGCCAGCCTGGTCTACAAAGAGAGTTCCAGGACAGCCAGAGCTACACAGAGAAACCCTGTCTCGAAAAAACCAAAAACCAAAAACCAAAAAAAAAAAACAAAAAAACAAAAAAACAACAAAAAAAAAAAAACCCAAAACCCAGAGACCTAGGCTAGAGGCCCCATTGAAGGTTCCCACATGTCAGGTACAACTACTTATTCTAAAGAAAGCAAAGTAATGTTGAAGAGGCAGGAAAGGATTTCGGTCAACAGAGCTCTATAAGGGATTTTGATCAACGGAGGTGTCTTAGTCAGGGTTTCTATTCCTGCACAAAACATCATGACCAAGAAGCAAGTTGGGGAGGAAAGGGTTTATTCAGCTTACACTTCCAATCATCACCAAGGAAGTCAGGACTGGAACTCAAGCAGGTCAGGAAGCAGGAGCTGATGCAGAGGCCATGGAGGGATGTTCTTTACTGACTTGCTTCCCCTGGCTTGTTCAGCCTGCTCTCTTATAGAACCAAGACTACCAGTCCAGGGATGGCACCACCCACAAGGGGCCCTCCCTACTTGATCACTAATTGAGAAAATGCCCCACAGCTGGATCTCATGGAGGCATTTCCCCAACTGAAGCTCCTTCTCTGTGGTAACTCCAGCCTGTGTCAAGTTGACACAAAACTAGCCAGTACAGGAGGTGCTCAAAAGGAAGGTGGAAAGTGGAATAGAAGGAGGTGGAAATGAAACATTTCAGCCCATGTTTTGAGCACTGACATGAGCTTGAGTTTAAGTAGAGGAAAAAAATCTGTGAAGGTGGCATGAGATATGCATCATCTAAGCAGTCTTGGTCAAATGTAGTCTGGTTGACCATTATCTCAGTTCTGAGTCAAGGTAGCTCCCCAAAAGTCCCTATAGCAAGGGGGACAATTCACCTCCTGTGAGGTTAATAATCCTGCTTAGGAGTTGAGCTCATCATGGGAAGATCTATCTGTAAAGCTCTGATGTTCTAGAATACAAAATATCTGCAGGACGATGGCTAGAGACACTTAAGCTGTTTGTAGAAGTCTCGAACAGGACTTTGGGAAGCCGGCAGTAGGATGCTGCAATCACTCCTCTTTTTTGCCCTGAACCTTGAAAGGGTATCACCTATTTATAGACACTTTTTGAGTGACTAGCACACAGAATCAAGTGGAAGTCTGACCCCCAAAGTTGTTTGTTTTTAAGTTATTATTTTTTCTTTTTTTATATACTTTTTATTAGGTATTTTCCTCATTTACATTTCCAATGCTATCCCAAAAGTCCCCCATACCCTCCCACCCACTCCCCTACCCACCCACTCCCACTTTTTGGCCCTGGCGTTCCCCTATACTGGGGCATATAAAGTTTACAAGTCCAGTGGGCCTCTCTTTCCAGTGATGGCCGACTAGGCCATCTTTTGATACATATGCAGCTAGAGACAAGAGCTCCGGGGTACTGGTTAGTTCATAATGTTGTTCCACCTATAGGGTTGCAGATCCCTTTAGCTCCTTGGGTAATTTCTCTAGCTCCTCCATTGGGGGCCGTGTGATCCATCCAATAGCTGACAGTGAGCATCCACTTCTGTGTTTGCTAGGCCCCGGCATTGTCTCACAAGAGACAGCTATATTTGGGTCCTTTCAGCAAAATCTTGCTAGTGTATGCAATGGTGTCAGCGTTTGGAAGCTGATTATGGGATGGAACCCTGGATATGGCAGGCTCTAGATGGTCCATCCTTTCGACACAGCTCCAAACTTTGTCTCTGTAACTCCTTCCATGGGTGTTTTGTTCCCAATTCTAAGAAGGGGCAAAGTGTCCACACTTTGGTCTTTGTTCTTCTTGAGTTTCATGAGTTTAGCAAATTGTATCTTATATCTTGGGTATCCTAAGTTTCTGGGCTTTAAGTTATTATTATATTTAGTATGTGCATGTGCATGCATACATGCCACCAACCTGTAAGAGCTGGTTCTCTTCTACTGTATAGGTGCTGGGGATTGAACTCAGGCTGTCAGCCTCATCAGCAAGTGCCTTTATTTACTGAGCCATTTCAGCAGCCCCTGATTAAAACTTTAACACAATATAGGCAGGTACAGAACTGAGTCAGGGAGAACAGCTTTCATCCAGATTCATGTTGCATTGCTTGATATGACCAAGTTTCATCAGCTTTTTCATAGCCTACTTGACTGGTATGAAAAATAAGAATATGTAGAAATAAAAAAGACAAATGGAGTTGTTACTGTTCTCTGAGCCCCAGTACAGCCTGTCTAGGAGTTTGAATACCGATGATACAAGCAGAAAAGGTGGAGATGAAATTCTATGAAAAAGATGCATCTACATAAAGGATCCTGAAGGCACCATGCATTAGGGAGCATGCTCCTAGTGCTCCCAGTGGCTGGTGTGGAAGTCTGAGCTTCAGAGTGAAAATGTACTCAAGGGAGACAAGGCAAACACACCCTGTAGAATGTTTGGTCGAGAAACAAAATTATCTTTTGTTATCTTAGTCCGTTTAGTAATCTTTTGTTCTTTGGGGCAGTGGTGGTGCCTGCCTTTAATCTCAGCACTTGGGAGGCAGAAGCAGGCAGATTTCTGATGTTCGAGGCCAGCCTGATCTACAGAGTGAGTTCCAGGACAGCCAGGGCTACACAGAGAAACCCTGTCTCGAAAAACCAAAACAAACCAAACCAAAAAAAAATCATTTCTTCCAAATTATATATTCAACATTATTCCTATGATATTAAAGGAAATTCTCAGAATATATCCCAATGCCTCCACCCTAAAACCAATGTTATATAATAGCACCTATAACCTACACAAAACATATCTATTCTTTTTTCTTCACCAACACATTTGACAAATGACATTCTTGTTCACTGACTATAAAAGTCCACATAACCTTTTCATGACAGAACATATCATTCGAGCTAACTAAAATCTGCTGACAGAAGCAATTACTTTTTTATTAAAATCAATTATCACAATTTTAATCTTTTAATCTCTTGGTCTAGATTTAATTTAACCCAACCAAAGTTTCCAAGTCTATTTAGTGACTGGGGCCAATCAAATAATATTTTACAACTTTTCAAAAGACGCTCTTTTTGCTTGTTTTGTTTATATTTGTGTTTTGGTTGGTTTGAGACAGGGTTTCTCTGTGTGACCTTGGCTTTCCTGAAACTCACTATGAAGACTAGGCTAGCCTTGAACTCATAGAGATCCATCCACCTCTGCCTCCCAGGTGCTGGGACTAAAGGCGTGTGCCACCATCACCCACTTGTGAGATGCTTTTTGTTTGTTTGTTTGTTTAATTGATCTTGACTTCATCAATAATGAGTTAATCAGACAACTACAAATTTTTCAAAAAACAAATTTTTCTGAGTAAAGTCAGTCAATTCTCCTTCCAAAGGGAGAGGGACTGTGAGAGGATTATTGTGTTAGTTTCTGAAGATGCAAAGATAAGTAAGGGCTCCTTGGGAAAGCCAAGCAGTTTGGTGAAACAAACAAACCAAAACAAAACCATCACACAGTGGTAGTGTTAAGACAGAGCTAAACAAGTGACACAGAGTGCAAAGGAGAGAACAACCATTAAGTAGATATGTGGGCCTTAGAAGGTATGGAAGCCCTTGAGGATGTAACCTCTCCCTCATATTCAGCAATGGATGCTACCTTCTGTTTCCTTCACAACACCACTTTTAAGAAAGTGAAGGAGGCTGGAGAGATGGCTCAGAGGTTAAGAGCACTTGCTGTGCTTGCAGAGCACTAGAGTTGGGTGGCTTACAACTGCCTGTAACTCCCAGTCCAGGGGATCCTGTATCCTCTTCTGGCTTCCATATGCAGTCACATGGGTATACACACACACACACACACACACACACACACACACACACAGAGGCACACACACTTAGTGGCACATGCACACACACATACACACACAAGAGAGAGACAGAGAGAGAGAGAGACAGAGAGACTGACAGAGGGAGAGAGACGGACAGACATTATTAAATAATAAAGCAAGATAGGCAGTGGTGGCACACGCCTTTAATCTCAGCACTTGGGAGGCAGAGGTAGGTGGATTTCTGAGTTCGAGGCCAGCCTGGTCTACAGAGTGAGTACTAGGACAGCCAGGGCTACACAGAGAAACCCTGTCTTGAAAAAAAAACAACAAATAATAATAATAATAATGATGTAAATTATTTTTAAAAGATTTTGTTTATTTTATGTATATAAGTACATTGTAGCTGTCTTCAGACACACCAGATGAGGGCATTCCCATTACAGATGGTTGTGAGCCATCATGTGGTTACTGGGAATTGAACTCAGGACCTCTGGAAGAATAGTCAGTGCTCTTAACCACTGAGCCATCTCTCCAGCCCCTAAAGTAAATTATTAAATAATAAAGTATAGCCTGGTATAGAGACTTACTTCTTTAAGCATTCACTTAAGAAGGCAGAGGTAGGCAGATACATGTATGAAGGAGGCCAGTCTGGCTGACCTTGGGCTCACAGAGATTCTCCTGCCCCTGCCTCCTGAGTGCTGAGATTAACAGAATGAGCTACTACACGCTGTGAAATGTGATATTGTAAATTTCCCAAAGCATTAAAGTATTAATCTGATGTAGATAGAAGAGTTCCATGTGTGAAACAAGACTTCTGAGTCTGGGTTGTGAACTTTCAGCAGGGGCGGCCTGGGGGACCCAAAGGACATGGGAGAAGCTCTAAGGACCCAAAGTGCCTCTTGAGCTAAGTTAGGAACAATAACATGCAGAGATATTGTACAATCATTAATTCATGTTTACAAGAAATAGAACGTTTTGCTTAATAGTTCACCATGGAGAGCAAAGATGAGGAAGTATGAACAGAAAAACATATAGGAACAAGTTTTACTTCTTAAGAAGTAGCATGGGAGGCTGGGCGGTGGTGGCGCACGCCTTTAATCCCAGCACTTGGGAGGCAGAGGCAGGCGGATTTCTGAGTTCGAGGCCAGCCTGGTCTACAAAGTGAGTTCCAGGACAGCCAGGGCTATACAGAGAAACCCTGTCTCGAAAAACCAAAAAAAAAAAAAAAAAAAAAAAAGAAGTAGCATGGGCTGGAGAGATGGCTCAGCAGTTAAGAGCACTGACTGCTCTTCCAGAGGTCCTGAGTTCAATTCCCAGCAACCACATGGTGGTTCACAGCCATGTGTAATGGGATCTGATGCCCTCTGATAGATCATTTCTTTTGGTCTTAAGTGTGCCAAAGGTCAGAGTTCTTAATGGCACAATTTGTTTCTTTCTTAAACCAGACTGTTGGCAATGTTAATCCAACTGGAATTACCAGTCTTCTGTCCCGGACACCACCTTGGGAAACTGATACTACTGAAAACATGCTAAGGATGTGGGAGGAATAATCATCCTGTAATGGGTTAATGCACAGGGCTGGAGAGATAGCTCAGCAGTTAAGAGCACTGATTGCTCTTTCAGAGGTCCTGAGTTCAAATCCCAGCAACCACATGGTGGTTCACAGCCATCTGTAATGGGATCCAATGCCTTCTTCTGGTGTGTCTGAAGACAACTACAGTGTACTCATGTACATAAAACAAATAAAATCTTAAATGAGATAAGGCACAGATACTCCCAGGAGCCTTGCCATAGTTGCTTATAGGTCTGTCTACTTTCCTGAGTTCTCAGAAGGTGTAGCTTTTCTTCTTCTTCTTTCTGGCTCATCTTTGGATATCAGCCCAAACTCTAAGCATGTATTCTCTGACACTTTGGATACTGGTACCACCCTTAAAGAGCTTCCACATCCACTAGGCATTTAAAAAAGACTTTGGTTGCAGAGTCTGCCTGTTAGATTAGATCCAGACTCTTCTCCATCTTCATTCTTCCACCAGGTGCCAGCTTGCCAGCAGGAAGGCTAAGAAGCCACAGAACAGGGTGCTGACTCCCCAGTGATGTGACTGATGGTGCTCCAGGACACCCAAGGTCACACTGCAGGTTAGTTATATAGTAGTTCATAGCTAGCATCTGGAATCATGATAGGTAATAAAAATAATCATCTTTCCACTATCTCCTTTTAAAGATCAGGTTCGTGAGCCCGTGCTGGCCTAAAACTGACAAACTGAATGAGCCTGACCTTGAACACCAGACTCAAAAGTGCTGTGAATGTACATGTTCACTACCGTGCATGGCTTCAAAATCTTGTAAAATAGATGAATAAGCGAAGGTAAACAGAAACTTATTACCACTTTAACACGTAGGGACAAAGTCATTTTAGAGTACTATGCCCAGAATACCAATATAAACTTTAAGATATAAACTATTAGAAGACCAAAATATTCAAATTTAATCTCTCTCTCTTTCTTTGTTTCTTCTCTTCTTATATCTCTCTCTCCTTATGTATATGTCACCAGATATTGAAACCCAGGCCTCACATATTGCAGACAAGTTCTCCTCCACTGTGCCTGTGTCCTCTGCCCCTTTAATTTGTTTTACTTTGAAACGGGGTCTCACAAACATGCTTAGGATGCTCTTGAACTCATTCTGTAGTTCAGGGAATGAACCTGAAGTCTTCCTACCTCAGACTTCTAAGTAGCTGCTATTTCAGACCCAGTTCTATTTAACTCTTGCTTTTAACCCATTCTTCTTGTTGTTGCTGTATTTTTGAGACAGGTTACTATGAAGCCCAGGCTATTCTTGAGTGTCTGCCCATAGTTCTTGAGTGCTAGGATTAGAATCATGCATCACCATGTCTGGTTCCTGTTTAGTTCTAAACCCTGAACAAATGTTTCTGACATTCACATAAGTAGAAATCTTCATTTTCTAGGGTTAATGCAAAGAATTTGTTATTTCATCTCACATACAATGAGGTCAGTGGGTGAAATCTAAGATTTGGCAGGGGAAAAAAAAAAAAAAAGAAGCAAATCTGAGATCCATGGCACCTCTGTCAACAACAGGCTGCCCTGGTGATGTTACAACTTTTCTTAGCCTCCATTGCTCTGGGATGGGGACAGCACAGCACCAGTATTGGTTACAGAATGTGTGCAGGCTCAGTGTTCCCTAATCATCACTGTTGTAACCACTCTGTCCTAGATGCTATCTTCTTTCATGTAGATCTGAAAAAAGAAAAAACCCAGAGAGAGAGAGAGAGAATCTACTTATCCACACAACTCTGTCTCAGCCACTATCCTATTTTATGTGCATTTAAACAAAACAAAATAAAACAAAACAAAAAACAAAAAAACCTTGAATCTATTTATTGTGTGCATGTACAGTGTGTGTGGTTGTGTACTTCAGAGAACTTGTATAGTTCAGAGAAGAACTTTCAGGAGTCAATTCTCTCCCATATCAAGCACTTTTTATCTGTAAGCCTTTTTTTTTTTTCTGGTTCCTGTATTTTGCTTTGTTTGGAGATAGGGTTTCACTCTATAATCCAGGCTGACCTATAACTCACTATGTAACCCAAGTTGGCCTCAAACGTTCAGTAATCCAGTGTTGGGATTAGAGACACAAGGCAGCATGCCTGTTGTGTTCCTGGCTCTCAACCCATTGCCTCTTTGGTGCCCCTTTCATTCCATATTCAACTCCTATGCAGACAACACCTGTAAGACAAAGTTCACTCATTCCCAGCACAAAACTTCCAGTAGTTTCCCACTACATTCAGAGCAAAATCTGAAGACCTTCCCATGGCCTACCTCCCCATTTCCTACCAATATGACATTCCTTTCTTCTCTGTCTCATCCCAACTTGGACCCCTCAGGGCTGGGCAACTTTGTTTTTTATTGTCTCTACAGAGAATCCATATTATACTAGTTGGCAGCTTTCATATTATACTAGTTGGCACCTCATCTCCTCAGCCAGGACTCTCCTCATTGCCTAATGTACAATCTGACTCTCACTTCATTGCTTAACGGCTATCTCAGGTTTAACTAACTAGCTAATTAATTAGGTTATTGGGTTTTTTTTTTTTTTTACCTTTACTGAATGTGTGTGAATATCTTGCCCCCCCCCCACATACCCTGTGTGTGCCCATTGAATCTCGGGGGGCTGAGGTCATGGAACCTGGGGTTATGGATGGTTTTAAGCCACCATATGGATTTTGGAAACCTGGGTCCTCTAAACGGCAGCCACTGAATCATCTCTCCAGCTCATCAGGTTTATTTTAAAGGCACTCTTTTCACCATTTAACATTTTGTAAATGTGGTTATGTTATATTTACTGCCCAGCTCCAACATTGGAATGTTAGTGCTGTGAGGGCATTTCTGTGTTCTTGGATGCATCATCAGCCACTAGAGAGTGAAACAGAAAATTCCCTAACAAAGTATTTAGTGGATAAGGGCAGTAGTCAGGGAAAAGTGAAGTCTGACATAGACTGCCTCTGTGTGCTAATGGTCCACAGCTGTAGTCACTTTATTATCTGGAAGACAGAAGAAATGGCAGCACATTAACTTATAACTTCTTCATCTGGTTGGATGGTATGTAACATCTTCATATACTTATTTAACAACATGTGTTAAAGGCTTATTTATTCTCTTCTAGTCTGTCAACATTTAGAACATATAGCCACTGATGGTGTCTCACATTTTAAAGTGCAAATGGCATTAATGTAATCATTTAAAATACAACTACTCATAAAGCAAGGCTAGTACTAAATAACCTTTGACAATTCTTAGATCCCGTTTTGAATGTGAGAGGTTGCCTTCTTTTTTTTTTTTTTTTTTTTAATGACATTCTGTGCTGATAAGACTCTGGTAAAACTATGGAACATCTCAGGCTTGGAAAGCTGGAAAGTGACTGGGGATCATTTGGTTCATGCCTTTTCCATAAAACATGCGAATATAAAAGCTATTCAGGTTCCATATATTTCTTAGGATAGAAATACATTTAGATGTATCTGTGAGGATCATTATGAACACTTTCAGATAATAGACTATCCTTTACATTTTAATGTGAATGTTTGACCTCACATCCATTCTTTCTCCTTGGGCTTCAGCATCAATTATCGCAGAATGGTTAGGCCTAACTTCCCGTTCATAACAAATTTGAAGAATAAGGAAGTCACGTGCATGCTATTTATGCTTAACAATGGTAGTCGGTTTTAAAATATCAAGTCTGAAATCAATTTCATTTGGAATACTCACATGAGAATAGATTGGTGACGTGCTCACTGTATTTGTATTACAAGCCTGAAATGACTTAAAGACCTTATTCTTTACTATTGAGGGAATGTAATGAACTATGGGACAACATGCCTTTGATTACAGTGATGGGGATACGGGGTGTGTGTGTGTGTGTGTGTGTGTGTGTGGTGGGAGAATTGCCACCAATTTAAGGCTAACCTGGGGTATATAGTGAGTTCTGCCTCAAAAACAAAAACAAAACAAGAAACCCCCAGAATATTTATTAATTAATCAATTAACTAAAAAAGCTCTATCTTTGTCCCCCAAGTACATTTTCAATGCCTCTTTAAAATTCAATATGAAAACAATTCGTGCAAAAGTAAGTGAATTTGGAGCAAACTAAGTCATGTTGCCTCCTCCCCGCTGGTTCAGTGATTGCATTGCACGTTTGCCATTTTCCTTTATTCACATTTAATTCTATAGACAGTAAGGAACTTGGAATTTCAAAAGCCTTCGTGTCTAGCCTCTTGACATAGACTCGACATAGACATCGCCTCCATCTTTCAGTCTCAGATCCTTCATGAGTAAAATGCGATCCCACTAACAACATTGATTTTATTACTTATCAAAGTTTCTGTATGTATGTATATCTGTTCACCACCCATGTGCAAGTACCCACAGAGGCCAGAAAAGTAGAGTGGATCTGTAGAGCAGAGATACTGGTCATGTAGTTGTCCCATGGAGGTTCAGGGAACAGAACCCTTGTCTTCTAGAAAAGCAGCCAGTTCCTACAACTACTCTAGCCCTCAAAGGGAGTTTTTTTTACAAAGCAAAATGCTTATAAAAGTGCCCTGTGATCATGCAAACATCCTGAAGACGCGACATAGACATTGCCTCTGCTATCACCCTTTTTTTTTTTAAATTTTTTTATTAGGTATTTTCCTCAATTACATTTCCAATGCTATCCAAAAAGTCCCCAATACACTCCCCCCCCCCAGTCCCCTACTCACCCACTCCCACTTTTTGGCCCTGGCATTCCCCTGTACTGGGGCATATAAAGTTGGCAAATCCAATGGGCCTCTCTTTCCAGTGATGGCCGACTAGGCCATTTTTTGATAGAAATGCAGCTAGAGTCAAGAGCTCTGGGGTACTGGTTAGTTCATAATAATGTTCCACCTATGGGGTTGCAGTTCCCTTTAGCTCCTTGGGTACTTTCTCTAGCTCCTCCATTGGGGGCCCTGTGATCCATCCAATAGCTGACTGTGAGCATCCACTTCTGTGTTTGCTAGGCCCCGGCATTGTCTCACAAGAGACAGCTATATCTGGGTCCTTTCAGCAAAATCTTGCTAGTGTATGCAATGGTGTCAGCGTTTGGAAGCTGATTATGGGATGGATCCCTGGATATGGCAGTCTTTAGATGGTCCATCCTTTCTTCACAGCTCCAAACTTTATCTCTGTAACTCTTTCCATGGGTGTTTTGTTCCCAATTCCAAGAAGGGGCACAGTGTCCACACTTTGGTCTTCGTTCTTCTTGAGTTTCATGCATTTAACAAATTGTATCTTATATCTTGGGTATCCTAAGTTTTTGGGCTAATATCCACTTATCAGTGAGTACATATTGTGTGAGTTCCTTTGTGAATATGTTACCTCACTCAGGATGATGCCCTCCAGATCCATCCATTTGCCTAGGAATTTCATAAATTCATTCCTTTTAATAGCTGAGTATTACTCCATTGTGTAAATGTACCACATTTTCTGTATCCATTCCTCTGTTGAGGGGCATGCTATCACCCTTCTAAAATAACCCCTATGCTGGATAGTTTTATGCCAACTTGACACATACTACAGTAATTTGAAAAGAGAGACCCTTAATTGAGAAAATGCCCTACCACATTGGCTTCTGGGTAAGCCTGTGGTACATTTTCTTCACTGATGGTTGATGGGAAAGGACAGAGTTCGCTCTGGCTCCTGCCACTCCTGAGCTACTGCTCTTGAGTGCTAAAAGAAAGCAGGCTGAGCAAGTCATGAGGAGCAAGCCCATAAAACCTACTTCTTTGTGGTCTTTACTTTAGTTTCTGCCTCTAGATTCTTCCTGACTTCCATCCATGATGAATTATGTAAGAGTGTAAGTGAGATAAATTCTTGCCTTGCTAAGTTGCTTTTGGTCATGGTGTTTTATCACAGTAATTGAAACCCTAACAGTGACACCCCAAAAAGGATACATGAAGTTATGCAGAGGGAGGCAACAGTTTTGTGGCTACTACATCATTTCTTTTCTTAGTGTTGCTCTTGTGCTCATAGCATACTGACCTTATACTTGTTATAAGCAGACAGCCCTGTGTTGCCTCTCCAATGCTGTTTTAACAGCTAACATCTGCTGCTCTGAGCTTATTAGGTACCAGATACAGTGGGAGAGTTTTATATGCATTAGCTCATTGCCTTCTCACAACCTGTGAAGGCAATACAATTGTATGTCATTACGCCAAGCAAGAAACCAAGCTAGAGATGCTAACTACCTTGCTCAAGGTTATAGAACCAGTCAGGGATGGAGACAGGATTATATCAACTTGGGCAGCCCGCAGGGACAGTTAATGTGTTTATTTTGTTGTTGTAGAGACAGGGTCTCTCTCACTGTGTTTCAATTTGACCCAGAACTCCCGTTTCAACACATGATGGCCTTTAACTCATGGCAGCTCTTCTGCCTTAGCCTTACTGGGATTGGGACTAGAGATGCTAACCACCACACCTAGCTAAACCCCGTGCTTTTCACCATTATACCATCTTACATTGGTTTTGTGGCACTGTCCAAGTCTGATGGATAATGCCTGCATTTCCTACAGCTAATGTAAGCCTCATGGGATCATTGGATTTCTCAACTGATTTAGGGAAACACTTCCATTCAGGAAGGTCAACCGAGTCTGAGCACTTGTGTGACTCAGGATATCTGTGCTATTCCTAAAGGCCATAAAGAGTACTACAAGGAGAAATCACTCAAACAGTCGATAAAACAAATATATATATACTTGGTTTTTCGAGACAGGGTTTCTCTGTATAGCCTTGGTTGTCCTGGAACTCACTCTGTTCCAGGACAGAACTCAGAAATCCGCCTGCCTCTGCCTTCCAAGTGATGGGATTAAAGGCATGCACCACCACATCCGGCCACAAATGTATATCTTAACAATTTTTCACGTTTATTTATTTTGTGTGTGGTCAGAGGCCAACTTGTACAAACCAGGTCTTCTTATCTACCATATGGCTTGAGGAATTGAACTCAGGTCATCATATCTGCATCAAGATAGCAAGTCACTGGGCTACCTTGGTGGTCACTTGTTTTGTTTTTAACTAGACTCAATGCTAACCTTAAACTCAAGCCCAGGCTTACTTAACTTGTGGTGATCCTCCTGTCTCAGCCTCTCAAGTACTGGGATTACAGGTATGTAAGACTACATATTAGTTTTAGACGTGGAAAAAAAAACACATTAAATTGGAAATAGCTTGTCTGCTAAACATTGAAGAGACTGACTGAATGAAATATTTTTTCACCAGTAATTTCATTTTTTTTGTGTGGATATTGTATATTTTTGAGGTCTCTAAATAACTAATAGCAGTAGTGTTGACCTTTTCTTTTTCTGTTTTGTTGTTGTTGTTTTTGTTTTTTGAGACAGGGTTTCTCTGTATAGCCCTGGCTGTCCTGGAACTCACTTTGTAGACCAGGCTGGCCTCAAACTCAGAAATCCACCTGCCTCTGCCTCCTGAGTGCTGGAATTAAAGGTGTGTGCCACCACGCCTGACTTTTTCTGTTTTTTTAAGATAGGGTTTCTCTGTATATCCCTGGCTGTCCTAGAACTCACTCAGTAGATCAGGCTGGCCTCAAACTCAGAAGTCTGCCTGCCTATGCCTTCCAAATGCTGGGACTAAAGACGTGCACCACCACTGCTTGGCTTAGTGTTGACCTTTTTAAAAGCACATAATCAAGAGAAGGCAGTGAGGAATGTTACAAGAAAGAGTACAGCCAAATGGCACAGAAGTGCAGTGAAAACCTTGCAGTGGACAAGTGGCAGTCAAACACACAGGCAAATGTCTAAATGCATATGACCTTTACTTCCTCATTTGAAGGAATAGAATAAGAGCCATAACCAAGCTTTACAAATACATGACTTGGGCTGAGCACAGAGCATGTTTAACTATCCCATGGCTTAAGCCTGGAAGCTTCTATGCTCCGTACAATCTAATCTTCTGCAAGCCTGGATCGTGAAGGTTTCAGCTTCCAGCCTCTGTCTGCTTCCCTAGGTCTAGTTTATTTCAGCCTCTGAGACTTACTGCTGAATAAACTCACCCTTTCTAGCTCTTTCTGAACTCTGGCTGGCTTATTTGACTCAGCTGTTCTGGCTCAAACTCCTCTCTAAGCTAACTGATTCAGGTTGGCTTCTCTTGGCTTCTTACTGAATTGCTCTGCTTGGAAAGACTACCTCTGAACTCCACAATCTAAAATGCCCCAAACTCAACTGCTCTGCTCTGAACTGAGCTGAACTGCACCAAACTCAACTGCTCCAAAATGAACTGAATGGTACTGAACTCTCTCTCTCCTTTCTTGCTCCTTATATATACTTTCTTTCCTGTACTGGTGAGAATAGGATACAAAGAAGTTGGGCATATCCTATCTCTGACTTGATCTGTCAGATCTTTCTCTGATGTGTCACTTTATCTGTTCCTTAATTAGATATCATTGTATGGGATTAAAGGTATGTACTAAAGGCATGTCTGTGTTCCAGCCTGATCATGTCTTTGTGATCCCTTGCTAGTGCAGCCATGTTGTTGGCTCAAGCAAAGTTAAGCTGGAAGTTTCAATCAGGGTATCTTATTCACTTTTCACATCTATATTTCTTTGTTTTTATTTTTGTTTTCTCTCTTTTTTTTAAGATTTATTTATTGATTATATGTAAGTACATTGTAGCTGTCTTCAGACACACCAGAAGAGGGAGTCAGATCTCATTACAGATGGTTGTGAGCCACCATGTGGTTGCTGGGATTTGAACTCTGGACCTTCAGAAGAGCAGTCGGGTGCTCTTACCCACTGAGCCATCTCACCAGCCCTTGTTTTGTTTTCGAGACAGGGTTTCTCTATATAGCCCGAGCTGTCCCAGAACTCACTCTGTAGACCAGGCTGTCCTCGAACTCAGAAATCTGTCTGCCTCTGCCTCCCAAGTGCTGGAATCAAAGGTGTGCGCCACCACACCCGGCCATGTCTGTATTTCTAAGATGACTCATGCTTTGTGTGGAAAAGAATCAAGGTATTTACAAAACAACTCAAAAGATGAATTCACCCACCATATCATAAATACACTCAGAGAAATCTCAATGGAAAATTGCCAAAGAAACATCAATTATATGAAATATTACCTTATCTTCATGCAATAGCCAATAGCAGTCAATCTGGGATTTTAGGAGCTCAGCTGAACTGAATCTAGACAGTCTTGTGTTAAAGGTGATAAATATACCAGATGAAGAGAAAGTAGGATGCAAAGAAGTTGAAAAGCCAAATTCAGAAAAAGACCAAGTTATAGGTCTATAGGGAAGAAGAAACAAAGAATATACATAAAAAGCACTCCAATCTAGGAGCAGAGACCTAGGAGGTACCAGCATCACTAAGCAGGCTCCTATTGTGCTGCTTCTGGTATAGATAAAACACATCCTTCTCCGGAGACAGAGGCAGGTGGATTTCTGAGTTTGAGGACAGCCAGGGCTATACAGAGAAACCCTGTCTCGAAAAAACAAACAAAAAAACCCACATCCTTCTGATTTATATTATCAGTAAAAAGAGTATAGAGTGTTTACAGCATACCTCCCCCAAATCACACACACACACACACACACACACACACACACACACACAGGTTGAAATTCTAACCCTTGATGTCATAGCATTAGAAGGTGTACTGGCTATTTTTGTGTCAACTTGACACAGCTGAGTTATCAGAGAAAGGACTTCAGTTGAGGAAATGCCTCCATGAGATCCAACTATAAGGCATTTTCTCAATTAGTGATCAAGGGGGAAAGGCCCCTGTGGGTGGGACCATCCCTGGGCTGGTAGTCTTGGGTTCTATAAGAGAGTAGGCTGAGCAAGCCAGGCGAGGCAAGCCAGTAAAGAACATCCCTCCATGGCCTCTGCATCAGCTCCTGCTTTCTGACCTGCTTGAGTTCCAGTCCTGACTTCCTTTGGTGATGAACAGCAGTATGGAAGTGTAAGCCGAATAAACCCTTTCCTCCCCAACTTGCTTCTTGGTCATGATGTTTGTGCAGGAATAGAAACCCTAACTAAAACAAATTGGTATCAGGAGTGGGGTATTCCTGTGACAACCTGACCATGTTTTGGGGAGGACTGTGGAAGGACTTTGGAACTTTGGGCTTGAAGATCCATTCGTTGTTAAGAGCTCTGTCAGATGTTGTGTAGGAGCTTGGAAGATAATGTTGAGAACAGTGCAGAAGATGGAGGTCTGGTTTGTGAAATTTCAGAGGGAAAATTAAAGACTCTTTTCAGGGCCGTTGCTGTTTTGATTGTGAAGATTTTGTAGTTCTGGTTAGCTGGGGCTGAAGAATCAGCTGTGATTAACAAGATACCAGAACTACTAAAGCAAAAACTTTGCATTACTGGGACTATTGATGCTGGTTAGCTGGAGCTAAGAAATTAGCGGTGATTAAGAAGAGACCAGCATCGTTGAGGTGACATCTTCTGGGAAGTGTTTTCTGAAAGCACAAAAAGGCTGTGTTCCAGAGATAGGCAAGGTTGTACTCCTTCTGCAACAGGACTTGGTAATGAGTAAGGGTCACCCAGGTGGTACTGGTTTTGAAGGCATGAAGGGGTCATGCAGAGCAGCTGAGGCTAAGCACTGTGAGAGGCCATGGAAGGCCATTGGTGAAGGTGCAGCCTCAGTTGTAATTGAAGGCCCAGGACTGAAGGGGTCATGCAGTGTTTTGGAGATGCCAGTACCATGAGATGACCACCAAGAGCAGCAGCAGCAGTGGAGTACAGGCATCTGGAGCCCAGAGGACGACGTGTGTGCTACAAAGGGCATGGCTGGAGAAGTGACCCAAGCCCTTGGAGGAGCCCAGAAGATCGTGAGTTGGATCCCAGACAATGGACAGTTGGAGATTGATTTTTGCTTTGATTGTGACTGTGCCCTGATATTTTCCCTCTTGAAGGAAGAAACTGTTTTAGTGGAGCCCACAGTTAAGAGACTTTTAATTGTAAAAAGACTTTGGATTTTAAAAGAGATGGATATTTTAAAGAGATTGAAATTTTAAGAATATGTAAAGACTGTGGGACTTTTAAAGTTATTTAGATCTTGGGGATGAATAAGAATGTAAGGGTTGAGGCTTACTAGTGATGTGTTTGTGTGTCAAGTTGACAAGGGGTCAATTGTACTGGCTATTTTTGTGTCAACTTGACACAGCTGAGTTATCAGAGAAAGGAGCTTCAGTTGAGGAAATGCCTCCATGAGATCCAACTGTAAGGCATTTTCTCAATTAGTGATAAAGGCCCCTGTGGGTGGGACCATCCCTGGGCTGGTAGTCTTGGGTTCTATAAGAGAGTAGGCTGAGCAAGCCAGGCGAGGCAAGCCAGTAAAGAACATCCCTCCATGGCCTCTGCATCAGCTCTTGCTTTCTGACCTGCTTGAGTTCCAGTCCTGATTTCCTTTGGTGATGAACAGCAGTATGGAAGTGTAAGCCGAATAAACCCTTTCCTCCCCAACTTGCTTCTTGGTCATGATGTTTGTGCAGGAATAGAAACCCTGACTAAAACAGAAGGTGAGGTCTTGTTTGACAACTTGATTACCAACTGATGGTA
Source organism: Mus caroli (assembly GCF_978045245.1). NCBI lineage: Eukaryota > Metazoa > Chordata > Mammalia > Rodentia > Muridae > Mus > Mus caroli. Next base: position 123,475,816 of record NW_028227257.1, read on the forward strand.
GGTTCTATCTGGGAAGGCTTAGGACCTTTTGATATGGAGTCTAGCTGTCAGATGGAGGCCCACTGTCATGGACCTGGAGGAGTGTAGACATACTCTGTTTTTAGTGCAGTACTCTCTGGTTCTTGAGTGATAAGATGACATCATGATGAACTTGGCCACACCATGCTCTTCCTACCACAGTGTGGCTTCCACTTCTTCCCCACCATGATGGAATGTGTTTTCTGAACCATGACTCAGAATGAATACTTCCTCTCTTCCTTTGCTTCTGGTCAAATACTTGACCATAGTGATGAGGTACTAGTCACACAGGACGAAACCCTGATGAATGGAAGTAAATGGTGCTTTTACAAAAGGATCCCAGTCTTCCTCCACTCCTTCTGCCATGATACAAGAACTCATCACTCTGTAATTGAGGAGAGGATTGGCGTAAGAAACGGACTATGGTAGCTCCAGGCTTGGAATTCCTTACTCCAGAACTGTGGGAAATAAATTCAAGTTCATTAGTCATATAGTCCATTGGCAGGTTGTGGCGGCAGCTCTGATAGATCAACTCAGTATTGTTTTCATGATTATTCTCTAGTGTTGAGTGAACGAATAGGTTTGGAGGGGAATTCTCCTCTGGGGAGGGAGCCTGTACTTGTTTCATATGTTACGCATATATTATACATTTTAAATTTAACCTGGCAACATCCAAACAATGTAAAATATCATTAAGGTGCATTATAAACAGAATATATATATATATATATATATATATATATATATATATATACATACTAAGCAGATAGCAGAGGGTTTGTTAACCCTCTTTACCAGTAATATTATAATATGAAAAGAGGCTAAAGATATTTACTATGGAATAGGGGGGCAGCCATCCAAGGACAGCTATACCCTTAGGCTGTTGAGTTTCTATGATGAAAATATATATATATATCTATAATGAAGGTGAAAATATTAGATATTTTATGAACATATGCCATTTAATTTTCAATGATATTCCCATGCTTAAAATCCAATTTTCCTACCAGATTCCAGCCTGACTTTCTTACCGTGTGACCATTAGAAGGAAAATACAACACAGACACAATAATGATATTCCAGGGGGATGGTGCATAACAATCTAGAAAACAACTGGTTGTGGGTTTTGTTCCATGTGTGTAGACTCAGAGATATAGCTTTTTGCTTCAGCTTTTTGTTATGCTATCTTGTATTAGGCAAGGACTATACCACTGAGCCATCTCCCAGTCTGAGGTAGCTTCCTTCTCCTAAATCACCACATGGAGTTTCTGGACTTAGAGAGCCAGAGCCTCCATCCTTTATTTCCTGAGTGTTGATGAAACAGGAGCAGCCACTTCCCAGGCTTCACCTCTCCCTTGTCACAAAGGCCTGTATCCTGTATCCTCAGATGGTAAGTAAAGTGAACCCTCCGCAAACATCACACACACACACACACACACACACACACACACACACACACACACACACTGAAAAAAACAAAAGAGTTGGGGACTAGACCAGGAGCTGTGGAAGTTACCAAGGAAAATGCTCGAAGGTAAGTGTTTTTGAAAACCGAGCTTAGCTTTGACACTGCAGTACATTTATAATCCGATGAATCTTCCTTTCAGTGATGGAGAGCAAACCCAAGGCCTCTGACATGTGCAGCAAGCACACAGCCACTGAACTGTATCCACAGTCCCTGGTTTTGCTTGCTTGTTTACTGTTGTTTTTCAGTCGAACTATGAAGCCCAGCCTCAGGGGCTCCTTTTTTTGTCCCCAAGTGTTGCAAATAACGGATTGTCTGTATTAGTACAAAGATAATACATATAGAACTTAAAACCTGTATAGATAATAGGAAATGTCCAATTTATTTTTTATTTTTTAAAGAAACTCAGTAAAGGCAGACTGTTACCTCGACTTAATAGAAGAAAAATCAGGGCCGAAAGGCCCAGCCCCTGCTAATACCTCTGTGACCTGTGAATGGGCATCTGTTTTGTCTTTTTATTTGTCTTTTTGTGATTTTTCTATCAAAGGATTGATTGTTATTATAGATGAGTATTGATAGCCGACTTTATATATTCAGTTGATAATGCTGGCTAGATAGACGTTACATCAATATTGCATTAGGAATTATGAGAGGGAGTCAAACAAAACATCTTGATAAGCTTTCCAGCTGTTGAGTGTTCGTGTGCAGTGGTAGCTCAGCGCTGTGGAGGCATGAGACTCTTGAGTGTGAGGCCAGCAGGGAGTGTCTGTGTAGGAAGAAGACCTTGCCTTAGAAGACATCAGTTTCTTTGATTACAAGAACAATGTGCTAGGAGAAGATTAGGCGACAGCAACAAAGTACAAGCACTAAATAGTTAAGGGCTAAATTTTAACAGGATCCAAGACTATTGCTGAAGCTTAGGAAAAGGGAACAGCAGCAAAATTTGCTAATATATTATTAATATATTGCTAATAAAAGCTCCAGAAACTCAGTAAAGAAGTGAGAACCCTTGTACAACAGAGGGTCCATCAATAGAGTCTTGTGCTATATGTGCGCAGTTTTCCTCATAAGCTGTGACAAAACACCCGAAGGAAGAAACCTAAGAAAGGTTTCTACTTTCGCAGTTTGTGGGGGAGCGTGTGATGGGGCAGGCATGGGACTCTGGGATGCTGGCAGGACTCCATACACCTGCGCAGTCAGTGCGGCCTGCCACTCAGCCTGCTTTCTCCCTTTGCCTTGTTTATTCAGTCTGGTATCCTGGCGTCAGCTCTCCGCCCCATCTCATAGGGTGCCACTGGCGACCAGGGTTTATCTTTCACGCTCAGTTAAACCTCTCTGCAGAGATCCTCACAGACACTCCCAGAAGTACATCTTCTGGGTGATTCTAAAACCAGTCAAGCTGACATGTAATTATCACAATGCATTTGCTTTTTAAAAATTTTCATCCTTTTTCTTCTTTTGGGGCAACTCATTTGTTGCACACAGAGGTAACCTAATGACACTCTTATTCATGATAGGTTATTATCATGAGGCCACAGACTCTCTTATTTTGTGTGTGAATGTGTGTGTACACTTTGATTGGTTGGTTGATTAATTGATTGATTGATTTTGATAAGGTTTTGCTATGTATACCCAGATGACTTGGAACTCACTATGTAGGTAGACAGACCTCAGATTCATAGAGATCTGCCTGATTCTATTTTCTGAATGCTGGGATTAAAGGTAAATACTACCATGCCCAATTATTTATTACTTCTCCTTCATATCTTCATCACATCTCCTTGCCACTCGAGAAGCTATCTTTGTGTGTAATAGTGCACAGGTAGCCTATTGTTTATATCTGGCCTGGAAAAGCATGTGCTATTTTATGGAATTGATTTTAAACTGTCAACTTTAGTGTTCTATGTCTCTTATCTCATAGTGCATATTATCCACTGGGTAAGGTTTTTGAAAACTCTCATGTTGCTCTAAGATATAGACAAATAACTATAGACAAATCCATTTGAGCACCATAATGATGCATGTTCTTACTCTCCGACAGGATGCTGAGGTGGTTATCACAAGTAATAGCACAGTGAACAGCCTTGTGGATAGCACTGGAGGCATGAGAGATGGAACCAAGAATGGGCGGTTGCAATAGGAAAGGGGAGCTAGCACTTGGACAGTCTGAAGAGGACTGGCCCACCTAATTTGCATGGATGGTCTTTAGCAAGATGAAAACACAAAGAGATCTGTTTAAATATTAAGAACTGCAACATGACTACAGAAGACAATGAAATAAGTTCAACCTCATATGCTACACATTCACGAAACTCCCCCCCCCCGGAATCTATCAAAATTTAGGAAAATGGTTGAAATTGCAAACCACTGAAGTTTAGGCATGGATGATTAATGTGTGGGTTGATTTTGGCAACTGGACACAAACCAGAGTCTTCTGGAAGGAAGAAGCCTCAACTGAGGTGGTGCCTTCATTATGGAACCCAAATGGTCTAGCATTTTCTTGATTGTTCGTTGATGAAGGAAAACCCAGCTCCCTATGAGTGATGCCATCCTTGAGTAGGTGGTCCTGTGAAGTATAAGAAAAGTAGATAAACATGTGCCAAACAGTAAGCAGCCCTCCTCTATGGCCTTTGTTTCAGTTCCTGTCTCTAGGTTTTTGTCTGGAGTTCTACTCTGACTTCCTTTTGTGATGGGCTATGCACTATTAGCTGGAATAAACCCTTTCCTCCCCAAGCTGCTTTTGGGCAAAGTGTTTATTACAGCACAAGGCAGAACAACCAACATAATGAGATATTACAAATGTGGAAAGAGTAGATTTCTCAGTGTTATAATTCTATACTGTGTATTCAGATTACTCCTGGCATGGCAGTATATGTCCTTAATCCCAACACCCAGGAGGCAGAGGCAAGCAGATCTCTGCAAATTCAAGGCCAGAAGGGAGATACAGGGATATTCTGTCTTAAAAACAAAGGCTCAACTTTCCCCTCAGCAAATTTACTTGCAGGAATGTGTTATAATCATCCAAAATGGCGCTCGTCCAAAGCGTTGCCTACAGCCTTGTTCTTACCATGCAACATTAGGAGTTGTCTGCCAAGGACCAGGCTGAAGGAATGACCAGCCTGTATGAAAAGCACTTTTCACCATCTTCACACATCTTCTTGTTGCAGCTGCATTCTTCACCCCCATGCCTTGATTCTGATTTTTAGGAAACTTGACCTTAGGATACTATTTAGGAAAGAGTAATGGAAAAATTACTATTACACATGACTTGGGAATAAGAGAGCCTTGGGTAATGCAGGCAACATTTTATTTTTTCTAAGAGATGGTAGTGGTCATGTTGCACTGAGACTCTAGACTCTTAGAATAAGTGCTCACAAAAAAAAAAAAAAAAAAAAGGATGGTGTATTCACAGGCACACCCCCATTCCATTCCATATCCTCTGTAGTGCTTGGAAAATAATTCAGCTTTAGAATCAATAACAAAGGAACAATGGAGAAGAGGGGGAATAGGTGAGGGAGAGAGAAAAGTCAACTAGCAGCTGCACATAGCATGACGAAGGCTATGCTGTGTTTTCAGCCTAGGGACCAAGGTGATAATTGTCTGCACAGAGTAGGAGAGACTGGCATGGGGAGGAAGAGGAGGATTCAGATTCCTTTTAAGACAGAAGCTCGGAGTTGTTGACCAGTCAGACTTGCTGGAGAACTGGAAAATGCAAGCAGATGACTGTGCAATGACTGCCTTCCAGGAACTGTCTCCACGTCCTCAGCATCTGCACGTGAGAATTATACCTGGGTTCTTCATTTCCATGCCCTGATTTTCATCCTTAGGAAAGTAGGCCTTAGGGTACTACTTGTGATTCTAAAATGGAATAAGTAATGATTTAATTCCCAGCCAGTAAAGGGCAATCCAAATGACAGGCTTCTCCATTTCCCCAGGGCTAGTTTTTAACCTGGGACAGAAATAAGCTGCGTGTATTAAATCAATACAATCACTCACAGCTTAAAAAAAAGGCATTGCTTTGCTGGTATATTATACCAACTACTTCTGTTTCTTCCTTCCTTCCTTCCTTCCTTCCTTCCTTCCTTCCTTCCTTCCTTCCTTCCTTCCTTCCTTCCTTCCTTCCTCCCTCCCTCCCTCCCTCCCTCCCTCCCTCCCTTCTTTCTCTCAGATGGTATAAGCCTAAATGTGTCCCAGTGGCAAGCCAACTCCATTCTTGGTACTTTGAGCAAGCACCCAAAGATGTTTCTGCTGCAACAAAAGCCCAGGTCCGTTCCACTGAGAGTGGTCAGGATTGTCAAAGACATTCTGTAACATTTCACAATTTCCTGCCTTTCTTGTGCTTTCTCTTCCTGTCTTTCAGTCTCAGTGGGGGACAGTCTCTGTGGATCAGAGAGCAGACCAGACTAAAGAGAGTGTGAGTGTATTCCCACCCTTAGGCACAGTCCAGCAGCCTTGTGATATTTGCATGCTTGATCACACGGATAGCCAAATCACTGCCTACTGCAGCCTTTCTTCTGGCTCTCCTGGGATCCACTGCCCTCACCCCCTCGGGGGCATATTCTCAATTTCCTACCCATTAGCTCCCGAATCACCACTTTCCTCTTAAGACACTCCTACGGTCACACACCCTTTCTAGTAATTCTGTTCTTTTTTCCTTTTGCTCTGAGTTTGAGGCAATCCCCCTGCTTCATCTGTCTATGAGCTGGGTTTACAGGTGTGAGTCATAGTCCCCACCTTTTTATTCTTCATAAAATGAAACAAAAACAATGGGGCTTCAATTATGACAATTTCACATGAGCACAATGCTCTCTCCATCTCTGTCTCTCTCTCTCTTTCCGTTTCTCTTTCTCTCTCCACTCTTCCCCTTGCTGGTCCATCTGCCTTAATATCTCTCCGTTTACTTACTGGCCGGATCACAACATGCCACATCACCACACTACACCTCCATCTGCAAGCTCTCTCTCTCTCTCTCTCTCTCACACACACACACACACACACTGACTGTGTAGTCAATCTGGATTACACATATAAAGAAGATGTCAAAATGTTCCCTCTCTCTCCTCAATTAAATTTCTGGTTTACAAGATAATAAGTAAATGCTAATAAGTGAGTGGTTTAAGCTGGTGCAAGGCAAGGAAGCAATGGCTTTCCTCACTGGCTTGGAACAGCTCTGGCAAGCCAAGTCCTTTCAACTGTAATATTTTAAACCACATTTCTGCCCCATTTCGCTCATTGGCAAAAACAAACTATATTCAAAGTAAAATGGCCTGACCTTGCTCTCTCTCAGGTTACTTGGGATTGGATTTTTAGATTTTCCTGTTCTCTAATATCTTATATATATATATATTTAATATTTGTGATTCTATAATTTTTTTAACTTCAAGTTCTGCTGTTTATCCCCATACTCAAACTTCCTTGGACACTTTATCAATGTATAAACCCTCACATTATTTTAGTGGCTGTTTATAACCTTTCTCTATCTGCGCTCAACCATTCTTAATGGATAACATCCTGAGTTACAGACCCATATTTCAGATGGATAGCTTGGGCAGTTGGCTAAGCTCTCAGACACTGGATGAAATAGTGGCCAGGCCCCAATCTTCCCCCTACACGCCTCAGCTTCATCTTTTGTTAAGTTGCAGTAATTTACTTCACTAGGATGAAGTCCACGTGCAGCTAACTCACCAAGCCTCTGTAACTGCTAGCATAAACTGTTAGTGTGGCTTGTATTTTATTCTATTTTATTTTTCCTGGAATCTTTCCTAGCTAGTCAGAGGTCCTTCAAAAATGTCAGAATTTTCCTTCCAAAAGTAAAGAGGCCAATGATGTCTATCTAAATCCACAGTCTTCTATGAATTACAAGCATGTCTTTGCCTTGAACAATATTTCCATGACCTCATTTCTTTCTGTTATTTTATCCTTATATACCCTGGTTTGGATTTTGGCAGTGCCCCTTTCCATGGAAATGAGGTGAAGGTTCAGACTCATCGTACGAGCTGAAAGAGATCCCGAGAGTGTCATTTCACACTCGAAGCAGGAACCATCTACAGAACTCAGGTCACTTGGCCAGAGTAAGTAATACGTCCCAGTTCTGTGGGGGTCAATATGACAGTTCAGTTTTCTCCTAATAACTTAAGTTGTGTCAAAGTTTCTAATTCCTCATTCTCATTTCTATTTCCAATCCCTAAAAATATTTCCATTTTTCTGACTGTTTAAAATAATTGGCCAGACTGGGCGCTGTGGCACATGCCTTTAATCCCAGCACTTGGGAGGCAGAGGCAGGTGGATTTCTGAGTTCAAGGCCAGCCTGGACTACAGTGTGAGTTCCAGCACAACCAGGGCTACACAGAGAAACCCTGTCTCGAAAACCAGCAGTGGTGGCGCACGCCTGTAATCCAGCATTTGGGAGGCAGGGGCAGGCAGATTTCTGAGTTCCAGGCCAGCCTGGTCTACAACATTCCAGGACAGCACAGAGAAACCCTGTCTCGAAAAACAAAACAAAATAAAATCAAAATGGGATATATATATATATATATATATATATCCATCCATTATATATTATATCCACATATATTATACACACACATATGTCTGTATATATATTATACACACACATATAAATGAGATCATATTTGAAAATAGGCTGGTGATCATATAATTGTATATAGAGTAAATCTACATACACTTGCATTCTTTGCCAAGAACAAAACCAAATAAACACAAACTCCCACCCCAAAACCCTCAGACAGTTTAACAAAAGTTAGAATAGTAAGAATTTTAAAATGTTAATATTTTGCCAATATTTAACAATCGTTGAATTTAAAACTCTGTGCCATGCTCAATGATACGTGTAGAAACGTTTTCTGCCCTGAGATTCTGTGATCAGTGGAACTATCTTCAAATACAATGTATGTAAGTGAGATTTAAAAACTTAAGGAGAACAACAAAAGAATTCTGTTTCTTTTTCTGATTTTTAAATATATATAAAAACAGAATTGACACGAGAATTGCTCATGTGGAAATATATCGTAGTATAGTATAAGAGAACAGCTTGAAGTGTGCTTGCATTGGTGGTTCAGTGGTAGAATTCTCGCCTGCCACGCGGGAGGCCCGGGTTCGATTCCCGGCCAATGCACTTGTCCTTTTGTTTCAAATCTTGTTTTTCTAAAATATTAACATTAATGAAGAAAGAAACTATGAATTTTCCTTCCTAGCATTTCGTTTCACTTGTTTTCCCAACAATCACTAGAGTGAGTTTTTCACACTGCAGATTTTTCACGGCCTTTTTGTTTCCGGTTTTCGATGCTCTAGTGGTGGGCAAAATGTACAAGTGAAAATGTTTTCAGTGAGAAAGGATGAAAAACAGAATCACGGCTGCTTGGAGATGCCGGGGATTGAACCCGGGACCTCACACATGCGAAGCGCGCGCTCTACCACTGAGCTACATCCCCCAGCCAGAAGCTGTCCTCTCCATATGCCTACTTATACGAAGAACTCAACGCTCCTCTAAACCAAGGAGTCAGTCTGACTTTAGCAGATCCCACAATGCATTTCTTTTCTGTACTCCTTTTTCAGGCTCTGCTCGTGGTGCATCTGAACCGACCCCGTGCAGGGAGCCCGCAGCTAAACTCAGCGGCCAGGCGAGTCGCAACGAGGCGGTCAATGCCAAGTTCCAGTTGGAGCCCGGAACCTTGAACCGCCAGAGGGGCGGGACCGAGCGCAGCCCAGCTCCTTGATCCTACTGCGCAGGCGCCGAAGATTCCTGGCGTGTAGCATAGGTTCTGAGCTTTTCTTTCAGCTAGGTTACAGACTGGGTCCTCTACAAGTATGATAGTTCGCTGGGCCAGAAGAAAGGAACTGCGGACACCATTCAGGTGACTCAAGAGACTTGTTGCTGTATATGCCTGTCTCTGCATTTAAAACTTTTGTGGATTTATCTGGGTACCCTGAACTTTTGGAAACCCCCTATGTCTCAGGAAAGCTGTGTAAAATCTATGGTTTACCTAGTGACGTTAACATTTATGCTCTGCTGTTTGGAGGACCAAATGCCCGTAGATTCTTTTAGATGGAGGCTACAGTCAACTCTTGCAGCAGAAAATGATTTTGCTATTTGCTCCTCCTTTGCAAGATTCTCAACTTGAAACAAAATGATGCTGTCCCCTTCTTGGTGGCTTAGACTTGTATAAATGTTAAGATAGGGTAGAGAACCTGCTCTAGACGGCTTTTCATTCCTTTTCTATTTACACCTTGGGTCAGTCGGACTGACTGATATATATATCTTTTAATGTCCTTGACCTTCCCTGACCTAACCACACCTCAGCCCTAAAGTTCCAGTTGGTTGGATGCAAGCTAGATGATTCGTTGGGCTATGAATGAAAAGACGAGTGTATCTCTTCCAGGTGTATTTAAAACTGATTCCATTCCAGGTGAGGCTCAGTGGTAGCAGGGTAGGTATATGGTGTAGGCAGCGCAGCATCAGGTCGTTTCCATTTAACCTGTTAGGCTGAGGGCAAAAAGCTGCGGCAGCGTGAAGGCCTGAAGTTTCCTCGCCCTTCATTTGTTCTCAGTTCAGCCCTCCAAAAGGCAGATCAGAAAGCAGAAAAACGTCAAAAGTCACTGGGTAAACCACCAGCTTCATAATTACATCCTGTGTCAAGAATAAGCAAATGACCACGTATACTTAAAGCCATTTAAACAAATGATAACTCTGATTTTGTTAACTAGAACAAAGCCACACTTGAATCTAATTCAGCTATAATAAGGAATGTTTCAAAAAGAAGTGGGAGAAACCAGTGGACCGTTATCAAGGAGGCTTGCTCTATACCCAAGAATATCCCTGCATTCCTTTCCAAGACACTAGAACACACATTTCTTTCTTTCTTTCTTCTTTTTTCTTTTATTATTCTCTCATATATTACATCCAGACAACAGCTTTCCCCTTCCCTCCCCCAGCCTCTCCTTTCCAACTCCCCTCTCCCCCTTCTATTCCCCTATTCCCCTACCCCTGTCAGTCTCTCCTCAGAAAAATAAAAGCAGGCTTCCCAGGGACATCGACCAAACATGGTATAACAAGCTACAATAAGACCAAGCACAAACCATCACATCAAGACAGGAGCAGGGAACCCATAGGGAGAAAAGGGTCCCACAAGTGGTCCCCACTGTTAGGATTCCCACAAGAACACCAAAGGAGCACACTTTTTTTTTTCTTTTTTCCTTTCTTTCTTTCTTTTTTTTTTTGGTTTTTGTTTGTTCGTTTTTTGAGACAGGGTTTCTCTGTCTGCCCTGGCTGTCCTGGAACTCACTTTGTAGACTAGGCTGGCCTCGAACTCAGAATAGGCCATCTTCTGCTACATATGCAGCTAGAGATAGGGAATCCGGGGGTACTGGATAGTTCATATTGTTGTTTCACCTATAGGGTTGCAGACCCCTTTCATCTCCTTGGAGGAGCACACATTTCTTTTGTTTATTTTTTAATTTTTAATATTTTTATTACATATTTTCCTCAGTTACATTTCCAATGCTATCCCAAAAGTCCCCCATAGCGCCCCCCACTTCCCTACCCACCCATTCCCATTCTTTTGGCCCTGGCATTCCCCTATATTGGGGCATATAAAGTTTGCAAGTCCAATGGGCCTCTCTTTCCAGTGATGGCCGACTAGGCCATCTTTCGATACATATGCAGCTAGAGACAAGAGCTCCAGGGTTCTGGTTAGTACATCATGTTGTTCCAACAATAGGGTTGCAGATCCCTTTAGCTCCTTGGGTATTTTCCCTAGCTTCTCCATTGGGAGCCCTGTGATACATCCAATAGCTGACTGTGAACATCCACTCCTGTGTTTGCTAGGCCCCAGCATCGTCTCACAAGAGACAGCTATATTTGGGTCCTTTCAGCAAAATCTTGCTAGTGTATGCAATGGTGTCAGCGTTTAGAAGCTGCTTATGGGATGGATCCCTGGATACGGCAGTCTCTAAATGGTCCATCCTTTCATCACAGCTATGAACTTTGTCTCTGCAACTCCTTCCCTGGGTGTTTGTTCCCAATTCGAAGGAGGGGCACAGTGTCCACACTTTGGTCTTCATTCTTCTTGAGTTTCATGCGTTTAGCAAATTGTATCTTATATCTTGGGTATCCTAAGTTTTGGGCTAATATCCACTTATCAGTGAATACATATTGTGTGAGTTCTTTTGTGATTGTGTTACTTCACTCAAGATGATGCCCTCGAGGTCCATCCATTTGGCTAGGAATTACATAAATTCATTCTTTTTAATAGCTGAGTAGTACTCCATTGTGTAAATGTACCATAATTTCTGTATCCATTCCTCTGTTGAGGGACATCTGGGTTCTTTCCAGCTTCTGGCTATTATAAATAGGGCTGCTATGAACATAGTGGAGCATGTGTCCTTCTTACCGGTTGGGATATCTTCTGGATATATGCCTAGAAGAGGTATTGCTGGATCCTCCGGTAGTAATATGTCCAATTTTCTAAGGAACCGCCAGACTGATTTCCAGAGTGGTTGTACAAGCTTGCAATCCCACCAACAATGGAGGAGTGTTCCTCTTTCTCCACATCCTCGCCAGCATCTGCTGTCACCTGAATTTTTGATCTTAGCCATTCTGACTGGTGTGAGGTGGAATCTCAGGGTTGTTTTGATTTGCATTTCCCTGATGATTAAGGATGTTGAACATTTTTTCAGGTGCTTCTCTGCCATTCGGTATTCCTCAGGTGAGAATTCTTTGTTCAGTTCTGAGCCCCATTTTTTAATGGGGTTATTTGACTTTCTGGAGTCCACCTTCTTGAGTTCTTTATATATATTGGATATTAGTCCCTTATCTGATTTAGGATAGGTGAAGATCCTTTCCCAATCTGTTGGTGGTTTTTTTGTCTTATTGCAGAAGCTTTGCAGTTTCATGAGGTCCCACTTGTCAATTCTCGATCTTACAGCACAAGCCATTACTGTTCTATTCAAGAATTTTTCCCCTGTGCCCATATCTTCAAGGCTTTTCCCCACTTTCTCCTCCATAAGTTTCAGTGTCTCTGGTTTTATGTGAAGTTCCTTGATCCACTTAGACTTGACCTTAGTACAAGGAGATAGGAATGGATCGATTCGCATTCTTCTACATGTTAACAACCAGTTGTGCCAGCACCATTTGTTGAAAATGCTGTCTTTCTTCCACTGGATGCTTTTAGCTCCCTTGTCGAAGATCAAGTGACCGTAGGTGTGTGTGTTCATTTCTGGGTCTTCAATTCTATTCCATTGGTCTATTTGTCTGTCACTATACCAGTACCATGCAGTTTTTATCACAATTGCTCTGTAGTAAAGCTTTAGGTCCGGCATGGTGATTCCACCAGAGGTTCTTTTATCCTTGAGAAGAGTTTTTGCTATCCTAGGTTTTTTGTTATTCCAGATGAATTTGCAGATTGCACTTTCTAATTCGTTGAAGAATTGAGTTGGAATTTTGATGGGGATTGCATTGAATCTGTAGATTGCTTTTGGCAAGATAGCCATTTTTACAATGTTGATCCTGCCAATCCATGAGCATGGGAGATATTTCCATCTTCTGAGATCTTCTATAATTTCTTTCTTCAGAGACTTGAAGTTTTTATTATACAGATCTTTCACTTCCTTAGTTAGAGTCACGCCAAGATATTTAATATTATTTGTGACTATTGAGAAGGGTGTTGTTTCCCTAATTTCTTTCTCAGCCTGTTTATTCTTTGTGTAGAGAAAGGCCATTGATTTGTTTGAGTTAATTTTATATCCAGCTACTTCACCGAAGCTGTTTATCAGGCTTAGGAGTTCTCTGGTGGAATTTTTAGGGTCACTTATATATACTATCATATCATCTGCAAAGAGTGATATTTTGACTTCATCTTTTCCAATTTGTATCCCTTTGATCTCCTTTTGTTGTCGAATTGCTCTGGCTAGGACTTCAAGTACAATGTTGAATAGGTATGGAGAAAGTGGACAGCCTTGTCTAGTCCCTGATTTTAGAGGGATTGCTTCAAGCTTCTGACCATTTACTTTGATGTTGGCTACTGGTTTGCTGTAGATTGCTTTTATCATGTTTAGGTATGGGCCTTGAATTCCTGATCTTTCCAAGACTTTTATCATGAATGGGTGTTGGATCTTGTCAAATGCTTTTTCTGCATCTAACGAGATGACCATGTGGTTTTTGTCTTTGAGTTTGTTTATATACTGGATTACGTTGATGGATTTCCGTATATTGAACCATCCCTGCATCCCTGGGATGAAACCTACTTGGTCAGGATGGATGATTGTTTTGATGTGTTCTTGGATTCGGTTAGCAAGAACTTTATTGAGGATTTTTGCATCAATATTCATAAGGGATATTGGTCTGAAGTTTTCTATCTTTGTTGGGTCTTTTTGCGGTTTAGGTATCAGAGTAATTGTGGCTTCATAGAATGAGTTGGGTAGAGTACCTTCTGTTTCTATTTTGTGGAATAGTTTGTGAAGAACTGGGATTAGATCTTCTTTGAAGGTCTGATAGAACTCTGCACTAAACCCATCTGGTCCTGGGCTTTTTTTAGTTGGGAGACTATTAATGACTGCTTCTATTTCTTTGGGGGATATAGGGCTGTTTAGATCATTAACCTGATCTTGATTCAACTTTGGTACCTGGTATCTGTCTAGGAACTTCTCCATTTCATCCAGGTTCTCCAGTTTTGTTGAGTATAGCCTTTGGTAGAAGGATCTGATGGTGTTTTGGATGTCTTCAGGATCTGTTGTTATGTCTCCTTTTTCATTTCTGATTTTGTTAATTAGGATGCTTTCCCTTTGCCCTCTAGTGAGTCTGGCTAAGGGTTTATCTATCTTGTTGATTTTCTCAAAGAACCAGCTCCTTGATTGGTTGATTCTTTGAATAGTTCTTCTTGTTTCCACTTGGTTGATTTCGCCCCTGAGTTTGATTATTTCCTGCCGTCTACTCCTCTTGGGTGAATTTACTTCCTTTTGTTCTAGTGCTTTTAGGTATGTTGTCAAGCTGCTAATGTGTGCTCTCTCTAGTTTCCTTTTGGAGGCACTCAGAGCTATGAGTTTTCCCCTTAGAAATGCGTTCATTGCGTCCCATAAGTTTGGGTATGTTGTGGCTTCATTTTCATTGAACTCTAAAAAGTCCTTAATTTCTTTCTTTATTCCTTCCTTGACCAAGGTATCATTGAGAAGAGTGTTGTTCAGTTTCCACGTGAAGGTTAGCTTTCTATTATTTATTTTGTTATTGAAGATCAGCCTTAGTCCATGGTGATCTGATAGGATGCATGGGACAATTTCAATATTTTTGTATCTGTTGAGGCCTGTTTTGTGACCAATTATGTGGTCAATTTTGGAGAAGGTACCATGAGGTGCTGAAAAGAAGGTATATCCTTTTGTTTTAGGATAGAATGTTCTGTAGATATCTGCCAGATCCATTTGATTCATAATTTCTGTTAGTTTCACTGTGTCCCTGTTTAGTTTCTGTTTCCATGATCTATCCATTGGTGAAAGTGGTGTGTTGAAGTCTCCCACTATTATTGTATGAGGTACAATGTGTACTTTGAGATTTACTAAAGTTTCTTTAATGAATGTGGCTGCCTTTGTATTTGGAGCATAGATATTCAGGATTGATAGTTCCTCTTGGAAGATTTTACCTTTGATGAGTATGAAGTGTCCCTCTCTGTCTTTTTTAATGACTTTGGGTTGGAAGTCAATCTTATCAGATATTAGAATGGCTACTCTAGCTTGTTTCTTCATACCATTTGCTTGGAAAATTGTTTTCCAGCCTTTCATTCTGAGGTAGTGTCTATCTTTTTCTCTGAGATGAGTTTCCTGTAAGCAGCAAAATGTTGGGTCTTGTTTGTGTAGCCAGTTTGTTAGTCTATTTCTTTTTATCGGGGAGTTGAGTCCATTGATATTAAGAGATATTAAGGAAAAGTAATTGTTGTTTCCTGTTATTTTTGTTGTTAAAGTTGGCATTCTGTTCTTGTGGCTGTCTTCTTTTAGGTTTGTTGAGGGATTACCTTCTTGTTGTTTCTAGGGCGTGGTTCCTGTCCTTATATTGGTTTTTTTCTGTTATTATCCTTTGAAGGGCTGGATTCGTGGAGAGATAATGTGTGAATTTGGTTTTGTCGTGGAATACTTTGGTTTCTCCATCTATGTTAATTGAGAGTTTGGCTGGGTATAGTAGCCTGGGCTGGAATTTGTGTTCTTTTAGTGTCTGTATAATATCCGTCCAGGATCTTCTGGCTTTCATAGTCTCTGGTGAGAAATCTGGTGTAATTCTGATAGGCTTGCCTTTATATGTTACTTGGCCTTTTTCTCTTACTGCTTTTAGTATTCTATCTTTATTTAGAGCATTTGTTGCTCTGATTATTATGTGTCGGGAGGTATTTCTTTTCTGATCCAGTCTATTTGGAGTTCTGTAGGCTTCTTGTATGTTCATGGGCATCTCTTTCTTTAGATTTGGGAAGTTTTCTTCTATAATTTTGTTGAAGATGTTTGCTGGTCCTTTGAGTTGAAAATCTTCATTCTCATCCACTCCTATTATCCGTAGGTTTGGTCTTCTCATTATGTCCTGTATTTCTTGGATGTTTTGAGTTAGGATCTTTTTGCATTTTCCATTTTCCTTGATTGTTGTGCCGATGTTCTCTATGGAATCTTCTGCACCTGAGATTCTCTCTTCCATCTCTTGTATTCTGTTGCTGATGCTCGTATCTATGGTTCCAGATTTCTTTCCTAGGGTTTCTATCTCCAGTGTTGCCTCATTTTGGGTTTTCTTTATTGTGTCTACTTCCCTTTTTAGGTCTAGTATGGTTTTGTTCATTTCCATCATCTGTTTGGATGTGTTTTCCTGTTTTTCTGTAAGGACTTCTACCTGTTTGATTATGTTATCATGTTTTTCTTTAAGGATTTGTAACTCTTTAGCAGTGTTCTCCTGCAATTCTTTAAGGGATTTTTGTGCTTCCTCTTTACTGTCTTCTACCTGTTTACCAGTGTTCCTTTGTATTTCTTTAAGTGTGTTATTAAAGTCCTTCTTGAAGTCCTCTACCATCATCAGGAGATATGCTTTTAGATCCGTGTCTAGCTTTTCCGGTGTGTTGGGGTGCCCTGGACAGGGCGAAGTGGGAGTGCTGGGTTCTGATGATGGTGAGTGGTCTTGGTTTCTGTTAGTAAGATTATTATGTTTACCTTTCACCATCTGGTAGTCTCTGGGGTTAGTTGTTGTCGTTGTCACTGTTTAAAGATTGGAGCAGAAGGTGTGTTCCACTCACCAGCAGTCTCAAAATCCTGTGGCGGGGGTCGTGGGTAGCTGGCGGGTGTCAGCTGACCCTGCGCTCTAGCTATCCCAGTGCTGGTCCGGCCGGAAGAGGCCTGTGGTCCTACTCAGGCCGGTTTTCTGCTTCCCTAACTAATGCAGTCTCAGGTCCCGCGCGCAATTGGATTGGAGCAGAAGCTGTGTTCCACTCACCAGAAGTCTTAAGATCCTGTGGCGGGTGTTGTGGGTAGCTGGCGAGTGTCAGCCGACCCTGCGCCCTAGCTACCCCGGCGCTTTTCTGACCGGAGAGGCTTGTGGCCCTATTCAGGCCGCATTTCTGCCTCCCCAACCAAAGCAGTCTCAGGTCCCACGTGATTGGACTGGAGCAGAAGCTGTGTTCCACTCACCAGCAGTCTCAGAATCCTGTGGAGGGGGTCGTGGGAGCTGGCGGGTGTCAGCCGACCCTGCGCTCTAGCTACCCTGGTGCTGGTCCGGCCGGAAGAGCGGAGCACACATTTCTTAAACTGATTCTGAATCAGAAATTGGAGCCAGAGTCAGTCTCTACCCCAAGGGTTTCAGTAGGGAATCTGGGGACGATACATGTTTTTCTAGCAACTTGCTCTGGAATTCTCCTTAGGATTCCTTTCCTCAACCTTCTGCCAATTTAGCTACTACCTGAAGAAGCCTTCCCTTTTTTCTCAATCAATTCTGGTTTGTTTGTTGGTTGGTTTGTTTTGGCTTCTAAGGCAGAAGCTTGATAATTAGCCTAGGCTGGTCTTGAACTTGGGACAATTCTCCTGTCTACCCCTGAGTGTGTGGATAATAGAATAGGCACACGATGCAAGCTAGGCTCTCGGTAATTCTGAAGATTTCAGAGTTAAGACCAAGGAAGCCTCATTTTAAATGCTCCTTCTCCAAGTCCACAGATCCAAAGCCCCTGGAGAGTCACCTGATAAAGCAAATGAGCCCTGGCTCTAAAACCAGCCGAGGCTGTGATGTGGTATCACTGGTCTGGCTTGGCCCAAGTGGATAGCTTGAACTTATTGGACCATTTTTACTACTGTGGTTGGTGGAGAGATGAAAAAGGAGTCATGTTCCAGAAAACTCTTTGGATCACTTCCATTTCGTATGCAAATAAAAGTGCCCCAGGTTTAAAAAGGCTGATCAAATATCACTAACTATATAGCATTTACAAAGCCCGAGCAATCTAACCAAACAACCAAACCACAACAGCAAAAACACACCAAGATGCATCCCAAATCCTCTTTTCCTTTTATTTATTTATTTTTTTTTTGGAGGGGGAGGGGGAAGATCTCACTAAGTTGCTCAGGATGGCCATGAACTCTGTAGCTCAGACAGAACTTGAACTTTCAATTCCTCTGCCTCAGTTTCCCAAAGAGCTGAATCTCAGGCCTGTGCCACTAGAAGCAGCTCAAACCTCCTCCTGAAGGAAGTGGGATTTGTCTCTGGTACTGTGTTCACTTCTCTTGCCTCCGTTCTTGGCACTCACGATCTGGCAGGCACTGTGCATCCCTCCCTCAGAGCCAGCTACGAGTTACTGTGTCCACTCCCAAGTCTAGGAAGTGGTGCTCCCTCCTTATTCCTGACTGTGCCTTGGAATCTGGCTTCACAGGGACAGCTTTTGAAAAACAGAACAAAACCAAAACCAAAACCAGTTGTCTGCTTGTGCCCAAATCTTGACCAGCTGAGTGTGATTCTTTAAGGATGAATCCAGCAGCTGTGCCTTCTAAATCATGTGTGTTCACACATTCACATGCCAATATTTGATAACCAGTCCATGTATAATGTGATGGTGTGGTATACATACATGTAATATCATGACTGCATTTTCATTAACATATCCATCAAAGCTTATGCCATACTTTAAACCCCAGAACTTATTCAGTTTATAACTGAAAACTTGTACCCAGTGCCCAAGTCTCTCCATTTTCCTCACAGCAGTATTCTAAAAATTTTCAGATGATTTCCCTGGCAGCTAAGGCCATAAACGAAGCTAACACTAAGTGGGTGAGTCTCAATCTTGACCGCATATTAGGATCACTAGGAAGGCTGTAAAACTCGCTTGGGTCTCATCCACAAATGCTTTCATTTAGTAGGTGGCCTGGACAGAGATGCTTGAAGAGTTTCCAGGTAAGCCTAACATGAGTTGAGGTAGAGTATCCTCGCACTCAAGTCCATACTTTCTCAAGTTCTTTGCTTTGTATGTGAACATCCAGGGTTGCCATCATTCTGAAAGTAGAAGGCTCGTTGCCCAGAGCTCCCCCACACTCAGGAATTCGTGTTGCTGGAGGATGGAGCTGACTCATTCCAATTTCTCTTCCTTATTTTCCTTAATGTAAAATCAAACTGGTGGAGGCAGGTGTGTTGGTGCTAAAAATGAGCATATCTTATCCTCATCTTCTGCGCTCTCTGCGCCACATTCTTATGAATAGATTCCTTAAGTGGATGACCCCGATGATTCACTGTGAACTGAACTTGAAGGCTCAAGAAGCAGCTAGGTGATGGGTGGAGCAAGTGCTGTTTGTACTTGGCCCCCAGGATGCTTGGTGCTTGTAACTTCCTTGGCTAAAATCCTGATGGCTTTACTCAAGCAGTGTTTCCCATACACTATTTTTGTTCCTTGGGATCATAACTGTTAGTAATTCTTCATCACCACAGTTAATTATCATTAATAACAATCTGAGGGCCAAGAAAGCTGCTGATTACATTTATTACAGAGGAACTTAATAAACATTACTCTTTTCAATACGTATCTCAAAGTGAAAAATTATAGTGATCAAAATTAGCATGTAGAGTCAGAAATAGTCATCTAACAGTACAGTTAGATATTATATGGAAAGTTGCAGATTTACTACTTAGATTCTAGTTACGAATAGCATGGAACAGAAGGAGGAACATATTTAAGAGGAGAGAGACATTGCAAAATTATCACACATCTGGAAGGAATCAATGGACAGACAGTTTTAAGGAGGGTTATTTTAAGATTAGAAGGACTGAAATAATAATGATCATATGACAGATGTTTTCTGAATTTAAATGGGTCTGTTAAATGACAGGAGTTTCTGTGGTCTCCATCTCCCATCATTAGAAATGGAGTTCATGGTTTCTTTTATTATTTTGATTTTTTGAGACAGTGTTTCTTTGTGTAGCCCTGGCTGTCCTGGAACTCACTCTGTAGACCAAGCTGGCCTGCAATTCAGAAATCCACATGCCTCTGCCTCCCAAATGCTGGGATTAAAGGCATGTGCCATCACTGCCTGGCAAGTTCATGGTTTCTTATGGTTGTCTCTGACAAATTGTCTCTGATTGCTATTTAGCCTATCCCCCAGGGCAAGGTGCTACATTTTATCTGTATGAATTTCTCATATCAGAAAGCACCACAGGCTCTCTGCATGCCTGTGACATGTGCCACCTTACTGTTCAATGAGGACAGTGGTAAAAAGAATGCCCAGAGGTAAACGGACACACAGGATTCTACCGAAGGGTAAAGCATAGGAAACAGAGTGATGTGATGGCTGCCTGATTTAGGTCTCTAAAGGGTCACATGACTGCAAGTGGAATAGGTAAACTTTACAGCATGTAAATTGTAACAAGAAGGAAGTGTGTGAGGGATGGATGTGTTAACGGTAGAGTGGAATCCTGTGGGTAGCTCCTCATGAGCACGGGGTGTTTCGTGTAGATAGGAGGAAGTTAAATGGTGGTGCACAGATGACGACAGCCCCTTTCTAGGCATGCAGGAGGAGAAGAAAATGTCTTTGGCATAGACAGGAAACTACGGTTCAGATGACAGCATACCCGTGAACTGCAGTGGTGTGTGAGTGACACCTGTGTAGGTTACTGAACTGAGCCCTGGGGAGCCAGGTGTGAACTTCAACATCACAGAAACAAATATACAAGAACATTAGACATGGCTTGTGTTTACAAAAGTAGAAAAGCTGAAAGCAAAAATCAATTGAGCATTCCCTTCCCTTCGAGCCTGTACTCCAAGTGTCTTACTTAGGGTTTTACTGCTGTGAACAGACACCATGACCAAGGCAAGTTTTATAAAGGATAACATTTAATTGGGGCTGGCTTACAGGTTCAGAGGTTCAGTCCAGTACCATCAAGGAGGGAACATGGCAGCATCCAGGCAGGCATGGTGCAGGAGAAACTGAGAGTTCTTCGTCTTCATCTGAGGGCTGCTAGCAGAATACTGACTTCCAGGCAGTTAGGACTAAGGTATTATAGACCACACCCACAGTGATACACATACTCCAAGGCCACACCTCCTAATAGTGCCACTCCCTGGCCCAAGCATATACAAACCATCATACCAAGATTGTCCCTTTCAGGAATGCTATTTGTTGTTAATATCTGTTGCCCATTCTGTTACAAGAGGTCTTCTTAGCTATAGCTGACCTCATGGCCACAGGGAACAGTACCATCCCAAAGCACCTCTTCTTCTAAAGATACATTCCAGAAACTGTGAGGCTCCTGCTCCTTGTATTCTAGCAGTCTGAACCTGATATAATTCAAGCTACACAGTGAAGGTGGAAAGAGAAAGAAGGGGAGGAAGGCTCATCAACAGCCTTGAGCTGGATGCATCAGGATTTCAATGAGAAATAAATACACTTCAATTTTAAGCAACTTTCTCTCTTTCCTTCCTTCCCTCTTTCCCTTCTTCTCTCCCTTTCTCTCTCCCTCCTCGCCTCCCTCCCTCCCTCTGTCCCTCCCCTTTCCTCTCCTTCTCCCCCATCTCTTCCCTCTCTCCCCTAAATTCTAATTCATAAAAAGAAAACTTGTTATGATTCTCTCTGGGCCAAAGTAAGCATACAGACAAGTGTGGCCCATGTGACAGACATAAGTGTTTGAAGTAGTGTCTGTTGCTTTTGTAAGTCAAGGAGAGAGGGCTCTGTACATGGCTAATATGGCTGGTGTTGACAAGCTCACCAGCAGCCAGCAATTTCATTTTTTGTTAACTCTAGGCAAAGAATACATGTACTACTTTTTTGCTTACTTATTCTCGCAAAAGCAATGTGTAGTAATGACATAATCTTCCTCAGCACCACTTCCTATTTTCTACTTATTTGTGGCTGGTTGCAGGCAAATTAAGCAGGGGAAAAGATGCCGCAGCTTTTCCTCTAAATTCAGAAGTTTAATTCCCCAAAGATGGTGACTTAGGGTGTTCTCTTCCCTTCCCTTCCCTTCCCTTCCCTTCCCTTCCCTTCCCTTCCCTTCCCTTCCCTTCCCTTCCCTTCCCTTCCCTTCCCTTCCCTTCCCTTCCCTTCCCTCCCCTCCCCTCCCCTCCCCTCCCCTCCCCTCCCCTCCCCTCCCCTCCCCTCCCCTCCCCTCCCCTCCCCTCCCCTCCCCTCCAAGGGACCCAATGCCTCTGGTCTCTGTAGGCACCTGCATATAGATAGACATATAGAAAGTTAAAATAAGATACATCTTTTTCAAAAATAAATATTTTATTCAGTATGTTGTAATCCCAGCACTTGGAAAGCTGAGGCAAGAGGAACACCATGAGTTTAAGTCAGGTCAGCCTGATCTACGTCGTGAGTTCTAGGCCAGCCTGGACTTAATATTGAGAGTCTCCTTCAAAAACAATAATAAAAATGCAAATGTTCTACAGAATCTCAGGGGGGAAAATTCCATAGCAAAACCCAGATATAATTATATAACATAACTAAATACAATTATATAATGACAACATATCTATATAGATGCTTTAAGAGCACTAGACAAATTTACTAATGTAAGATATTTCTAACCACTAAATGCTAATTTCAATCACTAAATATTATTTGATTAGGAATATCCTGGAAATGGGAATATTGAGAGGAGATAGAATCTAGTTTTCTGGCTTGAAGAATTCCACAAAAAGTACCAAATAAAAAGAAAGCATTCAAAAGAATGTATGTATGTATGTATGTATGTATGTATGTGTGTGTGTGTGTATGTATGTATGTGTGTATGTATGCAGGTAGGTGTGTATGTATGCAGGTATGTGTGTATGTATGCAGGTATGTGTGTATGTATGTGTGTGTATGTATGGGTGTATATGTGTGTATGTATGTATGTGTGTATGTATGTGTATTTGTATGTATGTGTGTATGTGTGTGTGTGTATGTATGTATGTATGTATGTATGTGTATATGTATGTATGTTTTAATTTGGCTTTTGTTTTTGAAGCATGACCTGACTATGTCGTCTAGGTTGACCTTGAACTCGTGATTCTTCTGCCTCAGCCTCCACATACTTAGGTTACAGGTGTGTGCCACTGTACCCGGGTGACAGTGAGTTTTAGTGATAGTCTTAAACTCCATTTCTATTTTGTTCAATTTGGATTATACCCAATGGAGTGTTCCACAGGAGAGCTTAGGTAGATACTAACACATTTTTGGAGACAAGAAGAGGAGTTTGGCATTGAAGTATGTGTATGCATCTGACTCAGTCAGGCTTGGTGGTGGGTACTTAAAGGCATAGCACTCCAGAGGCCAAAGCAGGAGGATATGGAATTCCAGGCCAGACAAGTCAGGGACACTGCCACTGTAAGGGTTTACTATTGAGAAAACAAAGTCATAGAAAAGAGGGTGTTTCAAAAGAATATAAAGAATGAGATGGAAGGAATAGGCAACCTAAAGCTCAAGAAAGAATGAAGAAGAAGAAGAAGGCTTCTGGGGACAGAAGACATCCACACCATCCCATAGATCCCAGTACAAAGAGAAGGCTTTGAGAAGGTGGCTGAGGGCCGGGGATTGGGCTCAGTGATTAAACGCTAGCCTAGCACAAGAGAGGCCCTAGACATAAGCTTCTGAACTTCAAATAGAAAAAAGTCTTAAGTTTTGAAGGACCAATACCTGAGGAGTTATGCAGCAAACTGCAGACTCAATGTTTCCATTGAAGTGAGGGACATGAAGAACATCTGGTTATCTTTAGTAACAGTTATTTCACTATAAAACTGAGTGCTAATTCTCCTAATAAGTGGTGGGTAATTTACAGTGGCTCTTTCTGGGACAAGTCTCTGTCTTTCTTTTACTAAAACAGCTGTTTCATGTGCTCTTTACCTTGTAAATACCTACCTCAAAGAAATTGCCTTTGAGGCAAACTTATCTAAAAGAAAAAAAAGACCTTTACATCATTAGGATCTTCACAAATAGGAGGGGGTTCGTTCTACTATTTTTATCTCTACCTCCCAAATAACACCTATTCATTTACTCAGTAAACAGATCTCTATTGAACACCTATCATAGGCTAAGCCCTGTGTGAGAGTGTGGTGTCACACAGCAACACAGTGCCATTTCTGACCTGCTACACTTAAGGTCAAAGCTTTAACAGCCAAATGCAAAAGAATTATCTGAGAGATGGATGTGTTAGTGTATGCCTGTATATACTTAGAATCCAAGCACTTGGGAGGCTGAAGTGGTCATGAGTATGTGGCCATCTGGAACTACATAGGAAGACTATGTCTTCAAGGTAGGTAGATAGATAGATAGATAGATAGATAGATAGATAGATAGATAGATAGATGATAGATAGATAGATAACAAAGAAGCCATCAATGGTGCAAAGGAGATATGGCTGGAAGAGCTATAGATTCTCCATGAGCAAGCGAGAAAGCTTGGTCCATAGTTAAGGCATCTGAAGCAGTCTGAAGACAGTAGGTATGAGCAGCAATTATGCCTTGAGAATAAGCAGGGAAAGAAAAAGATCATTCTAAACATAAGAAACAGACTAGACAATGACTAAGTAGCCAAAGCCATGATGGTGGGTTTAAGGAAGGAAAGAAATCATGTACATGGGCGCGCACGTGTGTGAATGTAGAAGCGTTCCCTGTAGTATGGGCTATGAAAAGCAAGGGATGGAATAGAGAAGCAGAGACAAGTCGAGCTCATGCAGGGCCTTGGAAATATCACAGTTCCCAGACGGCTCTAGGTTGAATTCGGTGGAGGCGACAACAGAAAATTTTATTTTATAGAAACCGGCTCTGGCAAGATCATCAGGTCAAGGTGTCCGGCCAAGCCTGATGACCTGGGTTTATTCCTGGAGCCAACACGGTAAAGTCTGACTCAGAAAAGTCATCCCCTGATCTCTACATGGCACATGCCAAGTGTGTACATGTATACATGTAAACACACACATGCACACACACTAAATAAATAAGTCAATGTAAATAAAAATAAGCCACAAAAGCCATTCTAGCTGTAACGTAAAAGGCAACCAACAGAAAGCAAAGAGACTACTGGGGGCTTTAAATAAAAACTATTTATTTTTTGTTATATATATGAATGTTTTGCCTACATGTATATAAGGGATGTGTGTAAGTTCAGCACATGTGCTTGGTGTCCATAGAGGTCAGAAAAAGCAAGCCTTGGAGCTCCCGGAACCAGAGCTACAGGTGATTGTGAGCCACCATGTTGTCTGGGAGAGCAGCCAGTGCTCTTAACCACTGCTTCATCCCTCCAGTCCCAACTAAAAGCTTCTTAGCATCCAGTAGAGTCCATTTTGAGAAAAAATATTGATCTAGGGAACTCCTGCAGTCCATTATGGTCACAACTAGCAGCCTATGCCTAAAGTTTTATAATGAATGTATATGGAAATTATGGTATTGTTAATATTTGTATTAAATAGAGTATATTATTAAATATAGTATTTAATAATAGGCCTGTTATATTGATAACATAATATACTATATTAGTGCTATTGAATGTATATTATATATGTATTCAGAAAAATTTTAAAAATCTACATGCGTAGTTCATATTGTATTTCTGCTGGATGGCACAGGTTTGGAGCTTCACAGGAAATGGAAAAAAAACCCTAGGATTAAAGATCTAGAAAGTTGGTTTGCAGAATTTACATATCAATTGGGTCCCTAGGAGAGAAGCAAGAGGAAGGAATTAAAGGATGCTCAAGGTTCTCACTTGAGCATCCCCCAAAAAGTGGAGGATACTCCAGAAACCTTGGGGTAAGAAATTACTTGTTCTGACTTCAAGATGAGAGAAGATTCATTATGTTTGAATGGAAGTAGAATGTATCAGACAGAGGAGGCTCTGAACGTGTATAAAACATTCCTCAGTGAGAGGGATGATGTATGTACCTTGTCATAGCATAGGAAAAGTAGCAGGATAGTTTCTGGGCAAAGTTTGTTAAAGACAATGGGATGTAGGTGCGTGAAAAGGCTTTTATTTAGAGTAGGAGGGAGGTTGGAAAGAAGGAGAGACAGACAGACAGACACACACACACACACACACAGAGAGAGAGAGAGAGAGAGAGAGAGAGAGGGAGGGAGGGAGGGAGGAAATAGAATAGAAGAAGGAGTATTGATGAGGGAAGTTCATTTATAACATTTTAGCCATCTAATAAATATTAGTTTCTCTTAACAGCTTACATAAAAATCAATAAGTGATTCTATTGTGTAATTTCATATTAGAATCATATTCTATTCTTCTTTGTACAAATACATAGAGATAGGTCGGTCTTTCTCTCAATACACACAGATACACACACCCCTCCCCACTAACATATATGAATCTAGCTTTTAGATTAAAAAAAAATCCTGAATATTTAGGAGAAATTTATCAAATTGTGCATGCCCTCTGTTCATTGCATCTAGAGAAAAGATGGTCTTGCAGCCAGCTCTAACAAAAACACTTCAGATGTGTGCCCAAACCATAGCTCTAAAGGTTAAAGGCTGGCCATGCCCATGCGGAGGCAGCCTTTTTAGCAGCAGGTTTTGGTGATGACAACTACTGAATGGGACTTGGACCACCTGGTTCTCAATCAGATGGCTGAGGCTATCATTTGGGGTTTGGGAGGCAGAACACTTACCTTGGCTGAATCGCCACCTCCCCCTCTGTAGAAGGGTGTTTTTTACAGCTCTTCAAATGTCAGGTTTTTCTGAGGTTTCAGTAGGAAACTGCACAGGAAAGTCCTTTGCAGGCTGTGAAATGCACATATAATGCACATAGCTGTCTTCAGATGATGGGCCCTCTTGCCTTCCCTCTAGTGAAGACTTTTTTTGTTTTCTTTTGACATAAGGTTTTATACTGTAGTCCAGAATGGCAGAATGGCTTTTAAGTAGCAGCAATCCTCCTGCCTCACCCTTCAGAGTGCCGGGACTACAAGTATAAGCCGGTGCGCCCGGTTTAGTGAAGAATATTTTTTTTTTAAATCATGGCTGGTGTTGTATTGATCAAATTCATTTTCATTTCTAGGGTTAAGAATTAGATTAAACTATAGAACTAATATTTTAAAACATTTATTATTTTTATATGTATGGGTGTTTTGTATGCATGCATACCTGTGCATCATTTTCATGCCTACTTCATGCAGAAGCCAGAAGAAGGTTTTGGATCTCCTACAATTGAAATTGCTGTGAGCCACCACATGGTTGTTGACAATGAGATGAGAGTCATTACCCTTTACTCTAGAACAGTCAGTGCTTTTAAGCCCTGAGTGAGACATTTCTAAAGCTTCTAGAATTATGATTTTTTGATATATAGCTATTTACCCATTGGTTCGCTCTCGTCAGCCCCTCTCACTCCTGCCCAAAGATTTATTTATTTATTATATGTAAGTACACGGTAGCTGTCTTCAGAAGAGGGCATCAGATCTCATTACAGTTGGTTGTGATCCAACATGTGGTTGCTAGGATTTGAACTCAGGACCTCTGGAAGAGCAGTCAGTGCTCTTAACCTCTGAGCCATCTCTCTAGCCCCCTCCTTTTTTATGTTCTTAAAAGCTCATCCACAGGCATGGTGGAGCTTGTCTTTAATCTCAGCACTTCAGAGGCTTAGGTAAGTGGATCTCAGTGAGTTTGAGGCCAGTAGCCTTGTCTATAAAGTGAGTTCCAGGACAGTCAGGGCTATATAGAGAAACTCTGCCTCAAAAATCTAAAAAAAAAAAAAACAAAACAAACAAACAGACAAAAAACCCAAAATGAACAAACAAACAAAAAAACATCAAAACAAAAACCCAGGGATTATCTCCTCAGAGTCTGGGTGACCACTTGCTGTAGTTCCCTGTACCCAACACCTCCCCGGCTGCTCCCAGCACTTCTTATAGGTCCTTTCTCAAGACCCTGTAGCTTTCCATGCACAGTGACATGTCTATAATCTCAACTCTTGAAAGGCAGGAGGATCAGGAGTTCAAAGTCAGCCTTGGCTACATAAGATTGTCTCAAGAAGAACGTGTGTGGCTGTGGGGGTATTTTAGAGTACTTGCCTACAGTACAAACCCCTGTGTTCAATCCCTAGAACCAGCAAAATAAAAAGATATTACATTTATAAACAAATCTACATGCCCTACAATCCACCCACTTGAATACACATTAGCGATTTTAAATAGTTCTTACAAAGTCATGAAGATAAAGATGATAAACTTTATCTCTGGGTCTCTGGAGCTAAGCATGGGTCTTATGGAGGCTGAGGATGATCTGTGTTAGGTAGGTAAAGAATTCATTGTTTGTCCCAAGAATGAAGTTAAAAGAAACAAATCATTGCACGCTGCCAACTCCGTCTCTGCTTTCCTTGCACCGGTTGCTGCCTTCTCCACCAATGTCCTCTGCCTCAGGACAAGGCTAGGCTACCACGGAGAGAACACAGATGTTAGTGCATGGAGCCTTCCCCTCCCTGCAAGCTGGACAAGCCTTGGCCTCGCTCGACTTTCTAGTCTATGCATCAGAAGACGTTTATGGGGGAAAATGAATCATGATGCTAGTTGGAGGATTCCTGGGCTTCTGCATAGGCTGTTTCTAATTCCAAGGGCTTTCTCTCCTTTAAGGATGCGGATCGATGCAGCTTCCTAATATCCTTGGACAGACCTGATTGACATTTCAGTTTGTCAGCTTCCAGAACTCTACTGTTGACTCAGTTCTATCTCTGTTTAATTAGAAGGGAAAGGCTGTTAAACAGAAACACTTAATTGTGCCCATAGAGGTAAGTGTGGCAGGACAATGGAAGCTTTGCAGAATCACATCTGTTTAGGCTGGTGGCTTAGATGCTTCGACAAAATCCATTTCTTACTCTACAGGAAGAGGAGAATGCTCTAAAGAGAGCATGACTGAGGAAGCTAGGCAGTGCTCTTTGCCAGTTTTTCCTCTGAGACGGTTTCTGACTTTGCAGTATGGCAGATACTTCTTTTTCTTTGTTTTTAAATGTCCTCTCAGCAAAACATCAGTCGTAGCTTCCTTGTTACGCCGTACCTGGGTGGTAACTCACTGAAGTGTAATATTCTTTTGTTTGTATATTATGTGTGGGTGTGCCATGCATACATCCCTAGCTCTCCACGTCTCTATAGGAGAGCTCTTCCTCAAGGGAGGAGTCAATGAACATCTATCTGTGTTTAAACCACAGTGTTCCCTATTCTCCCTCTCCCTCTCCCTCTCCCTCTCCCTCTCCCTCTCCCTCTCCCTCTCCCTCTCCCTCTCCCTCTCCCTCTCCCTCTCCCTCTCCCTCTCCCTCTCCCTCTCCCTCTCCCTCTCCCTCTCCCTCTCCCTCTCCCTCTCCCTCTCCCTCTCCTTCTCTCTCTCCCTCTCCCCCTCCCACTCCCCCTCCCCCTTCCCCTTCCCCTTCCCCTCCCCCTCCCTCTCAGGTAATCAGGTCCTTTTTATACTTTTTATGCAGCCAGCCACTCACAATGGAGAGGCTATAAAGTGGGATCCCTAGAACACAGGAAACTTGCTATGTTTATGGGCTTCACAGGGGAGGTGGGTGGCTCAGAGTTTAGCAGATCATCCAAGGTCCTCAACAGCATATAAGACTCTAATTCAGAAGCCAGTCCTATGGACCCACTCTGCCTTGGGGCTGCTACAAGACCTTAAAGAAGAGACTGGAGAGGACACGGGATCCTCTTTACCCAGGCAACCTCTGTGGTATTTTATTTTATTATTTTTCTAAATATATTTTATTACGTATTTTCCTCAATTACATTTCCAATGCTATCCCAAAAGTCCCCCATACCCTCTCCCCTCTCCCCCATTTCCCTACCCACCCATTCCCAGTTTTTTTTTTTTTTTTTTTTGGGGGGCCCTGGCGTTCCCCTGTACTGGGGCATATAAAGTTTGTGTGTCCAATGGGCCTCTCTTTCCAGTGATGGCCGACTAGACCATCTTCTATACATATGCAGCTAGAGTCAAGAGCTCCGGGGTACTGGTTAGTTCATAATGTTGTACCACCTATAGGGTTGCAGATCCCTTTAGCTCCTTGGATACTTTCTCTAGCTCCTCCATTGGGGGCCCTGTGATCCATTCATAAGCTGACTGTGGGCATCCACTTCTGTGTTTGCTAGGCCTCGGCATAGTCTCACAAGAGACAGCTATATCAGGGTCCTTTCAGCAAAATCTTGCTAGTGTATGCAATGGTGTCAGCGTTTGGAAGCTGATTATGGGATGGATCCCTGGGTATGGCAGTCTCTAGATGGTCCATCCTTTCATCACAGCTCCAATCTTTGTTTCTGTAACTCCTTCCATGGATGTTTTGTTCCCAATTCTAAGAAGGGGTACAGTGACCCCACTTTGGTCTTCATTCTTCTTGAGTTTCATGTGCTTAGCAGATTGTATTATATATCTTGGGTATCCTAAGTTTTGGGCTAATATCCACTTATCAGTGAGTACATATTGTGTGAGTTCCTTTGTGATTGTGTTACCTCACTCAGGATGATGCCCTTCAGGTCCATCCATTTGGCTATGAATTTCATAAATTCATTCTTTTTAATAGCTGAGTAGTACTCCATTGTGTAAATGTACCACATTTTCTGTATCCATTCCTCTGTTGAGGGGCATCTGGGTTCTTTCCAGCTTCTGGCTATTATAAATAAGACTGCTATGAACATAGTGGAGCATGTATCCTTCTTACCGGTTGGAACATGTTCTGGATATATGTCCAGGAGAGGTATTGCTGGATCCTCCGGTAGTTCTATGTCCAATTTTCTAAGGAACCGCCAGACTGATTTCCAGAGTGGTTGTACAAGCTTGCAATCCCACCAACAATGGAGGAGTGTTCCTATTTTAAATAAGAACTGCTCCCCATAGCCTCAGGCATTTGAACAAAGTCCTCAGTTGATGGCACTGTTGGGGTGGTGACCTTACTGAAGGAAGGAAGTCACTGAAGGCAGGCTTTCAGAGTTTAAGCCAAAAGCTACTTCCAGCTCACTCTTAGCTTTTTGCTTCTGCTGCTATGCCTTGATGACAAATGGATCTATCCCTCTGGAACCATAACCCCAATACAGCTCTTCCTTCAATGAGTCCCTTTGTCATAGTATTTGTCTCAAAAACCAGAAGGCTCACTAATACATAGCCCTTGACTTACATGTGTACTCTCCAATCAATGTATGTACCAATATATTATACACAGAAGAGGAAAAGCCTTGGGTAGAATGATGGTTTGCTATAGACAGAAATTGTCTGTCTGTCTGTCTGTCTTTTTCTTTAAAGTAAGGGTTTTGTTATTATTGTTTGTTTTGTTTTGTTTTGTTTTTTAATTCAGTCAGGTTATTCTTGAGCTCTCCAGTCTACTGCTGCTGCTTCCCAAGTGCTGGGATTGAAGCTGTATGCTTCTATCTGCTTCCCATAAACTCTTAAAGAGCATGTAGCACACTCCTTTCTTTTACAGATGAGAAAAATTAGGGCCAAACTCAGGTAGAATTTAACTAGAGCTTTTTTTTTTTTTTCTTTTTCTTTTCTCAGTGTAGGTGGTTGCACCTTTAGAGGAAGTTGTCTTTAATTAAAGTTTACTGCTAAATAAAATACTGTGTTCAGGATAAGGCTCTAAAGCCATAGTGAAGAAAATCTTAGCTTCTGTTAACAGCCCAAACATTATATATATCATGAAGTTAAGTGAAAACAGAGTGCAGGTTATATTTTAAAATTGGTTATTTTCCATGCTGTTAAAAATAAAAGCAGACCACAAGTTATGTTTAAGGTTGCTTACTTTCCTGTGCTGTTTACACGACTGTCATTTTAGCATAAAGCTTTCTTCAAACTATCTATGAATGTTTTCCAGACTCCAAAGAGCTCTCTCTGGGGATATCGCTCAGGAGTTGGTAGGAGTTTTCCATATCTGCTGCTTCCTGATTTAAAGTCCACAACCCTTCAATAGTACCCCCAAGTATGACCTAAGGTCACCCTGATAGCCAGGGAATACCTTGTCATCCCACTGTTGGCAAGTTTTTGGTTGCCATCATCCATGTCACAAATAGCATTCAGGTTTCCAAGTCAGTCTTTCCAGGGACCCAACTCACCTCTCTCTGTTTGGGTTTCCATGCTGACATTTAGAAAAACAACAGTCATTCAACTCACAGAGCCTTTTCTCTATGCTCGGTACTAATTTTAATATTGACTTTCTCCTAAAAGCTCCAAAACATTTTAAGGGTCCCCCCCCTTTTCTTTTTGCAAGCTTAAGCTTCCAAGCTTGTATTTTTAAAGTGCTTCCAAATTTTTTCCTTAACATATGTTGCACGAAGTCTGTCCTATTAACAGAACCCAATCCTCTTCCAAATAGTATAAAAATCCAAAGGCTTAGCCTTTCAGATAGCATTTCTAGGCTGCGCCATTGCTTTGAGCTTTGTATTTAGTTCAGACCAGCTCGATTAGGTTGGGTTGTCCCACGTCGGTTGTCTATAATCGTCAAAGAGTCTAAGGACAAACCACTTCAGAAGCACTCGGGTTTTGATGTCTGTCTGGGTAAGGGTGCTTTTCGTTGTGTTCATGAAGACAGGAAAAGGATTTTAAGAAACAAACACAGCAATACATCATTTGATTCTAACATTTTTGGGAGCAGCTCTCCTTTAAATCCCCCCCCTCCTACTCAGGAAACTAAAAATCACAGGATTTGATAAATATGTGTAGCAAATTAAGAATTTTTGAGAGGTGTTATGTGTGTGTGTGATTAAGCACTTTGATGCCGGAACCACAGCACTCGGTGCGGCTTGGAGCTGAGTTCTGCTACTTCCTTTCTAGGCAACCTTGAGAAGGTCATTATTCTCTCTGTGCCTCAGTTTCTAAAGGGGAATAATAAAATATAAGTCAAGATAAATATCAAGTATATGCTAATCTATTTGGACATGCCTAGTGCACAGAAGCAATAAGTATAAGCAATTTCTAAATAACTGCAAATACCAAGGAGAAAGCTACCTTAGGACACTGCATATGTGGATTCCCCAGGACATAAGGCAATTTTGGGAGGAATTTGAGATAAGTTTCATACATTTTTATTCATTGTCTTGCAATTTTATCTCACTATTTATTTTATTACAATTGTTATGAATGATTAGAATTTTTATGTCTTGTCTTGAATTTCAGCTTACCTCATAAGAAGTCATCTTGCAGTAGGAAGTGGTTAAGGGTCTTCTGTGGCTGTTACCTGCAATTATATTATGGTTTGACATCCATCTCATGGTAGGTTTAGGAATCAGATGAGATCTTTTTGTGGGCTTTGACAAATCTCAGCCATTGAGATATTAGGATGCTGTTGTGACAAGTATGATAGAAAACCCTGAGCCACCTATGGGATACCGTGTGGGAGCGAGCAGGGATACCGGGCCATCCTCTAGAAACTCTTCATAAACTCTAGCCAGATCTCTTACAGAATCTTGGCAAGGCTTGAAGCTGAGACAAATATCCAGTGTGATTCAGGGCGATCCGTTCTTGATTTAGGTTGTTTGACTAGGTTCAGGAGCTCAGTTCAGTCTGGACATGGTGACGCACATCTGTAATCCCCAGCAAACTGGTAGCTAGTGAAGGAGAATGTTAGTCTGAGGTCATTCCAGGCCACTTAGTGAGACTCTGTGTCAAAAAACAAAACAGTTCAATTATACGAGGAATGAATCAGATAAATGAAAAAGACAATGCTCTAAAACCATCAGTGTCTTTCCTAGTACCAAGACTTCCTTGGGCTTAAACATGAGCCTGAATTCCTTTTGTTTTATGACTAATTTAGTGATTATATTCGGGGTAGATTTTTGTTTCCCTCTTCCATGTGGGCAAAGCGCACTCTCTTGAGCAGATGTTGGCCCTGCATGGTTTGTTTTGTTTGTTTGTTTCCTTCAGTATTTGTACAGTATGGGCTGTGGATTCAACTATACTACAGCTTCACAAAGGGATCTCAGGGCTTGTTTAAAACTCACACTGTGTTATCTCACACACTGTCACCAGGACCATTCATTCTTCAGATAATCTGCATGCCTGGCTTGGCAACAGATCTCCTTAAGGATGGTATCCTGTGTGTGCTCAATTATAACCCACACTAGAGGTCAACTGTCTGCTCTGGAGGCCTGGAGAGTTAGGCTATTGTAACTATTTCCTGAAATGTGGTACCTATATAACCCAGTTAACCAGACCCAGCTACACACACACACACACACACACACACACACACACACACACACACACACACACACACGAACAGACTAAGAGGATTCGCAGGAGAAGCTTGGTATTTCATATGTCTTTGAAAATTGTATATATATATTTAAGTCTGTTTAAGCTGTTCTAACAAAATAAGGTAGGTTGTAGATTAAAATGGCAGAAATGTATATTTTACAGTTCTAGAAGCTGACAAGTCTAAATTTGCTCTAGCAAATTAATTTGTCTGATGAAGTCTCCTTTCATGGTATGTACACGGCAGTTTCTTGTCTTTGCAGGATGAAAGGGGTAAGTGTTTTTCAGGTCTTACTTTTTAGGAGTAAGTAATTCCATTCATGACAGTGCTGTATTTATGATTTAATTACCCCCAGAGGCTCTATCTCCACACATGACCATATTGAGAGGTAAGGTATTAGCATATGAATTGGTGGCAATGCAGATATTCATGACAGCATATTCATAAAAGATCTAAAATCATGATAAAGATATAAACATTGGATAAACTATTTACAAAGTTGTGAGCCACCTGGATGAGACATTATAGCTCCCAATTCTTCCTCTATCTAGGAATTGAATGCAGTAACAGGGTGGTCATTTTTATTGCTAAGAAATGTGAGTTATGAGTTTCCACATCTTTAAAGCTCATATTGATTACCTGAGTCATTTTTTTAATTGGGAAAGACTAATAAACCATCCAGTGGTAGATATTATCTGTCATCTAAGACAAATGGATGTTTGTGTGTTAATTATGCTTAAAATACAAGTATAAATAACTTAGCTGCAAGTACATAGAGTAAGTATTTGATGAATACTGAAAATCAGAGATGGTATCTCAGAAGGATTTCTCTTCTCCTTCCTGGCTCTCTTCCCCATCTTCTTTTCTTGTTTCCTTTCCTCCTTCTTTCCTTTTCTTTGTTCCACACATCTGCCTGTATTTTTCTACCTTTGAAATTTGACTAAGGCTGGGTCAGGTGGTGTGTACCTGTGATCCCAGCCATCCAAAGAGTAACACAGAAAGGTGAGCTACACAAACTGTTGTAACAGTAAAACAAAGAAAACCTAGGCAAGTTCTTCTCTTATAATGCACAAAAGCATTTACTAATGTGACTTAAAATAGATTATATACACATATAATTTTGTAGATAACATAAACATGTATACAATAGAGCCAATAACACATTAAATTTCAAAAATGATTATTCTCTCTATTGATATGAGATTTTAATCCCTTCTGGCTTTCTATATACTTCAGGCTTCAATAGAAATATTTCAATGCTTCAACATATTAAGCAAACAATATTTTTATTTACATCAAATACATTAATATCTTATTTAAATTTAATACGAACTGTTTTATTACAGCCAGGAAAGCATATGAAGGCGTTGCTATGTGGGTGGACAAAAGAATGTTTCAGGTTGAAACTCTGGGAGGAATGAAGATAGTTCCCAGAACTTTAACTTCCTTCTTTCTCATTTCAAGGTAACTTTTGGATTTGATAGTCGAGCATCAACAGCTTCAGGGATAGGTTCTATGTGTTCAATGAAGCAAGTTAATTTACTTTAGCATTTGTTTTGGTTCAGGAAATCACCCAATCCGTTCCTGGATGGGTTTACTGGCTCAGGGATTAGTCAATCTCCTTAGAGCTGGAATTTTGCTCCTTCCATGGTTGAAAGCACACCATATTTTCTCACAGTATTTTATTGTTGTTGTTGCTTTAATGAAACACTTGAGGGTGGTAGTATTAACTGTGAACCATGCTTATTTAGTCCACAAATGTGGAAGCTCAAGACATAAATTAGATCCTGGTATGGAAGGTCTTGTGAAAGGTGGTGTGTCAGTGGCGAGATTACATGGTGGGTTGGTTGGAGAAAGATCACATGGCAAGACTTGAGGTTAGAGAGAAGAGAAGAGTGAATCTGATCTTTCTTATAACATTCCTCTTGCAAAATGAACTACCGTCCCAGGAAGACTTTTGTAGTTTCTTCCAAAGGACAGTCCCTTCAGGAATTTGCTGACACCCCACTTGCCCTACTTTGTACAGTTTTCACATCATTTCTCAAAATTCACGTGGAAGATCCCCCTTCCAACATGAATCTTTGAGAGATACCCCGAACCTGTGGTCCAGACAAGCATTTAACTGTACAGAAGGTTTGACCTAGAAACCATCCCAAAAGCTACCTAGAAACAAAACCAAAGGACAAAGAAGAGAATGGGCTGGAGCATAGGAAAAGAGAGCATAGGTTGGGGGTGGGGGTGGGGTAGGGTTGGGGGTTGAGTTTAAACAGAGCTATTTACCTACTACAAGATGTGGGTGCTTCCCTGGTTGAACCATAGGGTCATTGCTGCTGATTAAGCAAGAAGAGTTAAATTTCATTGCTAAGGAAGAGAGAAAGAGAACTGTTGGGGTGTTTCTTATGTATTCGTGTTTCTTATGTATTCGTTTCTTATGTATCCGACTTTCTGTGTTATTTCATCTCATCATTATAAAAACATGTCAGATTTAATTACTATCATCTTTGTTGCTTTGGTTTTTATTTTGAGATAAGGTTTCAGGTAGTCCAGACGCATCTCTCAGCATGTCGTCAAGAATGTCCTTCAACTCTTTTTTTTTTTTAATATATATATTTTAAGTACACTGTAGTTGTCTTCAGACACTCCAGAAGAGAGCATCAGATCTTATTATGGATGGTTGTGAGCCACCATGTGGTCATTGGAATTTGAACTCAGGACCTTCAGAAGAGCACTGACTGCTCTTTACCGCCGAGTCATCTCTCCAGCCCTGCCCTCCTGACCTTCAACTCTTAATCCTCCTGCCTCTACCCCTCCCAACCCCCCAGGTTTGGGATTAGGGGGAGGCTACCATGCTCAACTCTGTTCCTCTAATATTAAAGTCAGGAAACTAGTGATGGCAGTGGATTGGACAGTCATGGACCTACTCATGTTCTTCTGAGGCATGGACATTAATAATGGTGATGGTGATGATGATGAGCATGATGATCATGAAGATGATGATGATATTTACTATGCTTTATTACAATCTCACAGGAGAAAGGATGGGGATGTTATAGTAAAAGTTAAGATGGGCCTAGTCTTAGAGCAAAAGGTAGCCCTTTTCTGGAAGGTACAGCTACCTTCCAGACACCTGAAAGATCCCTAATGTGTGTGTATGTGCCAGGCCAGCAGTATTCTGGGGCAGGTAAGATGGCTCCTCAGGTAAAGGCTCCACTTTAACATGAGTTCAGTTCAGATGCAGTTGGTGGAAAAAGACAACCTGATCCCAGCAAGCTGTCTTCTGTCCTCAACATGCGTGTAGTGCCCATGCCCCTCAAACAAAGAAAGTAATAAATAGTTTAAAAATGTGGGTTTTTTTTTTCTGCTCTGTCTCAAACTTCTACAAAACACAGAATGGACATTCAGTGAGTGTTTAATAAATTAATACCTCATAGCAGTTTAGTTTACTTCCACATGTGTGATTATTTTTCTTTTAGTGAAAATTGCGTTCTTTTTTCCCCTTCATATTATATATCCTGATTACAGTTTCCCCTCCTGTACCTTCCAGTTCTCCCTCACCTCCCTCCCATTTGGATCCACCCCCTTTCTGTCTTTCATTAGAAAACTGACGGGCTTCTGAGGGACAATAATAAAATAAAATAAAATAAAATAAAATAAAATAAAATACAACAAAACAAACCCAAAAACTAATAGAACAAAACAAGCAGATGGAAAAGAGCCCAAGAAAAAAGCACGTGCAACAGATATTGACACAGAGACCCATTTGTTCACACACTCAGGAGCCCCATAAAAATACAAAACTGGAGCCGGAGAGGTGGCTCAGTGGTTAAAAGCAGTGACTGCTCTTCCAGAGGTCCTGAGTTCAAATCCCAGCAACCACATGGTGGCTCACAACCATCTGTAATGGGATCTGATGCTGTCTTCTGCTGTGTCTGAAGACAGCTACAGTGACTCATCATATATATGAAATAAATAAAATCTAAAAAAATACAAAACTGGAAGCCATAATTTATACTCAAAGGATCTGTGGGATAAAAAGAGAGAATAATATAAATAAAATAAAAATATGATAAACTGTTTTTTAAAAAGCCCTAACAACAAAAAACAAGGAACCTCCAAGATGCCAGTGTGTTCACTTTCCGTTGATCTACAGCTGGGCATACGGCCTACCCCTACTGACATGTGTTTGCCTTGTAGTTTGTCTCCCCAGTGAGACTCCCTTAGAGAAAAGTAATTTTCTATTTGCAAATCACTATCAATTGGAGATAGCTTCTGGGTCAGAGATGGGGCACGTGTCCACTTCTCCTTTTAGCTTTAGGACCCCATCTGGGGCAAATCTGTGCAGGCCCTGTGCATGCTACCCTAGTTTCTCTGAGTTCATGTGAGCACTAATCCTGTTGATTTAGAGGACCTATTTTTTTTTTTATCTTTTTCTTTTAGTTAAGTTCTTCCATCCTTCTGCCTGAGCTTGCACTCTTCCTGCCTTTCTTTCTGCAGGGTTCCTTGAGCTCTAAAATGATTTGATGGAGACATGTCATTTAGGGATGAGTGTCCCAAGGTCTCGCTCAGTCTCTCTCTCTCTCTCTCTCTCTCTCTCTCTCTCTCTCTCTCTCTCTCTCTGTGTGTGTGTGTCTGTCTGCATGTGCACACATGTGCACATGTTTCCCCTGTTTAGAGTTGCTGGTCTGTGATTATTTGATCATTGTGTTTTTGATGGTGTTCTTTCTTATCTCTTTAAGTTGAAGTTTTCATTCTGTCATAGATTAGATAGATATTGCTTAAATTTAGTTATATATGGAAGGTCTCATTTTCTTCATCTATTGTGACTTATAGTTCTGTTGGATATAGTAGTCTGGGGCCGGGGGAGCGTCTGTAGCCTCTTAGAGCCTGTAGCACATCTGCCCAGACCCTTCTGGCTTTTAGAGTCTCCATTAAGTAGTCAGGTATTATTCTAATAGGTCTGCTTTCATATATTACTAAACCTTTCCCCCTTTTAGGTTTTAATATTCTTTCTTTGTTCTGTATGATTATTATTTTGGTTGTTATATGCCAAGGGGATTTTTTTTTCTGCTTCACTGTATATGATGTTCTATATCCTTCTTGTACCTTATAGGCTTTTCCTTCTTTACATTAGAGAAACTTCCTTCTATGATTTTTGTTGAATACATTTTCTATGCCTTTAACCTGTGCTGCCTTTTCCTCTATCCCTATTATCCTTTTTTTTAAAAAAAAAGATTTATTTATTATTTATTATATCTTAAGTACACTGTAGCTAACTTCAGACACACCAGAAGAGGGCATCAGATTTCATTATGGGTGGCTGTGAGCCACCATGTGGTTGCTGGGATTTGAACTCAGGAAGAACAGTCAGTGCTTTTAACCGCTGAGCCATCTCTCCACCCCTATCCCTATTATCCTTATATTTGGTTTATATAATGTGCCAGATTTCTTGGATGTTTTGTGACAGGAGTTTTTTACATTTAATATTTCTTAGACCAAGGTATCCATTTCTTCTATTGTATCTTCAATGCCTGAGAGTGTCTCTTCTACCTCTTGTGTTCTGTTGGTGAGGCTTGCCTCTGAGGTTCCTCTTTGAGAAGCTAAATTTTTCATTTCCAGATTTCCCATAGTCTGGGTTTTCTTTATTGCTATTTCCACTTTCAGGTCTTAAACTCTTTTATTTTCCTTCCATTATTTGCTTTTGTTTGCATAGTTTTCTTTAAAGGATTTATTAATTTCCTCTTTAAGGACCTATATCATATCCACAATGGCTGTTTTAAGGTCTTTGTTTTATCCTTCAGTTATGCTACAATTCTCTTACTATATTAGGGTTGTTGGGTTCTAGTGGAGACATACTGTCCTGGCTGTCATTGATTGTGTTTTTATGCTGGTGTGTAGGCATCTGTGTTTGAGAAGATTGTAATTCTAGGTGCCGATATCTGGTTTTGTCTTTGTTGGAAGAGTATTTTGTTTCTGTTGCCCTCTCTGGTTCTTAGGAGGGTATGGTACCTGTGTATTGCCTGTTAGGGAATACTTCTAGGATCCTGCTAAGGGTGGTCACCAAGGATTCCAGGTAGAATGCGTTGCTAGGTATTGGGAGCTGACACTTAGGAAAGGGCATGGGCTATGGGGGAGAGGTTGTGGAGGTCCACAGATTGGAGGAAAGCAGGATGTTCTATCCTAGTAGATTTGATTCATCCACTAGCGAAAGGGGCAGAGAGTGAGGAGAAACTATTACCGTCTGTTGCAGAGCTGGAGATAAGACTTAAGGTTTGCATTTGGCGAGGTGAAGATCTGGAACTGGTCTACCTGCTTTGCTGGCCTAATTGCTTCTCTGGAAGGCTTTGCTGGCAGGTTTCCAGGCAATGCCTGAGGGATTTGGAGGTTGGGATAATAGGATGGGTGTGGAGGAAGGTTGGAGGAGAAGATCCTCATGATTCATAGGAGATGGGTGCAGAGAGGAAGTGGAGGCCACAACAAGTGCTCTGCTACAGAGTTGGGGGTGATACTAGGGAACTGGGTATGGAGGAGAGGAGGGAGCACTGAAGATCTGCACGTTGGTTACCTACTTTTGGATCCAGAAGGGCTTCAGGATCCCAGGGATTCCTGCTAGAGGTGAAGGCTGGGATAAAGTGAGGAAGTGGGGAGAGGGAACTTTGGAGGGGAAGATCTGTATGAAACCCTGGAGATGAGGGGGTACATCAGGTGGTCTGCTACAAAGCTGGACATAAGACTGTGAGATGGGTTTGGAGGAGAGGAGGAAGACGTGCAGATCTACAGTTGGTCTTTTTTGCTCCCTGACTAGAGTAGCCAGTAGCCTCCCAGAGAATGCCTGATGGAGTTGGAGACTGGGATAATTGCAAAATAGATAAAACTTTTTTTTTTTTTTTGGTCAGTGCATTAGAATTTATTTATTTATTTTCTTAATTTTTAATATTTTTATTACATATTTTCCTCAATTACATTTCCAATGCTATCCCAAAAGTCCCCCATAGCGCCCCCCACTTCCCTACCCACCCATTCCCATTCTTTTGGCCCTGGAATTCCCCTATATTGGGGCATATAAAGTTTGCAAGTCCAATGGGCCTCTCTTTCCATTGATGGCCGAATAGGCCATCTTTCGATACATATGCAGCTAGAGACAAGAGCTCCGGGGTACTGGTTAGTTCATCATGTTGTTCCAACTATAAGGTTGCAGATCCCTTTAGCTCCTTGGGTACTTTCTCTAGCTTCTCCATTGGGAGCCCTGTGATACATCCAATAGCTGACTGTGAACATCCACTCCTGTGTTTGCTAGGCCCCGGCATCGTCTCACAAGAGACAGCTATATTTGGGTCCTTTCAGCAAAATCTTGCTAGTGTATGCAATGGTGTCAGCGTTTAGAAGCTGCTTATGGGATGGATCCCTGGATACGGCAGTCTCTAAATGGTCATCCTTTCATCACTGCTACGAACTTTGTCTCTGTAACCCCTTCCCTGGGTAATTTGTTCCCAATTCTAAGAAGGTGCACAGTGTCCACACTTTGGTCTTCATTCTTCTTGAGTTTCATGCGTTTATCAAATTGTATCTTATATCTTGGGTATCCTAAGTTTTGGGCTAATTTCCACTTATTAGTGAATACATATTGTGTGAGTTCTTTTGTGATTGTGTTACTTCACTCAAGATGATGCCCTCCAGGTCCATCCATTTGGCTATGAATTTCATAAATTCATTCTTTTTAATAGCTGAGTAGTACTCCATTGTGTAAATGTACCATAATTTCTGTATCCATTCCTCTGTTGAGGGACATCTGGGTTCTTTCCAGCTTCTGGCTATTATAAATAGGGCTGCTATGAACATAGTGGAGCATGTGTCCTTTTTACCGGTTGGGACATCTTCTGGATATATGCCCAGGAGAGGTATTGCTGGATCCTCCGGTAGTACTATGTCCAATTTTCTGAGGAACCTCCAGACTGATTTCCAGAGTGGTTGTACAAGCTTGCAATCCCACCAACAATGGAGAAGTGTTCCTCTTTCTCCACATCCTCGCCAGCATCTGCTGTCACCTGAATTTTTGATCTTAGCCATTCTGACTGGTGTGAGGTGGAATCTCAGGGTTGTTTTGATTTGCATTTCCCTGATGATTAAGGATGTTGAACATTTTTTCAGGTGCTTCTCTGCCATTCGGTATTCCTCAGGTGAGAATTCTTTGTTCAGTTCTGAGCCCCATTTTTTAATGGGGTTATTTGACTTTCTGGAGTCCACCTTCTTGAGTTCTTTATATATATTGGATATTAGTCCCTTATCTGATTTAGGATAGGTGAAGATCCTTTCCCAATCTGTTGGTGGTTTTTTTGTCTTATTGATGGTGTCTTTAGCCTTGCAGAAGCTTTGTAGTTTCATGAGGTCCCACTTGTCAATTCTCGATCTTACAGCACAAGCCATTACTGTTCTATTCAGGAATTTTTCCCCTATGCCCATATCTTCAAGGCTTTTCCCCACTTTCTCCTCTATAAGTTTCAGTGTCTCTGGTTTTATGTGAAGTTCCTTGATCCACTTAGACTTGACCTTAGTA
Organism: Mus caroli; assembly: GCF_978045245.1. Classification (NCBI taxonomy): domain Eukaryota; kingdom Metazoa; phylum Chordata; class Mammalia; order Rodentia; family Muridae; genus Mus; species Mus caroli. The sequence continues at coordinate 123,518,478 of NW_028227257.1, forward strand.
CAAGGAGATAGGAATGGATCGATTCGCATTCTTCTACATGTTAACAACCAGTTGTGCCAGCACAATTTGTTGAAAATGCTGTCTTTCTTCCACTGGATGTTTTGAGCTCCCTTGTCGAAGATCAAGTGACCATAGGTGTGTGGGTTCATTTCTGGGTCTTCAATTCTATTCCATTGGTCTATTTGTCTGTCACTATACCAGTACCATGCAGTTTTTATCACAATTGCTCTGTAGTAGAGCTTTAGGTCCGGCATGGTGATTCCACCAGAGGTTCTTTTATCCTTGAGAAGAGTTTTTGCTATCCTAGGTTTTTTGTTATTCCAGATGAATTTGCAGATTGCACTTTCTAATTCGTTGAAGAATTGATTTGGAATTTTGATGGGGATTGCATTGAATCTGTAGATTGCTTTTGGCAAGATAGCCATTTTTACAATGTTGATCCTCCCAATCCATGAGCATGGGAGATCTTTCCATCTTCTGAGATCTTCTAGAATTTCTTTCTTCAGAGACTTGAAGTTTTTATTATACAGATCTTTCACTTCCTTAGTTAGAGTCACGCCAAGATATTTTATATTCTTTGTGACTATTGAGAAGGGTGTTGTTTCCCTAATTTCTTTCTCAGCCTGTTTATTCTTTGTGTAGAGAAAGGCCATTGATTTGTTTGAGTTAATTTTATATCCAGCTACTGCACTTAAGCTGTTTATCAGGCTTAGGAGTTCTCTGGTTGAATTTTTAGGGTAACTTATATATACTATCATATCATCTGCAAAGAGTGATATTTTGACTTCATCTTTTCCAATTTGTATCCCTTTGATCTCCTTTTGTTGTCGAATTGCTCTGGCTTGGACTTCAAGTACAATGTTGAATAGGTATGGAGAAAGTGGACAGCCTTGTCTAATCCCTGATTTTAGAGGGATTGCTTCAAGCTTCTCACCATTTACTTTGATGTTGGCTACTGGTTTGCTGTAGATTGCTTTTATCATGTTTAGGTATGGGCCTTGAATTCCTGATCTTTCCAAGACTTTTATCATGAATGGGTGTTGGATCTTGTCAAATGCTTTTTCCGCATCTAACGAGATGACCATGTGGTTTTTGTCTTTGAGTTTGTTTATATACTGGATTACGTTGATGGATTTCCGTATATTGAACCATCCCTGCATCCCTGGGATGAAACCTACTTGGTCAGGATGGATGATTGTTTTGATGTGTTCTTGGATTCGGTTAGCAAGAACTTTATTGAGGATTTTTGCATCAATATTCATAAGGGATATTGGTCTGAAGTTTTCTATCTTTGTTGGGTCTTTTTGTGGTTTAGGTATCAGAGTAATTGTGGCTTCATAGAATGAGTTGGGTAGAGTACCTTCTGTTTCTATTTTGTGGAATAGTTTGTGAAGAACTGGGATTAGATCTTCTTTGAAGGTCTGATAGAACTCTGCACTAAACCCATCTGGTCCTGGGCTTTTTTTAGTTGGGAGACTATTAATGACTGCTTCTATTTCTTTGGGGGATATAGGGCTGTTTAGATCATTAACCTGATCTTGATTCAACTTTGGTACCTGGTATCTGTCTAGGAACTTCTCCATTTCATCCAGGTTCTCCAGTTTTGTTGAGTATAGCCTTTGGTAGAAGGATCTGATGGTGTTTTGGATGTCTTCAGGATCTGTTGTTATGTCTCCTTTTTCATTTCTGATTTTGTTAATTAGGATGCTTTCCCTGTGCCCTCTAGTGAGTCTGGCTAAGGGTTTATCTATCTTGTTGATTTTCTCAAAGAACCAGCTCCTTGATTGGTTGATTCTTTGAATAGTTTTTCTTGTTTCCACTTGGTTGATTTCGCCCCTGAGTTTGATTATTTCCTGCCATCTACTCCTCTTGGGCGAATTTGCTTCCTTTTGTTCTAGTGCTTTTAGGTATGTTGTCAAGCTGCTAATGTGTGCTCTCTCTAGTTTCCTTTTGGAGGCACTCAGAGCTATGAGTTTTCGTCTTAGAAATGCTTTCATTGCGTCCCATAAGTTTGGGTATGTTGTGGCTTCATTTTCATTGAACTCTAAAAAGTCCTTAATTTCTTTCTTTATTCCTTCCTTGACCAAGGTATCATTGAGAAGAGTGTTGTTCAGTTTCCACGTGAAGGTTGGCTTTCTATTATTTATTTTGTTATTGAAGGTCAGACTTAGTCCATGGTGATCTGATAGGATGCATGGGACAATTTCAATATTTTTGTATCTGTTGAGGCCTGTTTTGTGACCAATTATGTGGTCAATTTTGGAGAAGGTACCATGAGGTGCTGAGAAGAAGGTATATCCTTTTGTTTTAGGATAGAATGTTCTGTAGATATCTGCCAGACCCATTTGATTCATAATTTCTCTTAGTTTCTCTGTGTCCCTGTTTAGTTTCTGTTTCCATGATCTGTCCATTGGTGAAAGTGGTGTGTTGAAGTCTCCCACTATTATTGTATGAGGTGCAATGTGTGCTTTGAGATTTACTAAAGTTTCTTTAATGAATGTGGCTGCCTTTGTATTTGGAGCATAGATATTCAGGATTGATAGTTCCTCTTGGAGGATTTTACCTTTGATGAGTATGAAGTGTCCCTCCCTGTCTTTTTTGATGACTTTGGGTTGGAAGTCAATCTTATCAGATATTAGAATGGCTACTCCAGCTTGTTTCTTCATACCATTTGCTTGGAAAATTGTTTTCCAGCCTTTCATTCTGAGGTAGTGTCTATCTTTTTCTCTGAGATGAGTTTCCTGTAAGCAGCAAAATGTTGGGTCTTGTTTGTGTAGCCAGTTTGTTAGTCTATGTCTTTTTATCGGGGAGTTGAGTCCATTGATATTAAGAGATATTAAGGAAAAGTAATTGTTGTTTCCTGTTATTTTTGTTGTTAAAGTTGGCATTCTGTTCTTGTGGCTGTCTTCTTTTAGGTTTGTTGAGGGATTACCTTCTTGTTGTTTCTAGGGCGTGGTTCCTGTCCTTGTATTGGTTTTTTTCTGTTATTATCCTTTGAAGGGCTGGATTCGTGGAGAGATAATGTGTGAATTTGGTTTTGTCGTGGAATACTTTGGTTTCTCCATCTATGTTAATTGAGAGTTTGGCTGGGTATAGTAGCCTGGGCTCGAATTTGTGTTCTTTTAGTGTCTGTATAACATCCGTCCAGGATCTTCTGGCTCTCATAGTCTCTGGTGAAAAATCTGGTGTAATTCTGATAGGCTTGCCTTTATATGTTACTTGGCCATTTTCTCTTACTGCTTTTAGTATTCTATCTTTATTTAGAGCATTTGTTCTTCTGATTATTATGTGTCGGGAGGTATTTCTTTTCTGGTCCAGTCTATTTGGAGTTCTGTAGGCTTCTTGTATGTTCATGGGCATCTCTTTCTTTAGATTTGGGAAGTTTTCTTCTATAATTTTGTTGAAGATGTTTGCTGGTCCTTTGAGTTGAAAATCTTCATTCTCATCCACTCCTATTATCCGTACGTTTGGTCTTCTCATTGTGTCCTGTATTTCTTGGATGTTTTGAGTTAGGATCTTTTTGCATTTTCCATTTTCCTTGATTGTTGTGCCGATGTTCTCTATGGAATCTTCTGCACCTGAGATTCTCTCTTCCATCTTTTGTATTCTGTTGCTGATGCTGGTATCTATGGTTCCAGATTTCTTTCCTAGGGTGTCTATCTCCAGTGTTGCCTCATTTTGGGTTTTCTTTATTGTGTCTACTTCCCTTTTTAGGTCTAGTATGGTTTTGTTCATTTCCATCATCTGTTTGGATGTGTTTTCCTGTTTTTCATTAAGGACTTCTACCTGTTTGATTATGTTATCCTGTTTTTCTTTAAGGATTTGTAACTCTTTAGCAGTGTTCTCCTGCAATTCTTTAAGGTATTTTTGTGCTTCCTCTTTACTGTCTTCTACCTGTTTACCAGTGTTCCTTTGTATTTCTTTAATTGTGTTATTAAAGTCCTTCTTGTCCTCTACCATCATCAGGAGATATGCTTTTAGATCCGTGTCTAGCTTTTCCGGTGTGTTGGGGTGCCCTGGACTGGGCGAAGTGGGAGTGCTGGGTTCTGATGATGGTGAGTGGTCTTGGTTTCTGTTAGTAAGATTATTACGTTTACCTTTTGCCATCTGGTAATCTCTGGGCTTAGTTGTTGTCGTTGTCACTGTTTAAAGATTGGAGCAGAAGCTGTGTTCCACTCACCAGCAGTCTCAAAATCCTGTGGCGGGGGTCGTGGCTAGCTGGCAGTACCCCGGTGCTGGTCCAGCCGGAAGAGGCCTGTGGTCCTACTCAGGCCGTTTTTCTGCTTCCCTAACTAATGCAGTCTCAGGTCCCGCGCGCAATTGGATTGGAGCAGAAGCTGTGTTCCACTCACCAGAAGTCTTAAGATCCTGTGGTGGGTGTTGTGGGTAGCTGGCGAGTGTCAGCCGACCCTGTGCCCTAGCTGCCCAGGTGCTTTTCTGACCGGAAGAGGCTTGTGGCCCTACGTAGGCCGGATTTCTGCCTCCCCAACCAGAGCAGTCTCAGGTCCCGCGTGATTGGACTGGAGCAGAAGCTGTGTTCCACTCACCAGCAGTCTCAAAATCCTGTGGTGGGGGTCGTGGGTAGCTGGCGGGTGTCAGCGGACCCTCTGCTCTAGCTCCCCTGGTGCTGATCCGGCCGGATGAGGCCTGTGGCCCTACTCAGGCTGGTTTCTGCTTCCCTAACTAATGCAGTCTCAGGTCCCGCGCGCAATTGGATTGGAGCAGAAGCTGTGTTCCACTCACCAGAAGTCTTAAGATCCTGTGGCGGGTCAAAATAGATAAAACTTAAAGCCACACTTTAATCCAGTTAGTCATAAACAAGTCTGCAATTATTGTTTTTCTGAAGCATGCCAGATAATGCTGACAAGTAGTCATGTTGAAGACCGTCTATCCTAGGACACATGGTATTGGCTTCTGTGAGTCTAGGTCCCCTTTGTCTTCTTTCAGTACAGATTTCTCTATAGTCACCCAATCTGCTTTGCTTTGTAGCAGCCTTGACACCCAAACAGATCTGCTAATTGTTTCTTCTGGTCCTAAGTAATGACAACTATTTACTGATATGTATCACATTTTCTTTCCTTTTTAAAAATAATTTTATATTTTGAGGTTACAACATGATTTCATCACCTCATTCCATCCAAAATCTCCCACATGTTCCTTCTTGCTCCTTCTCAAATTCATGTCCTCTTTTTTCATTAATTGTTGTCACACTCAAGTGCGTGTGTGCACGTGTACACACACACACACACACACACAAACACAGGGAGGGTATAGGGGAACAATGACATTTCTTTCTTTGTCAGTCCATGTTTTTCCAGTTTTGCTAGTGTTTTCTTCTTTGGAATGGCTCAGGGAATCTCACAACTCAGAGATTCTGGAATCTGGGGTGAAAACCATTTATGAATCAACTGTCATCAATAATTTTGTGAGAATGTATCACCTTATTTATTTGAGGGACTACAAATAGGCTACATTCTAAAAATAGTCCCCCTAATTTCTGTGGGACTGCTCACCTCACAGTGATGACAGTGTGGCCTAGGCCACTACAAAATGTTTTTGAAAATTGTTGCTTTCTGTGATTCCTCCCTTCTTCTAAGAAATTAACTCACTGTGTTAGTTTCTAGAGCTCAGCTGTTGCCCCTTTTCTCCTCCCTCCATTTATTTCTCTTTCCCTTCCTCTCTCCCTCATTTGTACTCTGGCAGCCAGCCTCTGACTTGCCTGGCATTGCTTCTCCACTCCATTAGCCTTCTCAAGGTGAGCATATCTGATTACATTGTTTGTCATTACCAAACAAGGTTCACTCTTGTTGGGCAGGTGTTGGCTCAGTTGCTGGTGCCTAGGCTTGGTTGCTGGTTCCTTGGCTTGGATTCTGGTCTCTTGGCTCAGTCACCATCGATCAACTCAACAGAGCTGGTTTCACTGCAGGCTCTGGAGAAGTGTAGCTGGGAAGTCTTCTGAGATTTCATAGTCCATTGAGGAAGATACAACTTATTGAAGAGCTAAAGACAAAAATCTCTGGACAAGAGATGGGGGATGGGAGGGGGTCATAAGCACAGTCTGCCTAAACCTTTCCATTTTCTTGTAGAGTTGATGGCTTAGAATTGTCTCAGTTTCCTTCTTCCTGTCTTATCACCTTCCCTCCTTCCTTCTCTTCCCCTCTTCCTCACTCTCTTCCCACCTATTTATGCAATGAAAGCCCAGGAAGATATTCATTTGTTTCTTTAGTAGCAGCCTTAAGGGAAATAAAAAGCCAGAAAACACTGGAACATGGCTCCCACTTAGGGCAGTGTACACTGCCCTAATGACATGGCTGCTGTTCATCCCATAGCCTCTTCTCATTCCCACTGTTCTGCCCATGAAGTATGCCAAGCCGTTGCTCCATACACTTGTAGAAACATCTTTCTGCCTTTTTAATTTTCAAAGACATATTAATTGGCCACCTTTAATTTCAATTAAGACTAAATGTAAGACCTTCCTTCATGAAAGCCCTGAATGTGTTTGGTAACCCACTGTGGTGTATTCTATATCTTACCCACTCAGCATCCTCCTCCTTCTTCCCCTCATTTACTTCCTCTCTCTTTTTAAGACGGGGTTTTATTATCCATTACAGATGGGCCTGAAACCCACTTTGTATCTCATGCTGGAAGTGAACTATGTTTCTCAAGGTGGGTAATTGTGGTGGTTTGTATATGTTTGACCCAGGGAGTGGCACTATTAGGAAGTGTAACCTTGGAGTAGGTGTGTCACTGTGGGTGTGGGTTTTAATACCCTTGTCCTATCTGCCTGGAAGTTAGTATTCTGCTAGCAGCTTTCAGATGAAGATGTAGAACTCTCAGCTCTGCCTGTACCATGCCTTCCTAGATGCTGCCATGTTCTCACCTTGATGATAATGGACTGAACCTCTGAACCTGTAAGCCAGCCCCAATTAAATGTTGTTCTTATAAGAATTGCCTTGGTCATGGTGTCTGTTCACAGCAGTAAAACTCTAACTAAGACAGTGATCCTCTGTGCCTTCCCCCAGTAAGTACTGGGATGATGGGCTTGTCCTGCCATACTGGGTTCAGCATTATTATCCCTTTGTAGCCTTCCAAATGAACCCTCAATTTCCTTAGAAACTGGACAAGAAAATCATCTCTGGCTCTCGGAAAAACAATTTTAGCAATTGACCTAGGGAATCTCGTAGCCAGCTTTGTAGCCCATGGGACACAAATGGAAGTTTGTTGGAAAGAGAACTTTTATTTCTCTCAATCAGAGGATAGCACACAAAGAGAAACTTCCTAGTTCAAGGAACAAGGACGACAGGATTGGAAGTGTCCTTTGACTGAGGGAAGCCAGTTGGGTTGCACATATGTTGCCACTGTAGCCACTGATTCTCTGCCCGAGTCTCAGTTCCTGAAAGCCACTGTTAGCTGCTTTTTCTCTTGCTTGCAGTGGCGCCATTCCTAACCATTACCTCCTCTCTGTGAACAAATGCAGCCACTTCAGAGCTCTTGTCATCTGCTTGGGATCAGCGCTGCCAACGAGCAAAAACAACTTTACTCTTAAGCACTGCCATACTATTGGTAACAGGAAAGCATCTATAATTGAGTATATTTGGACACAAACTTACTATACCAATAAAAATAAGGCAGAGCTGCACTGGCACAAAGATGCTACGCTGTCATTGAGTGTTAGAGGTGAGAAGAAACCCATACTGACCAGGCAAATTGTCTTTGTAGTATGTCGGCACACTTAAAAACAGAAAAGAAGAGAAGAAGAAAAAACAACTTCTTTCAGCTCAGTAGAAATAAAAATAATTTCTGGTCTAATGATCTTCATAGTCTCTCAATAAGACAACCAAACCACACATTATGAGAGCCAAAAATCATCCATCATCAGCTATATATGTTTTTTGGTCTATATTATTTCTGTCCCAGACACTGGAAGCCTGGACTTATCCCAGAGAAGAGAACTGTCATCCTGTCACGTGCCTGCAATTGGCAAGTCTTACCAAGAAAGTTTGGCAGATCCTAAGAACAGGACTAACATATGTTTTATATATGTGTGGGTAGGTGTATATATAGCCATCCCTCTACATACATATATGTATACTTATTTATTTATAAGCCTTAGTTAAAGTTAGAAAAATTAATTTTGCATATGGATAAGTCCCACAAATTAGCACTGGTTTAAAAGAAGCCTAAAAGATATCATTTTGCTTCTTTAAAAGTAAAAAATGCCAATGCAGAATTTAAAAGTAGAGTATCATGCTAATAACTTTTTATCTTTAGATTATTGCTCATTTTTCACAGTGATTCATTCACTCATGCAACAAGTGTTTGACAAACACCAGCTATAAAGAGACACCATTCACAAAGACCTTTGCCCCGGAGAACCCTATGATCTGTATTAGGCAGGTAATGGAAATCCCTCCTTCACATATCATCCAAACATCATTACAGAGGCTCTTCATGTATTCTGAGAGTAAAGAAGAGAGAAGACACATGGCACTGGCTTCCACAGAGCTTGTTCAATATTGAAGGGGGAACGAAAACAGTAAATGAGCATCAATGTGTGTTTATGGAGCAGAGTGATAAAACCAGTGTATAAAATTTCAGTCAAGTGACATATTAAAATTCCTGGCGGCTATATTTATGTGGACAGAAAAGACTCTTCTTTGAAGACAGTTAAGCTATGCCCCCAAGAGACCATAGGAAGACTATTATCAGGTGGAATCAAGTGTCTTTTTGCTGCTATTGTTGCTATCATTAACAACTATGTTTATGGGTTGTGTGGTGGTATGTGCCTCTTGTTCCACACTTGGGAAATGGAAGTCAAGGAGATTTTGAGTTCATGGCCAGCCTGAGTTATATAAAAGCTAAGTCCCAAAATAGAAAAGGAAATTAATAACAGATTAATACTTTAATCATTGATATATACTCAACTCTGTGTCTACATCTACACGTGTGAGAGCGTGCATGAACTTCCAGGAGGACTCACAAGTGGTGCATGATGCTGGGTATGACTTAGGACAGAGACGATGCCTTGGGAGTAAGAAGGAAAACAAACGAGAAGCCAAACCCTTGAAGAGAAAGGTGTGAATGGAACCCAATGTTCACTGGCAACAGCAGAGGTACTCTGTAATATAAGGCAGGCAGAGAATGATGTAGAGCAAGGAAGGTGGTGGTGGTGGGGTGTTAAGTTGGAAAGGGATGGAAATTCCTGTGAAACTCATTTTCACCATATTTTTGGAATAAGGTTATATACTGAGAGTGTGAGAGTCAGGAGGAAAGCATGATGTGGAATGATCATTGTGGAGAGTGGAAGTGCAATGGATGGGACCACTGCTCTTGACTCCCTTGAGAGTTTCAGGCTAGATTTAAGATGCTATTAGTACCTGTGACCTTTGTATCCTCATCAGTGTTAGCTTATATTGAGACCTGTCAGTTTAACCAGGTAAAGGGAGGTGGCAGAGGTCAAAGTGAGGGGTTGTTGTGGGAAATTTTTAAAAATGAACCTGCCAACTCCCTCGCACTTCTGCTTCCTTCAGCCCACCAACTCCCTGCTTGGGCCAGCAGTCTTCCTGTGCTCCTGCCACCAACAACTCTCTCCAGCTAGTTCCCACAGCATCTGGCTCACTCGTCCCTGGAGCTGCTAGTTCCCTCTAGTAACCAAGTTAAGTAAAACTCTTGAACCTGATAATTAACCAATCAGATTTATATATCAATAAAATCACAATTTATAAGATGGCACTACAATAATTTCTGACCCAATAGATAATGATAAAACTTTATCCCAATTATTCTAACCTTATGATATCATAACTACCTGTGGCTGGTTAAAACCATGCTGGTTCACATCCACCTCCATTTTGCCTTCCTCCTTCCTCTTAGGTTCTGCTCCCTTTTCCCTGTCCAACCACAGGCCTCCTGCTGCCCTAGTGTGATTGGACAGGGAAAATCCTGCAACCAGGTATATTATGAAAGATAGTCTTCAATATCAAAGAAAGACTCTCTGCATAGAAGGGAAGGAAAGAAGGCCCCATGGAATATAAACAAATAATAATAATACAACTATAAGTGCAACTATTCAGAAAGTTCACATTTTAAAATTAAAATTTACTATTGGATTGTGTACTAAGTGCTTTTACCCACAAAATCATCTCCGAGTTCCCATATTAGAAAGTTTTAATGAAGTCAAGATGTTAATTGTGTATTGGGGCAAGGGACACTAGTCAGAGAGCTGTATGCTTGAACTTGAGATTGTGGCGATGATCACCAGGTCTCATGGAAAGCAAGAAGATCTGGAACTTGAGAGTCAATGGCCTTCCATGTATTATCCATGTGTGCACTGTACTCAGCCAGGAAGCTAGTGAGAAGAACAGGTCAGTGAAGAGATAAATGGGGCTAAAATTATCACAGAATGAGTGAGTTCTCCAGATGTGAAGGAAGGAGCGAGCTCTGATGACATAAACCTCTATGCAGCTGGTTTGGAAGGATGAAAACAAGAGGCTTGGATGACCTGGGAGAACATGGTGCGCTGCTGCAGTTACATAGCATGCAGAAGCGTAATATCTTCCCCTGCCTCTGGTTGCAGCAGGAATGATTTCAACAGGCCCAGCAAGATTCCACTAAGAGTAAGAAAGCAAAGGGGCCTTCCAGAGATGCTGGTAAGGATACAGACACACTTGCTGCTGACTGGCTTTAACTACAGGTTGCAGAAGTGAACGTACAGGTCAGATAGATGAAGTACAGAATACAGAAGGGTGAATTATCAGGCGAAGGGTCAGAAAATTTTCTAGAGTAGTCCATAGAGTACAGATTTTGAGTCAACATCTCTGATGCTCTCTTTGGAAATGTTCAACCCTACCTTTTAATATGCAAAAGTGTGGATATGGTATATGCTTCAATGAAGGTTTATTTTCCAAGACAGGTATTGGTCATTCCTGAGTAGTAAACTGATCACGGAATAGAATTTGTGCTTCTGATGCTGGATGAGATAAACAGTAGAGATTTGGGTCAAAATGTGAGTGTTTGAGGCCCAGGGAGATGTCTCAGTTGGATGACTTTGTATATCTAGCAACTTGAAAGAACTTAAAACCCAGGCATGGGATTTCTGTAACCCTGGAACAGTGGAGAGAGTCAGATCTCTGGGGCTCACAGGCCAGTCAGTATAGACAATCAAGTGGGGCTATAAGGTCAGTGAAATACCCTGTGTCAAGAAGTAAGTTAGGGAAAAGCAGAAGAAGATACTGGGCATGTACCTCTGTGGCTTGGGCACATACTCGCACCTGTGTACACACACATATGTTCCCTTGCTCATGCCCCACAGGGGACGTTTGACTCTTTCCTCAAGAGGAAAGACAGTTTAAGATGGAAAGTAAATAATTCCCAAGTATGCTGCCCAGTTGTAGTAGCCCAGAATGAGAGAGGGCTCTGGCATGTACCTGCTGATGTGGGAAGAGAACAGCAGATTGGGTAATGGTGTCCGATGTTCAGGCTGGGAGACCCAGATTCACAAGTTTGAGAAAACCGGATGCCAGGCTGCTCAGTATTGTGACTGAGGAGACCCCACTTGTTGCCGAAGGGACAAGAAGAAACATTTTGGGTTTTTAAAGAAAGAAGATGCATGTATTGGTAAATATGGGAACAGGCAAGATTTTCTCTTAGCTACTGATTGTGTCCCTAAACTCTCACGGTGGGGGCTAAATCAGGTTTCCCAGTGTACAATAAAATAGAAATGGTTCTATAGCTTTAAGCCAGTCAAGCTGTTACGTATCAAACTGTGCCACTACCTGCATGGTATTGGGATTGATCTGACTGGGGTGATAAGAAATGCAAAAGGACAATGTGTTCAGAAAAGATGTGACTAAGTAGGTAGGGGATGAGCACTGCTGGAGGTGCTCCAGCAGCCCCTAGACTTGAGGTGTCTTTTAGATCAGGTTGAATGAAGAGTTGGCTTAGCTAATCTTTATAAGGGTATCTGTAGGGAAGCAGTTTCAGGCTGCAGTCATCCTGGAGGAGGAAGTTGTCAGGTTTTAGGGGCCAGTATTTAACATTTGAATACAGAGCACCACCAGACCAGCCCTCAACCAATGGCTGTGCTCTCATCAAGAATGCTCATCCGGGCAGTGGTGGTGCACGCCTTTAATCCCAGCACTTGGGAGGCAGAGGCAGGCAAATTTCTGAGTTCCAGGCCAGCCTGGTCTACAGAGTGAGTTCCAGGACAGCCAAGGCTACACAGAGAAACCCTGTCTCGAAAAAACAAAACAAAAAACAAAAGAATGCTCATCCCCAAGGGGGTATGGGTACTCTCCATAAAGTTGTCTATTTGAGCAACAGGTGTTTTGTGCAAGACACACTTGGAGCTACTCACAGGCTACTCATTGTGACAGGACAGTGAACTCGATCTGCAGAATCAACTCTGAAAGGTCTCTGAGTAGAAGCCACTGTTGATATTAAATATATACTGTATCTGTACACAGATGAGTGGGCACTAGCTTTTAACAATTCTTCAATACCTTTTCATCCACATTTTTTTTTTTTGAGAGAGGCTCTATGGTCCTAGTTACCCTCAAAGTCACAGCAATCCTCCTGTCCCAGTCTCCTGAGTGCTGGGATTTCAGGCATGAGTCATTATGCCCACCTCATATCATTTTCTGTTTTCTGCTCTACACCACTGATTGTACCCCACAGAATTGGAACAAACATTATCAGTGCTTTTGTTATTTTACCTATGTTATTTAAAAAATTCTCCAAGTACTTCAACTATTTCATGATAATAAACCGGGCTGTACTTTACTGAGTGATATTAACTCTTTCAGACCTCTAGAGTGTAATTTGGTATGTTTTCTGAGCAATCTGGAGGTACTAACATGTTCCTTGATGGTAAATTAGGTCCTGGGATACTAATTTATTGCTCATAACTTATGAGATCCCTGTTGTACTAGTGACAAAAGAGACAGGATTGTCTTTTAAGAGAATGTGTCATTTGCTCTTAACTAAAGGAAACAAAAACCAGTAGTTTGATCTAATTAAAGCACATTAATGTATTGTTTGGTTTAACTTCTGTTGCTGTGATAAAATACTTTGACAAAGCCAGGCATGGTGCTACATGCCTTTAATTTTAGTACTTCAGAGGCAGAAGAATGTGGTCTTCTGTTAGTTCAAGGTTAGCCTGGTCTGCATTGCCAGTTCCAGGCTACTCAAGGCTGCATCATGACATACTGTCAAACAAACAAACAAACAAACCAATAACAACAACACTAACAAAAAGCAACTTGGGGGAGGAAAGGTTTACTTTAGCTTACAATTCCATGTTGCCATTCATAAAAGCAGGGAAATAAGGCAGCCAGAACTTACCATATCCGGGCCACATTCATAGTCAAGATGAAGGGTAGAGAATGTGTTTATGTTTGTGCTGAACTAACTTTCTCCACTCATGTACAGTTCAGCATCTAAAAGAGAACTGCACTGCCCACAGTGGGCTGGGTCTTCAGATATCAATTAATACAGTCCAGAAAATCCCTATGGACAAACCCAGAGGCCAAATTGATCTAGACAGTCTGGGGCTGAGACTCTCCTCTCAGGTGATTCTAGATTTTGTTGACTTGACAGTTAAAGCTAACCAGTACAGTGTCCGAACCTAGCCTTTTCCTTTATGCAAGCTATTCTTGTCTTTTAGGAAATACATAGTGCCATGAGAGTCATTTTACAGTGGATGGATTAAAACATGACATTCATTTAGCAACTCTTATGAACATAGTTTTGTGCATTGCACAGTTGGGAACGATAAATCAAACAAGACTTCTGGCTCTGATTTTCGTAGGTTTGTACTTCCATTGTACAGGATGCAGAGATTCATGTATGTGTAAATACGTAGGACACATAGAAACCAACAATGTCGGGGCTGGTGAGATGGCTCAGCGGTTAAGAGCGCCAACTGCTCTTCCAAAGGTCCTGAGTTCAAATCCCAGCAACCACATGGTGGCTCACAACCATCTATAACTAAATCTGATGCCATCTTCTGGAGTGTCTGAAGACAGCTACAGTGTACTTACATATAAGAAAGAAAGAAAGAAAGAAAGAAAGAAAGAAAGAAAGAAAGAAAAAGAAAGTCAAAAGAATGCTTGGGATAAGTGATTATCGATTATATAAATAACAGCACTTTATGATGACCGAACTCTTTGCATCATTCCATGTTACAGTAACAATTTTACATGCACTGACCAAATTACTGCTCACAACAGCCCAGTGAGGTGGGTAACTTTATTCTCTCCTAGATAAGTAAATCCCACTAGCAGCTAGTAAGTGGCAGAGTTGAGTTTTAGAACTAGCTCTGCCTGCCTGCAAAGCCCTTGATCTTAATCTCTATCTCATTATGCTTCAGAAACACACATTTTAAGCTGGGTAGAATCGATAAGTAAAAGCCAGTTATTGTAGAATATGGATTTTTGCCACTCTTGACAGACAGAAGATGTGACATTTCAACTGCTGGCAATAGGTCTTCAAGAGTTCTTCTTAAAAATGCAAATCTGTACTCCCAGGAGGATAACATATTAAAAAAAAATAAACATTTCAGGCTCTTAACTTGCATGTCCTTGCGAAACCTTGCAAATAGGTTGAGTGACAGGTAAGCTTTGAAGTGGGTAAGGAATAGCAGGTGTGGAAGAAGGGAGAGGCAGTACTGACTGGAAGGCTGGGAGAGATTTTTTGCTTTGAGGAAACAGGCATCATGAAAGAATGGGGCACCCACAGTGGGCACTTCTACATAGGCATAGGATAAAGAAACAGCTAATGCAAAACTCACAACTCAATACTTTCCTATAAGGCCAGTGTTAAAGTGCCTTTAAAAATTCAGTCATATGTCATTAGCAACTGAGCAAATTAGCAAGTACACATTTTTAGAAAAATTATATTATTTGGCCCAATCAGTGACTGAGGTGCCAGTTCCATTGTCTGAGAATTCCAAATCAAAGATTTCTCTTACATCTTTTGCTCCACCATTCATTCTGTAATGACATAGTTTACCCATGATCACCAGTAACATGATTCTAAATTAGCATTATACCCAGAACAGGGATGCTAATATAATCAATTGCTAATTAGTTCTGTTGCTCCTTTCCATTGCAATTATGCTCCTGTGTTAGCATAATACTTGGTGATACATGACTCACAAAATTTAACTGTGATTTTTATTTAAATACTTAGTTTCCATCGTCATAATGCTAATAATGACAAGGATGATTATAATAATAAAAAATAAGTGCAAGTGGTTTAAGGGTTAGAGATGAGAGTCTAAAAATGCTATCCTCAAGATCTGCGTTTATCCTACATCAATAATTTTGTAACAAATTTGCCCAATTTACAAATCAAAAATAGATTCTTCTGTCAGCAAAGTATCAGTCTTGTATCTGAAAATCAAGCACAGCTTGTTCATCGTCAGAAACCACAGAGGCTCTGAGATCAGAACTTAGCTGCCAATTTTGTTGATGATGCATAGGATGAAACCGGGTGCAGCTGGCTCTTCTTCTCTCCTGCGCTAGCTTTGCGGCACTGACATTCGTGAAAAATCTGTTTGTTTTTTGTTTCAGGAAATTAAATAGCTATGACTAAAATGAAGCAGAGGGAACAGATATATCTGGGTAATAACCAGGTGCCATTTTTATTTTTAAATTATTTTTTTTCCCGTAGAATCACTTGATTTACTGAGACACTACTTTGACTTGACCTGTTGGCACATACGACCTCAGATAATACAGAGGAAGCTCCTGCCACAGATAAGCTAGAGGACTCCATTTTTGATAACTAGAGAAGACACAACTTAAATAACTTGCAACTTAGCCTCCTCATAAATAAGTACATACCATGTCCTCAAGACTACTCCTTCCAATAGGGTGTCATGTTTCACATTTGTAAAAATAGCTTCATTTGCTGACATGTAAACTGCTTTTTCAGAATGAGCACTTCATGTGCTTAGCACCTAAGCTTAAAGCCTTCATTTAACAGAAATAAGCCTATTCCTAAATATTACCCTAAAATGAAGAAACAAGAGAGTTTTAAATACTGCAACATTAAGTTAATGACATAAAGCTGCATTTTAAATCTTTAAATCTACTGGAAGCTCTGTGAGTCGGGAATATTCGTTTCCTTTCTTTCTGGCAAGCCTGAAATAGGCGCTGCCTGGTCCAGGTTAAAGAAGAGAATTGGATACATGCACTAACTGTCAGCACTCTGGATCTTTTTAAAGTTATCATAAAGATGATGGTTGTTGTTGATGATGATGATGATGGGTAGTGTGTGGGTTGTACTGGTATATGCATGGGATGAATTTGCCCATACTTTCCTGGGTGAAGGTCAGAGGTCAGTGGTTAGCCTTCACATGAGCTTTTGAGACAAGGCATCCCACTAACAATGGAGCTTGCTGTTTTGGTTAGACTGCTTGTCTGGAGAACCTGTCTGGCTAGAGAACCCGTAGGATCCTGAAGGCTGTATCCTTCCCTAACTCTGGGGTTATGGACCATGCCAGTATGCCCAACTTTATATGTGGGTGCTGGGGATAGAGCCAAACTGGTCTTCATGCTTATGGAGCAAACACTTTATCTACTGAGCTCTCCCCCTAGAGCTCTCTCCCCCACCAAGGTCTTAAAGATACAAAGAGAGGAAGGAAAGAGAACATATTGGGTTTTTTTTTCCTCTTCCTTTCTTTCTTTTTTTCTTTTTTAAAGACAGAGACTCACTACTCATAGTTTTGGCTGGCCTGCAACTCAAACAGATTCATTTGCTTTTGTATTCTGAGTGCTAGGATTAATACTTGTCTGGCCTGACACACTTTTAAAAACAACAGAATAAGGGGACAAAAGCTTTTCCATTTATTTACTTATTAATTTCTTTATTTTTTTAATTTTTTTTATAATTTATTTTTTTAATTAGGTATTTTCCTCATTTACATTTTCAATGCTATCCCAAAAGTCCCCCATACCCACCCTCCCAATCCCCTACCCACCCACTCCCCCTCTTTGGCCCTGGGGTTCCCCTGTACTGGGGCATATAAAGTTTGCAAGTCCAATGGGCCTATTAATTTCTTTATTATTGGCAGTCAAGATTAAATCTACGGGCCTCTCAGATGCTAAGTAAGAGCTCTGCACCTGGGCCACATACCTGGTCCCCATCAGCTTCTTTTCATTCACTGTTCATCATGAACAAAGAGAGTTGGTGGGAATCTCAGTGGTAGAACGGTTGCCATGCAAGACACCTTAGATTAGCCAGGCTTCATAGCACAGGCACATGCCTTTAATCCTAGCACTCAGGGCAGGGGCAGGGGCAGGGGCAGGGGCAGGGGCAGAGGCAGGCAGATCTTTGTGATTTTGAGGCCAGCCTGATCTACATATTGAACTTTAGGATACCAGGGATACATAGAAAGAGCCTGTCTCAAAAGACTAAAACACATAAATAAGAGGCCCTTGGTTCCATCCATAGCATCATCAAAATAAATAAGTGAAAAATTTAAAATCTAGCATTGTAATGAATTTGAAGGGCAATTCCATCATGGAAACAAGATACTTAATCAACCAAACACAATTTGAAAAAAAGAATATTAGGAATAAATAAATACAAATTATTAAACATACAGAATCACACATGACATATATATATCATATAATATATATCTACAATATATATGTACATATGTATATATGCATAAGATATATAATAAGAAAAATATTATAGCCCTGAGAAAATAGCATAAAGTATAACAATGAACAAAAGAAAAATTTGAAAATATATTCAATGTAAGTAAAAAAAAAGATATGAAGTGCCAATGTTTCTAGAAACATTGCTTACAACTACCAAAATGTAGCAGCAACCTGTGTCCCTCAAAAGATGAGTGAACATAGTGTCTAAACAGTGGAATGTTGTCCACCTTAAAAAGGAAGCAAATTCTGACAATCTACAATATGGATGGAAAATGAAATCATTATATTAGCCAAATTAAGCAAGTTATACAACTATAAGTGTTGTGGGATTTCATTGATTTTAAAAACTATAAATTGTATGTGTGTGTGTCTGTGAGTGCGTATAGATATGTACACATGAATGCAGCACCCTAGTAGACTAGAAGCAAGAGCTCTGGGGCTGGAATTATGAACAGTTGGGAGCTGCCTGATGGAGGTACTAAGCTCAGGTCCTCGGATGAGCAGTATGGACTCCTCCGTGCTGAGCCAGCTCTCCAGTCCTGGCTTTCATTACGTGAGGTATTGTCGGATCTCACATGACTACACTGAATCCCTTCACCTTGGTATGTGCTTGATGATGGCATTTGCTTTCTCTTTTATGTAGACTACAATGCAGAGGAAAATAAAAACATACCTGCCGAAGTTAAATCTCTCCCTATGAACTCTCTCCTCTGTGTGTGTGTGTAAAAGGATATATAGCTAGTCACAGAAAGGGAAAAAAAAGAAATATAAAGTTGGACAAAGGTCATAGCTTAAAAAGATTTATTTTTAAAAATGTATCCCAGCTGGGCATTGTGGCACATGCCTTTAATCCCAGCACTCGGGAGGCAGAGGCAGGCGGATTTCTGAGTTTGAGGCCAGCCTGGTCTACAGAGTGAGTTCCAGGACAGACAGGGCTACACAGAGAAACCCTGTCTCGAAAAAGAAAAAAAAGTATCCCTTTGTTTTTTTTTTTTTTAAATCATTATTCAGATATGTATGTATTGGGCTAGTGAGATGGTTCAGTAGGTAAGGGCACTTGCCACCAAATCTAACAACCTGTGTCTGGTGTCTGGAACCCACATGGAGAAAGGAGAAAGAATCAGCTCTTGCAAGGAGCCCTTGGTCTCTACATATATGCATAAATGAATGAATAAATAAATAAAACATATATATATATACATTAAAGTTTTATGTTTAAAAACTGTATCATATATAGTCAAAGAATTCCACTTTTATGAGTTTGTTCTAAAGAAAACCCTGTCCATATGCAAAATAATGTAGATGCAGGAAGATCGTGCAAACAAACGTGTACCCATCAGGTACTGGTGAAAGAGATTATGTTTATACTTGCAATGGAGAGGTATGCAACCAGAAAAAATAAGAAGCCCCCTTCCCTCCCTTCCTCCCTCCCTCCCTTCCTTCTCTTTATCCCTTTCCTTCCCTTTCCTTCCCTTTCCTTCCCTTTCCTTCCCTTCCCTTCCCTTCCCTTCCCTTCCCTTCCCTTCCCTTCCCTTCCCTTCCCTTCCCTTCCCTTCCCTTCCCTTCCCTTTTCTTCCCTTTCCTTCACCTTCCTTCCTTCCTTCCTTCCTTCCTTCCTTCCTTCCTTCCTTCCTTCCTTCCTTCCTTCCTTCCTTCCTTTCGACAGGCTTTCTGTGTGTAGTATGTAGCCCCTGGCAGCCCTGAAATTTGCTCTCTACACCAAGCTGGCCTCGAACTCAGTGATGCTCCTACCTCTGCCTCCCAACTGCTGAAATGGAAGGGGTGGTGCTACCACTGCCCAGCTTTTTATATACTAATATAAAACTATTGCCAAAGTAAGACATTAGAAGATAGACAATCTCTCTATTTCGTTCAAAGAATATATATAAGTATCTCTATGAGAAAATATAAGAGGTAAATTATGTTGAGTTAGCTTGGCAAGAAATCAGTGTAGGGTAACAGAGATGTGACAAAATTACTCTCTGTCTTTGGTTTTGGACCTTTTGAATTTTGGACATTTGAATATGTCACCTGTGGAAACCAAATGAAATTACAATTTTCAATATGTAGGCTATTTTAAAATAGCCTCGATTATTTTCATCTCAAGTCTTACTTTTCTCCCTATTGCAAAAGCAGTATGAGATCCTCCCTGTATTACTAGCATTCTGGTTTAATTCTGTAATGCTTAAGAAATCAAATCTGTTATTCCCGCTAGGATGGGAAGGGCTGTCAGCATGTGTGGGCAGCAGTGGCAAAGGGCTTTTGAATGTAAGCCATGTAAACTAAATTCTAGAGTCGATTGGAATACAAACTCATGGTTGATATAGGAGATGGTTTATGTCAGTCATAATTGTAAATGTACCTCATGATAGAAGTGGGCCCAAGCTCTAGGCCCAATTTCTTAGACTGTTCTGCCATCCTGACTTGGGGGCAAGATTCTGTATCCAGTTTGTGATATCCAACAACAGACCAAGGATCTGAACAGAGAGGGGAAAGAGACATTCATATGGCTACCCAAACTGTGTCTGACTGCTTCTACATGTGTGTGTTACTGAGGTAGATAGAATGGGCACACTCCTGGTCTTCATATTAGGAAGTGTAATATTGTTGGAGTAGGTGTGTCACTGTGAGCGTGGCCTTTAATACCCTTGTCCTAGTTGCCTGGAAGTCAGTATTCTGCAAGCAGCCTTCAGATGAAGATGTAGAACTCTCATCTCTGCCTGTACCATGCCTTCCTGGATGCTGCCATGTTCTCACCTTTATGATAATGGACTGAACCTCTGAACCTGTAAGCCAGCCCCAATTAAATGTTGTCCTTAGAAGAGTTGCCTTGGTCATGGTATCTGATCACAAAACCCTAACTAAGACAGTATTTGTAAATATATTTTGAGTCTGAGTCTTATTTTTGGGAGCATGGAGCTGGGAGGAAGAGCCAGGGCCAAACTTGAACACATGAGAATCTGAGTTCTACCCCTAATACTCACATTAAAATGAA
Source organism: Mus caroli (assembly GCF_978045245.1). Lineage (NCBI taxonomy): Eukaryota > Metazoa > Chordata > Mammalia > Rodentia > Muridae > Mus > Mus caroli. The sequence continues at coordinate 123,539,148 of NW_028227257.1, forward strand.
AAGCCAGGATTGATGGTTTGGGTGAGTTTCATCACTGTCACAAAAACCAAGGCATACTGTTCCTGAGGAATGCTACCTGAGGTTGCTCTTTGGCATCCCCCCCCCCCACACACACACACATCATACACACACACACACTTAAGAAAATGGAGTGGGCTACGTGCACCATAAAGACCGGGTACCATGTGATAAGTCTACTTTCATCTGAAGTCTCTGTTGCTCTCTATCATCCTATGTTATTATCATTTCTTTTGACCCAGATTAATCTAGAACCAGAAAATTGTGATGGAATTATGAAATTATTCAAGATGCATAGCTCACAAACCTAATTGATCATTATATGAAGATATACTTATCCTAACAAAACCCACATCTTTTCAAGGACATCACATCTCCTACTGTGGGGCCATCTGTCTTAGTATTGAAAATTTGGGTACTATTTAAATGAATAAATCTATAAATGGAATCTTAGCATGGCAAGTGGCTTCAGTGGCCTTTCTTCACTGAGTAAAAATGGCGTTTTAGGTGGATCTGCAAGAGGCCCAAGCCAGTAGCTCTGCACACCTAAATCTCCAGATGCAGGTATGGCTTTTGCAACTTCCAAAGACAATAATCCTCAATGGTGCTTAGATTTCAGTTGTGTGCTAACATCTGCCTTTACCTCATTTTTTGATTATTCATTCAATTACATGCATATATGTGTGTGTATATATGTATGTATGTATAGACAGACAGACAGTCAGACACACACACACACGATACAGAAAATACAGGCACACCAAAGGTAAATAAAATAAAATCCTAGTTCTATAGCCCAGGCTGCCCTCAAATTCAGTATGTAATCTAGGCTGACCCCTAATTTTCTATATACTACTATATGTAATCTAGCCTTGAACTCAGAGCAATCTTCTGTCTCAGCTGTCCAAATGCTAGGATTAGAGGCATGCACAATTATTCTGAGCTTCAAGGACAAATAGTTATAGTCTCAAAGATAATTTCTACAAAGGGAAGCTGGGTATTGTGATGCAGACCTTTAATCCTAGCACTAGAGAGGCAGAGCCAAGTGAATCTCTTCAGTTCGAGACCAGCCTGTTCTACATAATGAGTTCAAGGCTATCTATCTTGAGAGAGAGAGAGAGAGAGAGAGAGAGAGAGAGAGAGAGAGAGAGAGAGAGAGAGAGAGAGGTTTCCCTACATATAACACAGTCTGTACGAGTCTATATTAAATGGGAATAACTGGATAGATTTTTGTGCAGACGTTCTCCGCCTCCCACCCCACTCATCCTTCTGTTTCTGAGCCTTCCCAGATTCATACAGGTCTGTAAGGAACAGCATCCATTACTGTAACCTTTTCAAGTGACAGCACTTTCTTCCTACACAAGATACTGAAACCACGGAATTATTAAGGAGTGTGAATGTGAATGTGTGTGTACATGTATGTGCTTGTACAACATGGGGAGAGTTTTATTTTTCCTGTATGTACTTAACCCAGTTCTTTAAGGATCTGGGTTTATTTATTGTTCAACCCAGTGATTTGTTTCAGGTTATTAAAAAATATTATGCAATCACAGATGTTGTACCTATATGGGAAATAATCAGCCATGCATATCAAATAAAATACAGGGAATAGAAAGAAGATATTTTGTTTGATGCAGAGAAAAAAGATAAGCAAGTTTAAATAAGAATTATTACACTGTATAATACACTATCATGCTTATAAAGCATAGAATGCTAGTATATGATGACTTAATGTATTTTATTCTTTTTACGATATGTATTTTAACTTAAAATGATTAGCTAGACTCCAATCTCCCAACTATATACACACACATATTCTCTCTCTCTCTCCCTCTCTCTCTCTCCCTCTCTCTCTCTCTCTCTCTCTCTCTCTCTCTCTCTCTCTCTCTCTCTCTCTCTCTCTCTCTCTCTCTCTCATTTTTCAAGCTAGGATCTCACTATGTAGCTCTGTCTGTCCTAGACCTCACTATGTAAACCAGCCTGGCTTCAAATTCATAAAGACCTGCCTGTCTCTGAGTCCAGTCTCTGACTTCAAGCGCTGAAATTAAAGCTATGTGCCACCACACCTGGCTAAATATGGATCTTTCTGCCTCTCTGTCCATTAGTTTATTAAATTATTCATTGACATGTTTAACAGATAACCATTGACGATGGCTAAACGAGCTGATGCTTAAAACTGCAAGATGATGAAGAGAACTCTCTTCTTCACAGAATCGAGGACTGTTAAAACAGAGTTGCACGAAGAAACAAACAGCCCTAAGTGGAATTCAAACAGAGGCAACACTAGAATACTCCACTTCTGAATATGGGAGTGGGAAGGCAGGGTGGCAGCGTGCGGCTAGCGGCAGGTGAATTCACAGAGGCCGTGTGCTCAAGCTAGGTCTTGACAGTTAAACAGTGATGGGATTGATTCCATTGTACCCTGAGGATGGAGTTCATGAGATTCCAATGCCTACAGCATGGGCCATTTCAGGGGACCACGGTTAGTTGATGATGGTAGGATGGAGGTGATGCCATTGAAGCATCCAAGATGTCAGAGATAGGGAGCAAAGCTGTTATATGTCACCTGGTCAGCTTTGACTGTTCAGTTTTCTTGTGGTAGTAGAAGGGTTTGTTATCCATGTAGTAAGAACATTCCCATCCACGTTAAAATTTTCACCTAAATTAGGAACTTACATTGGCTTTAGAACTGGCACATGTGATCATGTGAAGTCTCCCTTCCCTTGCTTAGCAGCAGTAAGCCAAATAAATAAACAGTACATGTGTGCATTGATTTTGGCTAACAGGTAAGTTCTGTGCTTACGATGCCTGAAGTAGGTAGGGGAGTAAGTTAGGTGTATTTATCAGGGATCATCGTAGTTAAACAACAGAAACTCACTTCATTTGAAAGACAACAAACTGACTCTTAAAACATGTCTAGTGATTCACCTGTATTGTCAGGAACAGCTTGATCCAGCTTTAAAGGGATTTAGTATTCTGACCTCCTCTTTCTCTCTTGTCTACCATTCCTGTGTTGAGGATATGTCAATTTACCCTCTCCTGTGTTGAAGTGTAGAGAACAGAAAGTGGTCTCTCTCTCTGATGGTTCCTGCATGTTTTAACGCTCTGATTTGGCTCCCAAGTCTGGCCAGTTGGAAATAGATAAGCATTGCCTTTGATTCAAATGAATTCGGCAGGTGTAGCGTTTGCATGATGGCATCTCACCGGACACACCTGGATGCTTGCATCATGAGATCATGGGACTCCTTTGCTAAGTCTACCCTGCTAAGTCTACTACTTCTTTCATAATTACTCCTTTGAGTATCAGCTCTGAGTGACTTGTTTGTCCTTTGGCTAACCTGGATCCTTGTCAGTTTCATTTTGTACTTCTGTTTGGCCAGGGCCCTTTTTCTAGGTGCAGAGAAATCCTTTTCCATGCTTGAAGTTTTTTCTGGATGGTGGTATATGTCTGTGTGTGTGTGTATGTGTGTGTGTGGTATGAATGTATGTATGTGCTATATGAATGTATGTGTGTGTGATATGTATGTATAACATGTATGCCTATATGTATGTAATATATGATGTCAAGGAGATAAGTGATGTGTGTATGTGCATTTGTGTGTAATGTGTACATGATATGTGTCTACAGTATTTGTGTAATGTGTGTTTATGGTGTGTGTGATATGTGTGTGATGTGTGTATGTATGGTATGATGTGATACCAGAGTGATGCATGTGCATGGATGTATGTGGTGTGTGTGTGTGTGTGTGTGTGTGTGTGAGAGAGAGAGAGAGAGAGAGAGAGAGAGAGAGAGAGAGAGAGAGAGAGAGAGATGTCAGGGGATGTGTGTGTGTGATGTGCAGTGTCAGAGAGATGTGTATGGGCATGCATGTGTGATATTGTGGGCAAGTGACACGAGCGTGTGTGTGTGTGTGTGTGTGTGTGTGTGAGGAGCGAATGCATGTGTACAAATGTGTATTATTTGTTTTTTTCATTTTCATTACCCATAAAAAGGTGTAGGGTGAGGTTTAGGGGTTCAGGCTTGTGCCACAGCTTATTCAGGAGGATGCCTGAGGCAGGAGGACCACAAGTTCAAGACCTGCTGAGCTACAGTGTTCCCAACCAGCTAGGAAACTTAATAAGACCTTGTCTCATAATAGAAAGTTAAAAAAAAAACAACCCCCCCAAAAAAACCAAAAAAACCCTTCCAAGAATTTAGAACTTTATGAAGCAAAGTTAGAAACCCTTACAGACCCTTTCTGTTTGCCTTGATCTTGGAGCTGTGAATGAGCAAAGAAGCAACAGCAGAAAATATGTAGAGAAGTAAAACGCAGATATCCTCGAGAGTAGAACTACTTCTCTGGAGATACGTGATGCTTCAAACTACTAATCCCAAATTCTTGTGCTTTTTTCCTGTGTTTTAGGATCTGCGAAGCAGATCCCAATGCAGAGAGCATTGACAAATAAGCTGGAGAAGAGTGGGCCTTGTGGAAGATGTGTAATGTAAATTAAGCCTTGACAGGTATTACATGCCACCCTTTTCATTAGCATAAAATTTATGTCTGAGCCTTGGTTAAGGATTTGCCAGGTTCTGACTAATGTTCAGTAAAGTTACACAATATTTTGTGTTTATAATTTTTAATTACGCTCTTGGCAAATTGATTTTTTAAAGGTGTGCGAGTTTTCTTTCTGCTTCTCTCAAGACTAAGCCACTTAATTTAAAAAGCACATTTAAAATGCTAGCAAACTTCTGGCAAATGAAATTCAAGGACCAATTGGCTTTGCTGCGTATGACATCGCCAGTGCTTCTCCATCGCAAATGAGGGAGGATTTGGGCTCCAACCAGGAAAAGTACAAAACTGCTGTTACAGTCAGTGCAGGGGGAACTAAACCCCTAAACTTCACTAGTCTGTGAAACATGGAATTGAAGAGGGAAGCCAGAAAGGATCCCTTTGTGGTTAGAAACAAGATGAACTCCTAAAAGGACTAAGGGAGTAGGCTGTGGCCCTGGAGTCCAGAGTCAGGGGTCACCAGTCATTTAGCTGGGGCATGGGGGAGGGGTGGAGAAGACTAAGGCTTTTCTCTTACTCCATTTTCTGTTCATGGTTCTGATTGGTTTAATGCAGGGGAAACCAGCCCAAAAGGAAGCTGTGGAAATGCAGCTCTGGCTATGCAAACCAGAGGAAGACTGCAGAGACATGCATGGCCTAGGATCATCCTGAAACCTCATGAAGACTTGTTCTGGGGGAACAGGAGGCAGCTGTTCATGATACATTGTTACATGAAAGAAGTTGTGTATACTATAAGCACATTTGGATAAAATGTATGTATTTAGCAAAGTGAAAAGACAAATGATGTCTATCAAATAGTAACAATGGTTATTTCTACATAGTGCATGATTATTGATTTCACTTAAGTAAACCCCCTTGGTTTTTTATGTGTTCATTTTCTACACTAAAGATTAATTTTGAAAAGGCGCTTAGGAGATGAGGGAATTACTGGCCCCACAACCACCTGTACATACTTCCCAAAGCATTATTCTGGCAAAGCCAATGTTTCTGGTTCAGCCTCATGAAGGATTTCAAATATGGTTTGAAGTTGATAGTTTATTTATTTATACCATTAACACAGTTGATTGACTGCAGTGCTTCCCAACAATGAAAAACGTGGTGGATTAACCATTAAAATCTAGCCAATCTTATGAGAAAAGTCAATTATACATCTCTGCCAATATTTGGCACTGATGTTAGGTTTTGCAATTTTTCTGAATGTAGTCACCCTTATTTATTTTTTTTTTACAAACATTGCTCAGCCATTTGTTGATTGATCAAGCAACTGGTTTGGCTGTTTGAGATTGGCAGTTTCTGCTGGCTTCAGAGTCTCGGTGTAGCCAAGAATGACTTTGAACAGGAGCCTGGCCTGGATGCCTCCACCTCCCACGTGTTGGGATTACAGGGTGTGCTACCACATCTGGCTGACTTGTCTTTTTAAATAAAGAAAGTTTGTACCTCTGTAATTCGGGTTGTCTCTTCTCTTTCATTTGGAATACTCAAAGTCTTTGTGGCTTATCTAGCTAACCTTCTATTTATCCATCTTACAGTTGCTAAGATTTGCTTATACTACAACGTCAGTGATTTTTTCATGTCAATCACCAAAACTGCACTGCATAGGATTTGGCAAATATTTGTGCTCATTGCTTTGAGATCTCAAGCTGGCAGGCACCTCTCTCTAAATACAGACCAGGATTAACTGAGCAATAAAGCAAGAGTGCACAGTAGCTCCTCTTATAAATTCTTCAACACCGCTATTGTAGAAGAAGCCACTGACGGATTTAATCTTAGGTAGGCAGAAACTTTGGAAATACTGGGAAATACCAGAAAAACTGTGATAAGCTTTATGCTATCAGAGAAACCCAAATATTTATAAAACATTTCCTATTCTTCTGTTTCAAAGATTTCACTATTATTGATTTTGTTTTCAGGAAATTATTTGAGTGTTCCTACTGCTTCTAGAATGAGGTGGCTTTGTGTTAGTCAGCTTCACCATTACCATATGTAACAAACTACCTAAGCTGAACATCTTAGAAGAGGAAAATTTTATCTGAGCTCAAGGTTTTAAAGAGTTCAATCCAAGGGGCAGATGCTGCCATTGCTTCTTGGCTTGAGATGAAACAGAATATCCTGGTGGGGGAATGTGTGTGGCAGAAGACGTTGCTTGTCTTATGGTACCCAGAGAGCAAAGATGGAGTGAAAGAGGGGTCAGGATTAACTAGTGGTAAGGCAAGAGTGCATAGTAATCACATTTTCATGGAAGATATAGTTCCTCAGGGCAGACATCCAAGGACCTACTCCTTTTATTAGGTCCTACCTCCTGTTGCATCACCTTTCAGTAGCCCACCAAACTATGAGCCAAGTAGTTGTGTCAGTACCGTCGTGATAATAATATCCCAAAGACACCACCTATGAGCACAATGTATATCAGAAATGAAGTCTTCAACACCAGAGCCTCTGGGGAACATTTCAGGTGCAAACCATAACACTAAGAAATTTGGGCATGTTTAATATTTACTTGGGCTGTGCTCATTTTCATTCTGCTAGAAGCTTAAGGACAGCCCCAGTGAGATGGCTCAGAGGGTCAAGTTAACTTGCTGACAAACCTGAGCACTGAAGCTGGGTTCCCAGAATTCACCTGGAGAAGACTGATTCGTTCTAACCTCCATACTGCGGGCAGAGGAGAATCAGAGCCCCACCCCCATCCCACCCCCTTCCATGATGAATGCACAAGACAAATTAATAAATGTAAACATTAAGAAAGGAAGAAGTGTAAGGACAGTGATGATGGTTAGCAGAGATCACACTGAAAGTGATAAGAAGCAAAAGCTTTTCACTTTAAAACAGTGGCAGTGGCAGCAGCAAAAGAAAGATGCTTTGTGCTTCCGGGCAGCACAAAGACTTTAAAACAGTCTTAAGGAAGAGATGAGGCGTTCGATAGGAAAGGAGGCAGAGATGCTTTTGAAACTGGAAAAAATATTGGTTAACTTTTAGTTGTGATCACACTTCAACAGTGTCTATGTGAAGCAAATGTTTTGGCTCCAAACCTGTTTCTTTCTCTTTTATGTTTTCTTTTATGCTTTCTTTCTTTCTTTCTTTCTTTCTTTCTTCCTTTCTTTCTTTCTTTCTTTCTTTCTTTCTTTCTTTCTTTCTTTCTTTCTTTCTTTCTTTCTTTCTTTTCACCAACCTGAAGACAGGAGATGAGGCACATTCTTTTCGATTGTCTAGGAAGGTCAGTGAGAACACTGCTGAGGCACTAGCTGGAGAATTTATTACCTTTCCAGGGGAAAAAGAGATTGGGACAAAATAAGAGAAAATGGTCCGAGTGTACTTTGTAACGCATAATCTGCCCATTTCTCTCACAAGAAAGTGGTTTTGCAAGGGCCTGGGATAGCATCAGCTGTGAACACAACTTCCAAGCACGCAAAGGAAACAACGGTGGCCTTCATTCTCCTCTCTTAAATAACTGCAATGGTATATACTCGGTTCCTTTCTTCAAGTGGTACTAATGTATTTACTTTTGGGGAAAATGTACAAATAGAAAATGGTACGTAAGAGTCCAGCGAAGACATAATACTCAAACTTCCCGATCTTCCCACTTCCAGCCCAGTGATGGGTCACTATACCAGTTTGCCTTGATTTCTGACTAAGAACCATTTCTGTAGCCCTTGAAATTCACTGGCCATGCCTCATCACTTCACCTTCCCGGTTAGATCTGCAAATTTTCTATGTATCAGCACCCCAGAGTGTAGAGTTCCTATGCCCGAGGCATTTGGCTCAGAGGAAACAGTGTCTTAGGGGCCAGAGAGATGACCACAAGAGTTGGCTACTCAGAATCAAAACCGCAGAAGAGAGACACCCAAAAGTTATCAAGTAACTTCCACAACAGCGCCCATGGCAGGTGAGTGCATTTGCACACACATGTGAACACGCAATCAATATTAATGCAATAATGAATACAGTCTCAATCGACTGATAATTGATAATTCCAGCAGAGTAGCTGATCTTCATTCGTCTACGGGAACCTTGATGAATAAGACACGCGTCAGGGAGTGTTGTGACAGAAACGCCTGAAGATGGAGATGGCAATGGAAGTCTCTGCAGAAATATTTACCTGCAGAGAAAGCCCCTTTAGATGCCAGCCTTGACTGGACTTCCAACTGCCAAAGGACCAGACTTGGAAGATCACAACAGGCTGCGCCATCCTGAAGGCCACAAAGATGTAAAGAAAGGACAGTGGGGCTGAGATGGGTGAGTCCTGGAACCCAGGCCTCGCTGCTTCTTCTGGACCCTCGGGGACACAGTGGCTTAAAAGTAGCTTGGGCAGACATTTAAGACACCAAGTTCTTCTTTATTTGGGGGTTTTCATTGACAATTTTCTACTCCCAAAGTACACTGGACCTGTAGTGGAGAGGGAGTTGGGGTGGAGAAGCGTCGAAATGTTTTAAATCAACTTGGTTGGAACTTGCAGAGGAGTTGAGCCAGGGGTGTCCCGGTTGGCGCTCTGCGACTAGAGGGTGGGGCAGCCCCTCCATCGGGCGGGGAGCGCGGAGGGCTGGGCCTGCGGCCTGGCGGCAGGGCGGCGGGTCATTGTTTCCGCGGCCGCTCCTCCCGCCAGGCCGGCGTCACTGGCAGGGCGCCCGGGCGGGCGGCGGGTTATTTATAGCGCCGGCTGCGCGCGTCACGGAGCCCGGCAGGGCTGACGGGGCCGCTGACGCGCTTGGCCGCGGGGCCGAGGGCGCGGGGTGCGCGCGGGGTGCGCGCGGGCCGCGACAATGGACCGGAGCGCGCGCCTCCGGGGCCTCCGCGGGCCGCTCGGCAGCCCCCCGCCCTCGGCCCCGCGACCCCGCCTGGGTGGCCGGCCTCAGCCACGGCCTCCGCCCCGGGGCTCAGCTCGGCGGTCCGCTCTCCCTGCCTCGCGCCCGGACTGCAGGAGGAGCTGGAGCTGGGCTGCTCGACCACTCCGCGCCCGGGGACTCGGCGACCTGGGGCCGGGAGCGCTGGGCAGGTAACGTGTATTGGACCGGGCTGGGGGCTCCGGGAGGGCCCAGGGGCGGCCCTTCCCCGACTTCTGTCCCCGCGGTGGCCCGCGCCGGGGCAGGAAGCCGAGGTGGGTGTGGAGCGCCAGAGCGGGAGAGAAACTTCAATGTGACCAGTCCCGAGAGGCCGGCGCGGACACGGGCACCCTGTCGCCCTCCTCCCTAAACCCTCCCGGGCCACTCCTTCCTCGTGGTTCCCCGATCCGGAGGCTCTCTGGCTCCCACCCTGGCTCTCCCGAGCCTCACTGTCGCCCTGGCAGGTACTTTTAGGGACTTGTTGGCCGCGGAGGCCAGCCTTGAGCCCGGTCCTTCCGGCTGCTCTGCAGCCCCTCGCACGTGGCAGGCAAGCAGGCTGCGGAGAACTTTGCTGCGCCTTCTAGGAAATTGCAATCGATTTGTAACGCACTTTCGCTAATTGGGAGTTCAGAATTAAACTTTAATAAAGCATTTGTGTTGTCTCGTCTAATTGTGAAGGCTTCCATTCGTCCTTGTAGATAGACTCTAAGTCTGGAGTTAATGGCGCTAAGCTAGATCTCCCCTCCCACCCCCCCACCCAGTACAATTCCGTCAGCCGTCGTCGGCGCAGCTGGATTTCTGTAAGGTACAGATGTTGCTAATGGGAGCTTAAGCACGGATGGGCAGATAACATACGGAATGCAACATGTTGCCATATGGTTCCTTTAGCCTTTCACCTCCAGGGATATCAATCATATATATTCTGGGAGGAACCTAATGACTCTCTGAACAGCAAAATGAATCACCTGGTACAATTTATATCCCTTGACCTGATGCGTTATAACAACAGAAAGATAGCATCGCCCGATTGCTGTGGTATAAATTGAGTTACAGAGCTACATTTCAAATTCTATAATCAACTATTGGTAGTCAGAGGGACCCTATCACATCATTCTGGCAGTAAAAATCGGTTTCTGCATCTTCTTCCTCCATCCTCTTCCATCTATAGACATGCATAATTGATAAAGTTTAACAAAACTGATCTTGGAAATTGACACTCTACCTACTAACAGGTGAGGTGTGGAGAGGTGGAAAACACAACTTCCGGAGTTAAACTGACGAGTTCTATAAGAACACTACACTTCAAAGCCAGAAAATTCAAGGACTCCTAGGATTTGTCTCAGTGTTATTCCTAAATCTTATTACATATATGAAATTCTCACCTCGAACCAATAAAATCGTACTTCAACTCTTAAGAAAACAGTTCTAAGAAATAATGAACTTAAAACCTAACTAGAACTCTTAATGCAAACCAGTTCCTGTACCCTACTCTTTCTGTGTCTTAATCCAAGCCTTGGTTGCGGATATAATGTGAATATAATAAATTTTTTCTTCTCAGACTGTCAGTATCAACACACCGAAGTCATCGTTTAGATCCTACTGAATGGCTTAATAATACTTCACATTAGATTTTAAAACCTGGTGACTAATAAAATATTGTAACTGCCTGTAAGCTTGGATTATAAACATGATTGTCTTTTTTACTATACCTTGTATTTTTGATTCACAGATGCAGATCGCAGTAAAAGACAAGGAATAACCTAAGATTACAAATTAAAGTATTATTCACACTTTAATTTCACATCTACTTTTACTTATGAAGGGATATCATAAAGCTAGAAACATAATATATAGGGTTTAGGGTTTTTTTTTTTTTTTTTTTTGCATTCAACAAAATGTAAAATGTCCACGTGAACCGATAGACTAGACTACCGAAATATATAAAATAGACATGAACAGTCTAAAAATGTGTTTATTTTTAGTTTTATACATTTCAGAAAGTGGTAACATTTCAAAAGTTTATATATCATGTCCTTTCAGAATCATTTTGAAAGGCCAAGATGACACCCTTATCCCCTGGACACACACACCTTATAATGGCTGATGGTTTGTGAAGCAGTGTTTGGGTTAGTTCAGACATTCTGTAATTCTATCTAACGCCTTTTGCCTATTTATATAGCAAAGAATCTTATACAGAACATCTTAGACTGTGTCTCGCTTACGGCAAGGAGTCTTTGCTGGGGTTGTTTTCCATAATCTTTGCTAGCTGAGGTTTTAGTTTGTTCTGTAGCACCAACACTCTATGAATTTAAACCCAGTCCAGGGGTCAACTTGTCAATAATGACTCCATCTTCATGTCCTGTGAATTGACAGTGTCCCTTAATCAGTCACACAGAACCTGCCTTATAAAGCTGTTAGTGTCACGGGCAGATACTGCAACCCTTTGTCAAGCCCTGTGATTATTAAAGTGTTCCTCGTTCAAATTCAGGCCAAAAGGCCTCCTGGGCTTTGTCTCAGAGTTGAAGCAAACTCTCAAGCCCCACTCTTGTGCTGTCTGTCTCCAGTTGTATCACGTGTACATTTAACTGATAATCTCAGGCACTTTACAGATACAGACTAGGCATGTTTTTGTCTACGTACATAGCAACAAACCTAAGAGCTTATGGCATCATTTCAACTTAAAGAGTTGATAGATGTATACTGTATTCCAAATCATGTCTCTGATTGCCAAGAGAACACCAGAACTGCCACTGCCCTGTCCACTAGGAAATTCCTTTCTGTTTTGCTTTTGAGTGGTCAAACTTAAACTTATCTTTTCAGAGTTGCCCTTCCATGTTGTTAATTGGAGAATTTGTTTAGTCAGGAAAACTTTTGAAAAAGTATGCATGGGTTGGCCAAGAAAATATTTCTGTGTTTCTGATGGCCATGGATATAGGGCCTTAAGAAAAAAAAAGGGACAACTAGGTATATTACCCATACTAAGTAATTCTATTTCCACTTTCTTCTTACAGATAAATTTGTGATCTTTAAGTTCTACTAAGTTTATGGTTTTCTCAAGGCAGCATGTAATCAGTTAGAAATAGGCATTAGGATTCTGGTAAAAACTCTCCATTCAGCTAAGTGGGGTTGAGTCATCAGCAAAGAGTGTGGACCCCACTGCACTTGAGTCTGTTTTCAAATTCAAAACCCTTGTTGTTGCATTGGAAGCTTGTTTCTCTCTTTTCTGAGCATTTCATTCGAAAAGAAAGTGGCCATGTGTCACATTACCCCAGTCAAGCAGGAAGTGGACTCTCATCCTCTTCAGCATGCAGCTTTGTATATGGGTTGGTATAGTGCCATACAGACACCATATAAAAAATGGACTTGGGTTGCCCTGACTTTGACTGAAGATTGACAGGCGCTCTTTCTTTAATTAACCTTGTTCTTTTTCATGTTCTGTATTCAGATACTGAAATACAGTATTTTTATCCATTTATCAGATTGTGTTTGCATTTATTTAATTTATGTTTCTTTTTAAAAAGCGTGTAGCCTTGAGTGTTTGTTCTCCTTTTTTTCACATCGTTACTCTGGTACTGCTTGATGTAACTTGATTAGCTCCCTCCCCAGTCATGATTGGTAATTAAAATAGGCATTAAAATTAGTCACTTAGCAATTTTGCTGTTCAATTGGCAATTAAATTACTTAATTGCAATTAAAGTCCTAATTTTAATTGGCAAAATGATAGATGTAGATTTAAGATAATATGTATAAATACTTTAATAAGTGTCTATATAAGGATTACTTAATTACTCAACTTCAAGTTTATGCTGTTAACTTTAGAACTTTTAAGTGAGCAATGAAATTTATATTACATCTATTCAAAGGATATGGTAATTAGATTTATTTCTTATCACTATAAGGGTCCTTGCTATAAGTTACTTTTGTAGTGTTCAAATTGTAAGTTTGATAATTGAGAATTATGATGAAGAAAAGGGCATATATGTCTTTGTTGAATATATCAATACCTTATTTTCTTTTTCATTAAAATAAGAGGCTCTTTACCAATTAGCTTGAGAGAAAAAAATAAAATGTGGTTATTTTCTTATTAAAAGTAGAACAAAAACTGGCTGTCTGAGATTTACATATAACCATTGGAAAACATATATTTTCTCTGTTTAAAGAATATATTTTATCTTTTTAAAGAAATTTATCTAATACTGTTAGGATAACTAATGACATTGGCTGTTGATATAATTTCAGATGTCTTTTATAATAGCATATAACCTTATTTTCAGAATTTTAAATGTGTTTTAATATCTCCCATGCCTACTGAAATGAGCAAATAAATTCTAAAACCAAAAGTATTCTTCTTTTTAATAAAAGAGAATTTTTTCATAAGAAAAATATTAAGTCTTCTTTATAAAAGCAAGTATTAGGAGAGGGCCACTGTAAGCCAAGTATTAAGAAAAAAAAAACCCAAAGATTTTTATTATGTAAAATAGTTTTTGAGTGGCATGAGGCTTTACCATATGTTCAGTTTTATGATTTTAATTTATAAGTAGAAGCTTCTAGAAAAAAGTGCTGTTTACTTCAGCACATCTTTACACATTTTCTAGAATTGAGTTCTGAATTAAAGTAAGACATTTAAAAAACCCATGGTCTTTGGTGAAAAACAGGCTGGGTAAAACTGAATAAAAGCTGCCCGAATCTATGTGGATATCAGAGAAGCTGTTGACTTCTCCAAGTGTCCCGTAGGAAAGGGGCAGTTTGGTTGATTAATAGCCCATGATTGCAAATGAAATGGCAAAAGCAAAACAATAAAACATCTTTAATACTAATTTCTATCTTTAAAGAACCAGATGTTTTAAGGTGAAAATTCATTTTTTTCTGTCACTTCTGGAAGACTGCCTACCAAATAACAACAAAGACTGTGAATGTGGGTTTGTTCAAACATAATTTAAAACACATTTCACTTCAATGCTTATAAGTTCCAATACTTACACAATAAAAAAAAAAATATCTTGAAGTTGTCTCAACTCTTGCAGCACGGCATAACAGGTATGTCCATTTCATTGTATTTGCATTGTGAGACCTCTGAATTCATTTGGGGAGAATTCTGAAATCAAACCCCCAGAGGCCTCTTCCCCATGCATTAAAATAGAAAATCCGATGGGATTACACTTATGTTTGCTCTCTAAATTATACCAAGAGCTCAGTTTTATTAAGTATAATCTGCTTAGCCATGCAAAAAATAAAATACTTAGGTTTAGATGTGAGTTTATTTTCATTTATACTGATTTTTAGTGAAAATATATTTTTATGTACAAGCAGATATGTATGGCTTAGTATGTGCTAGTATCATGGAAAGTAATATAACAGCATTGCCTTCATCAATGCTTTTTAAGGTCTCATCATTATATTTATTAATAGCAATAACAATTTACATAAGGGGGGACCTACTATGCATAGCATTAATTCTTTGCTTCCATTATTTTAAATTATTAAGAAAATAGACCTTTATTAATGGGGAAACTTTACACATTTAAATGTGGCAATAATTTAAAGTTCTATCAGACTCTGGACCCTGAAAAAAAACACTATTGTCATTTTAATTGAGTTATAAAATACTTTATTTGAAATATTTATGTGTAAGAATGCAGAAGAGTTGCAGCCATATAAATGTAGAATTTCAGTTTCTTTTAGCCTAAAGCATCGTTTTAACATTTTCTGAAAGGTTGTTCAATTCTACAGTTTGATTCCATTATATGTGTAATTAAACCTCTATGCACAAAAGCATTCTCTTATGTACTAGCAAATATACCCACAGGAATTCTCTTCTCAACTATAATTTATTTAAACATGTAATCATAGGATTTTAAAACATGCTTTCATTTTTTCAAACTATATGCCAATTTGAACTGCTTTGAGATAAAATGAGAGATTTTATTACCATTTTGGTTTTTTTCCCCTCTGTGACCTAACCGTGAGTTAAACACGGGCAGGAGGAAATAAAGAAAATCCATTGTAAACCTAATTCCATGTGTTAAACTGTTTCCCTTTTGGAGAAAATAGAAAAAATAAGAGTTTTCGTTATTTATGAATTCCAACACAATATGAACATTTGGGCCTGCAGACTTTTCTTCTGAGGCTTAGTTAGCCTAAGTAGTAAACAGCTAAGTGTGTGTGTGTGTGTGTGTGTGCGTGCGTGTGTGTGTGTGTGTGTGTGTGTGTGTGAAGCACGGGTGCTTGTGTGTTTGTGTGGGAGATTGTCTCTTGAACATTGTGGAGTCAGGCCCCCTACTGACAAGATCAGTCAATTGCAGGCCTTGTCTTTGCTCCTGCAGCTTCGTCCCTTCCAATCAAGGGGGGCGGGGGGGGGGGGGCAGCGGACTGAGGTTTTGATCATGGCCCTTTTAAACTTTCCGATGTGTGCACCTGGAGCACATGCGAGCCCTGTACCCAGACTCCAACCGTAGAATAGTCTCAGCCAAGAATTACTTTAAATGAGTTTATGAGTCTTTCCTCAGTCGTAGTAACATCCAGGGAAGCTGAATGTAAATTTGAAGAGAGGGAAAGCTCACACATGGATGAAAAAAGTCTTCACTTCCTCTCATTTACATATTATAATTACCCTATCCTCACGTACTATTGTAGTAAACTGCTAAGACCTCTGCCTTTTGATCTTGGGTATAACAAGCCTTGAGCATAGGCTTTTCTTATCAGGAAACCAAGCACTGGAGGTTGCTAAAGAAAAACCCTCCTTACTGTGCTTGTTCCGTGGTGTTCAGTATAAGAACTTCAGGCCCTCTTTCCTCACTCTAGGAGAGCATTTTTAAAATGTCCCCAGACTCAAATCAACCCAAACTGAATGTGTTTTTAATGACTCGGGGAGAGGAGCTTGCAGAGGGCAACATATCTACTTAGCCGCTTTTGTGTAGGGAGGTCTGTGGCTACGACCTTAAACTCCTGATACCCGCTCTCCTGGAACTGTATTAAAAAATAATAACTTCCACCCCAGTGTCGCTAAGCTTGGGTTTCCGACTGTCTGAAGATAGCTGCCGGGAACCTGGCCCACCGCGAGGATCAAGGAAAGCTCCTGGTGACCGCACCCTGCTCCCTCACGGAAGGGGAAGGGAACCCGGGAGGGCGCCTGTGAGCTGGAGTTGCTTCTATTTTGGGCCCAGCCTGGCCGGTGCGTCAATGCCTGCGCCCCTGCGTCACCGCCACCCCCACCCCCTTCCTTCTCCATTGCTCTCCAAACTCTCACTTTTTCCCTTTCGTTCGCGTGGAATCGCTCCTGCCCACGGGGCGCTGACGCTGCCGAGCTCACACTAATAAGTTGTTCTTCACCCTGCCCCCCTCTTGCACCCCCACTTCCTGGTTCTTTTTTTTTTTTCCCTTGCGCCCATTAGGGCACCGCTGAGCCGTAGCGGCAGCAGCTGGAGAGGCAGCCGCAACATCTGGGGGAAACTTAAGGTGGTCACCTAGGTTTCCCGGAGGCCAATGCACAGTGGAGCCCGCGGCTTGTCTGGGCACCGGATGGCAACGCCTTTGCAGCCACAGGCTCGCTCAGCTTGGAGCTGGCTAAGGCGGAGGTGCAGGCTAGGAATGAGCAACCCCACAACCCGCGGTGTTCTCCGGGGGTGCTAGGATCACCGAGAGGGGGCCGAGGTGTACATTGCACACATACACACACACACACACACACACACACACACACACACACACACACACACACACCCCGCTCGCCCGGGCAGCTTGGGAGCTTGGGAGAAGGGGAGGAGGAGGAGCGCTGTCCTGGGAGAAGAAGGGGACCCTACAAAGTCGCTCTCCCTTGGCCTCAGCCCCTTCCTGGTCTCGAGAGAAACCCGAAGAGGCCTGTCTGGCCAGCTTCACAGGGGTACTGGGAGTAGGGTTAGCCCTCTGGAGGATCTGCGATTCCTTTGCTAGAAAGATCCACGCGCTTGGGAGGAGGGGGAGCGGATTGTCTTGCAGAGCGGAGCTGGAGGCGATTGAGAGGAACGCGGGGGTAGGGCACGCTCCCACAGTTCACCGGGACCCTGGGCTGAGGCAATGGGCACATATTCTCCGTTTTGGGCGAGACGCCGAGCGACCCACCCCGCCTCGAGCTCCACTCCCCTTGCTGCTTCTCCCTCCATGCTTTCTTCTTGGTTGCGGGTACGACAGCCGCTGCGTTTCAGAAACCTGTGAAAGGGACTGAAGGGCTTGGTGGGCAGAGCGAAATGTCAACTCTGTCAAGAGTTGACCGAGGGGGTTGGGGGCGATGGGTCAGATCACCTCTGGGCTGGAGGCGCACCTGTTGCCGGATTCTTTAGTGTATTGTCTGCGAGAGAAAGCAGGCAACAGTTCACTCCTACTTGTGGGGTCCTCTAAGGCTTGGCTCACTGTCTACCCTCCTCCCTCCCACATTGCTTTAGATAGTACGTCTTTTTAGTTTCTGGAAAGAAGGGGAAAGGGCTCTGACCTCTCATCCTTCGAAGCGGGGAGGAAGAGTGAGTTTTTAAAAAGGGAGAAGGGGGATGCACGAACTAGGGGAATCCCATCTAACGCCCAAGTCTTTGGAGAGTTACGAGCCTCAGGACAACTGTCTCCACTTCTGCTAAAGGATGTGAGGAGGGTATGTTGGGGAGCTGCAAGGCACACCTCTGCCCGCTCGGCCCAGGTGCTAGCTACCTGGCCCACGCGAGTGTTCTTTTCCGTTCAAGCTTTTGTTGCACCCTCCCCACGTGTGAGGACGCAAGGTCTGGGGCGGGGGAGGGGCAGGTGGAGCGTAGCATCACCACGGACTTCACGGACCTGGGTTGCAGAAGTCACACTTCTTTCGGAAAAAAAAAAAATCCACCCAAGTGGGCTACCAAGGTGAACCGTTCCCACCTTAAAATCAGCCCCAGTCGTGACGTCAGGTCGGAAATATACCAAAGCGAGCGCGGGCCAGGAGTCCGGGGAGCGCGGCGGCTCGGCGATTGGACCGCGGGCCGCTGACGCGGGCTGACGCGCGCAGACTTTAGGTGTATGTTGGCAGCAGCAGCGCGAGCCACATAAACAAAGGCACATTGGCGGCCAGGGCCAGTCCGCCCCGCGGCTCCGCACTGCTCCGCGTCCCTCTCTCCGGCCCTGCTGGCTGCCTCCCTTTCCTGCGGCCGGGCTGGCTGAGTGTGGCTCTCCGCGCCCCGCTTCCGCAGCGCTCCCGCTGACCCGGGCTCCTCCGCTCCCGGAGGGAACTGCACTTCGGCGGAGTTGAATGAATGAAGAGAGCGGACAAGTGAGTAGCTGCGGCGGGACCGCCCGCGGTCACGCGTCCTCCGGGTCTCCGCGTACCAAGGAACGGGTTCTCTGCAAGTGGGCGCCGGAGCCGCGGAGCGCGAAGGGGTTGGGGAAGGGGGATGGCGAGTGGGCGCGCGCAGCTCCGCCGAGCCTCTGCTGGAACTCCAGTGCTAGCGTAAAGGGGGGGGAGTTGGCTGCCGGCAGAGGTTTCCAGGCTTCTCATTGGTGGAAGTGGCAAGGGGACTCCCACAGTTTTAGGAGAAGCGGACTTGCCGGCAGAGATGTGCGCAAAGTTTGCTCTTAGTGTGAAATTGATTGTGGCTTGAGGAGGCTCCATCTCGCGAACATGTGGGAAACAGTCCGGGAGAGAAAGTTTACGTGTTGCTTGGGAACAGTGTCGCTCGGCTCGCCCGCTGGTGGAGGTTTCCCGGATATCGTCGAGTAAGGGTAGTGTCCGTAGAGGGTCCTGTTGCGAAGTTGCCTGAAATGACTGGTTTTGATATATGTTGTCCTTGGATAGTGTGTCAGTGTGTGCGTAAGGTAAAGAATACGGTTAGGAAACTGTGACATAGCCACGGGTTAATATCCAGCACAGACATATTTTCAAGGGCGGCGGCGGATGGGGGTGGGGAGATAAAGCAGGAGTCCTCTGGTTTGTCTTGTTAACCTTCTCCACTCCTTGAAGCAAGCAAGATTGTGGAAGAAGTGGGGGGGGGGGGAGCAAAGGAGAGGGTGTTCAGGTTTCTTTACTTTATTAACAAGATCGTCTATGCTCTAGAATGCCTTGCAAGTGGGATCATCTGAAAAAAAAAAAAAAAAAGCTAGGACACAAGAATGCCTTGTCCCAGCAAGTAGGCAGCCTGTGGAAAGCATTGTGGAGAAGGTGTCCAGTTTGCTGTGCTGAGAAGTGCTTCTAACTTTGGTGCCAATATCATATGCGTAATATTTCTTTCCCTCTGCAGTTGACCCAAGATACTCCTGGTAAAGTAGAGATCTCTCTCATCACCTCTGGGCCATGAAAGGTGTTGAAAATCCAGTTCTCTGGAGGAACACCAATTCGCTTGTCCCTTAAGCTCCTGTGTTGTTGAACCAAAAACAATTACCAAAGCCACACACTTGCTCCCACACTGGCTGCTTGGTTGTCCAGGCCTTGCTAACGTTTTCTAAGGGTGGGACCTGTATTTCTTTTTCACGGTTTACTCTTGAGTTCTATTAACTTTCTTTCTCCTTCTAAGAGAAAAGACCATTGGACTCCAAGAGAAATAGTAAGAGGAGGCTTTGATGCTGTGTTTTTCCTTTATCCAGACTTCTTAGGTTTGACATAAAGTAGAATGACAACGGCCCTTCCATCTACAGCAAAGGGGCCAATTCATTATATCATTCAGTATCTGGTAGACTCATGGGATAATTTCCCCACAGGATGCTTTCTCTGCAGGGATTTACACTGGGAGATGAGCGGCATTATCTGCTGTTTAGCCACATTGTCTCTGCACATTTCATTTTAAGCTGCTGTTGGGTAAAGTCTTCACACTCATTTCCGAGGAAGCACTTGAAGGGCCTGCTGAGTGAGTCTGCATCTGCCCAGCCCAAGTCTCGGTGGAAAGACATCCTGAAACTTCCTATGTCTGTATTTCAGGGAGATCTGACGGGCTGGATTCCCAATAGCTCTTTTTTAAAATCTTGGAAACTTTGTCCTTCGCTGAATTACGACACTGTCCACCTTTAATTTCCTCGAAAACTCCAATAACTCTGCTGAAGGTCAGTGAGCTTTATCTTTCATTACCTTTCCTGAGTTCCCCCATATCTCCAGAAAAACAAAACAAAACAAAACAAAACAAAACAGGGCAACAGGATCTTTCCAGGCCAACCCTGTGCCTTATAGTCACAGAGGACAACTTTCTTATTGTGCAATTCAACTTCATTTCTAGAGCATGGCTTCTAGAAATCCTGTCGACCCTCAACTTCAAAGAAGAAGCTCACCAGAGTGGGACTGTCTGCGGGAAGGGGGTGGGGCGCGGGGGGTGGAGCGTTTGGAAATGAGTGTAGACCCTCAACAGCTTTCCAGCTCTGGGTCGTCCCGGGATCAGCCCTTTCCTTTCTTCATCGCTGTTCCACCTCGTTTGCCCTTCCCCTTGCATCCCTAAACCCCCATCCTCTCCCTGCCTCCCCACCAACCCCGACGCCGCGGGCTGCCGGTGTAGCCCTAGGTGTAGACCGAGCCCGGAAGAAAGTGTTCAGTTGACCAGGCTGAGTGTATATCACCCTGTTTCGTTTCCAGCCATGCCTTGTGTTCAGGCGCAGTATGGGTCCTCGCCTCAAGGAGCCAGCCCCGCTTCTCAGAGCTACAGTTACCACTCTTCGGGAGAATACAGCTCCGATTTCTTAACTCCAGAGTTTGTCAAGTTTAGCATGGACCTCACCAACACTGAAATTACTGCCACCACTTCTCTCCCCAGCTTCAGTACCTTTATGGACAACTACAGCACAGGCTACGACGTCAAGCCACCTTGCTTGTACCAAATGCCCCTGTCCGGACAGCAGTCCTCCATTAAGGTAGAAGACATTCAGATGCACAACTACCAGCAACACAGCCACCTGCCCCCTCAGTCCGAGGAGATGATGCCACACAGCGGGTCGGTTTACTACAAGCCCTCTTCGCCCCCGACACCCAGCACCCCGAGCTTCCAGGTGCAGCATAGCCCGATGTGGGACGATCCGGGCTCCCTTCACAACTTCCACCAGAACTACGTGGCCACTACGCATATGATCGAGCAGAGGAAGACACCTGTCTCCCGCCTGTCACTCTTCTCCTTTAAGCAGTCGCCCCCGGGCACTCCTGTGTCTAGCTGCCAGATGCGCTTCGACGGGCCTCTGCACGTCCCCATGAACCCGGAGCCCGCGGGCAGCCACCACGTAGTGGATGGCCAGACCTTCGCCGTGCCCAACCCCATTCGCAAGCCCGCATCCATGGGCTTCCCGGGCCTGCAGATCGGCCACGCATCGCAGTTGCTTGACACGCAGGTGCCCTCGCCGCCGTCCCGGGGCTCTCCCTCCAATGAGGGTCTGTGCGCTGTTTGCGGTGACAACGCGGCCTGTCAGCACTATGGTGTTCGCACTTGTGAGGGCTGCAAAGGTTTCTTTAAGGTGAGCAAGACAGGGCGGAGATTGCAGGTAGCGGTCCTTATACCTGAGACCCAGCAGTGTGCCCTCACCTTCCGGTTGGCAGACCAGCTTGAGTTTCCTGCAGCTACCCACGGGCTGTGGAAGAGGCTTTGGGGGTGTCTAAGGAAAGAAATCAGGAAGACTGGGAGAGTCAGGGTTTCATTCCCCCGCCCCCCCACGCCCCACAGCAACCTGCGGGCCCCGGCGGGCTCCAGCCCGAAATTGCTGGAGCCAGAGTTAGAAGAGGGCTATTTGCATGTGTTAGGCGCTGTCTTCCTTGTTCAGATTGAAATTGGTTAGGACAGAGAACCGTGTCTGAGCTAACCAAGTGGAACAGAATTCCCTATGGTCAAATTAAGTGATCTCTTTATTTCGCCATCCTGATTGAATAATCTTATCATTTTAAATAGAGAAGGTCTCCAAGGAATGTAAATAATATGAATGCCCACGGATTTGTATTTACTGAGCGTCTCCTGCCCCTTCTCCTGGCATATAAAACACAGCAAGGAGCGGTAAGGTTAGCTCAAATGTTAACGCTATCAATTTTCTTCTGGTAAATGCCCTGGGGAGGAAAAGGAAAGGAAATAGGAAGAAAAGAAAAAGAAAAGGAAAGAAAGAAATAAAGAAAGAAACTTAAGGAGTAGTGTTTATGTTTGTAGGGAAGGAATGCAGATCCAAGCCATTTTTTTTTTTAAAAATGTGTCCAGTTTGCTAGACTTTGAATGAAAAAATAATCATTTTGGGGCCTACATTCTCTCCCTCTACAGCGCACGGTGCAAAAAAACGCGAAATATGTGTGTTTAGCAAATAAAAACTGCCCAGTGGACAAGCGCCGCCGAAATCGTTGTCAGTACTGTCGGTTTCAGAAGTGCCTAGCTGTTGGGATGGTTAAAGAAGGTAGGTCGAAGCAAGTTGTTGACCTTCCATTTCGCGCCCCTGAAAGTCCACAAGCTGCTTGTGGACTCGGGTCCCTGCCTCACTCTCCACGCCCTTGACTCCAGGATTCCACTGCTAAATGCCCTCCTCTAAAGAAAGCCACCCGGCCCTCCTTGTCTTTAAGTATAGGACCCAGCTGGAGGAAGGTATAAAATAACCCGCCGTTTATTAATGCTTCTAAGTAAAGACTTAGAAGCATTAAAGACTTCAGTAAAGTCTTTAAAATCAGAGGAGCCCTGGACCACCGGGTTGGGCTTCTTCCACTGTTCCCTCCGGGGAGGAGGCGGTGAGGCAGCTGAGTCTGGGCTCAAGGGAACAGCGTTAACCCTTGAGTAATTCCTTTACAGTGGTTCGCACGGACAGTTTAAAAGGCCGGAGAGGTCGTTTACCCTCGAAGCCGAAGAGCCCACAGGATCCTTCTCCCCCCTCACCTCCGGTGAGTCTGATCAGTGCCCTCGTCAGAGCCCACGTCGATTCCAATCCGGCAATGACCAGCCTGGACTATTCCAGGGTAAGAAGCCCGTGGTGGGGGAATATCAATCATGTGGACAAGCCAACAAATGGGCAGGGCCCTCTCCCTATATCCAGCTTTAGCACCCCCAAACTCAAGGGTAAAGAAGGAACAGCAGAATATATACTTCACAACTTTGGGCAGGTTTTCAGCTGACAGGTGATGCTGCTCAAAGTACAGACTGGAGAACATACCAGAGGGGTTGAATCTTTGTGAACCATTATTGTCCGACAGTCCCTCCAGCTGCGGTCTGGAAGGCAAAACCTAGACAGACAGTCTATGCCTAGCCTTCCTTCCCAAGTCTACTTTACGAAGTTACTAGAATACACCCCTCTCCCCCTTGACTTGTCTAGGGCCAGGGAGTGATAAGAGGGGTAAAAGGGATGGCAATGGGGGGGGGGGGACAGGGTTGTCCCCGGTCAGGGATCAAGTGGTGCAATTCTTCTTTTACTCCAGCTGTGAAAAATGTGCAGGCTTTGGGTAGAGGGAGTGTGGGCAAACCTAGTAGCGACTGCAATATTATTAAGCTTTGCAAAAGGCGCCTCTGCGCAAGACCCACTCTGGGATTAGCATGAATACTACCGTGTCAATTGTTTTGTGGAGATAAGACCGAACGTTTCCCAGGGCTGGATGGCACTGTATTTAGTCTGTATGGAAATGGTAATTTACATATTTAAAGCAGCGACCTCATAGCACCGTCCCTAATTGAATTAATTGCCCCGGAACATCTAATTTCCTTACTGGTCAGAGAGAGGTTTAATTGTTATAAAAACCTGGCTCCCCTACTAGAAACGGGGTTAGCAATTTCACGGGTTATATATTTTAGAGAACCTCATTAAGTGCTTTTTAAAATGAAATTCCAGTTCCAGGCAAACCCTGACTATCAGATGAGTGGAGATGATACCCAACACATCCAGCAGTTCTACGATCTCCTGACCGGCTCTATGGAGATCATCAGAGGGTGGGCAGAGAAGATCCCTGGCTTTGCTGACCTGCCCAAAGCCGACCAGGACCTGCTTTTTGAATCAGCTTTCTTAGAATTATTTGTTCTGCGTTTAGCATACAGGTAATGAATGAGGCCTGGAGGAGGGATCAGAAGTAAAGGAAAGGAAGAGAAAAGGGTTGGGGTTGGAGGCAAGATAAAAACAAAGCAAAGGTGAAGAAGGGAAAGAGTGAGCCCAGAGCCTTGGGTGACCAGAGTGGTGGTGGGATAGGGGAGTTCTTGATTGTTATGAAATTAAACCCTTTCAAGGTCCACTGGTCTACATTTTATTAACTCTTCAGTAATTAGGTGCCTCTTAAATCCCTCATTTATTGCTCTTCAAGTAATTAGTTGTTTAGCTTTTCTCTCTCTCTTTTTCTCCCCTCTCTCTTTGGTATTAATTGCAGGTCCAACCCAGTGGAGGGTAAACTCATCTTTTGCAATGGGGTGGTCTTGCACAGGTTGCAATGCGTGCGTGGCTTTGGGGAATGGATTGATTCCATTGTTGAATTCTCCTCCAACTTGCAGAATATGAACATCGACATTTCTGCCTTCTCCTGCATTGCTGCCCTGGCTATGGTTACAGGTCAGTACTGCTGGTGCAGGACACTTCCCCTTCGGAACTTCCTCTGGTGGGACCGGTCATGGCTTTCCCTAATCGCAGATTCTCTCTGATTCTGCCATCTGACTAACTCCCCTCTGCATTCTTTTGTTTCTGGTTGCATTTTCTGCAGAGAGACACGGGCTCAAGGAACCCAAGAGAGTGGAAGAGCTACAAAACAAAATTGTAAATTGTCTTAAAGACCATGTGACTTTCAATAATGGGGGCTTGAACCGACCCAACTACCTGTCTAAACTGTTGGGGAAGCTGCCAGAACTCCGCACCCTTTGCACACAGGGCCTCCAGCGCATTTTCTACCTGAAATTGGAAGACTTGGTACCACCACCAGCAATAATTGACAAACTTTTCCTGGACACCTTACCTTTCTAAGACCTTCTCCCAAGCACGTCAAAGAACTGGAAAGGAAAAAAAAAAAAAAAAAAAAACCATCCAGAGGGGGCTGGTCACATGGGCAGAGAGCTGGCTGAAGTGTCCAGTTCATCTTATCCCTTCTGTAGACCCCTAGCCCTCACCCCTTAAGTAAACAAACAAACAAACAAACAAACAAAACACAAATAAAAACTGTCGCTATTTCCTAACCTGCAGGCAGAACCTGAAAGGGCATTTTGGCTCCGGGGCATCCTGGATTTAGAAAACGGACAGCACACAGTACAGTGGTATAAACTTTTTATTATCAGTTCAAAATCAGTTTGTTGTTCAGAAGATTGCTAATGTATGATGGGAAATGTTTGGCCATGCTTGCTTGTTGCAGTTAAGACAAATGTATGACACACACACACACACACACACACACACACACATGATACCTTAATGGGACCCTCCTATTTTGCCCTTTAACAAGACTTCAAAGTTTTCTGCTGTAAAGAAAGCTGTAATATATAGTAAAACTAAATGTTGCGTGGGTGGCATGAATTGAAGGCAGAGGCTTGTAAATTTATCCAATGCAGTTTGGCTTTTTAAATTATTTTGTGCCTATTTATGAATAAATATTACAAATTCTAAAAAGTAAGTGTGTTTGCAAAAAAAATAAAATAACTACATAAAAAGGGGACAAGCATGTGATTCTAGGTTGAAGATGTTATAGGCACTTGCTACTTCAGTAATGTCTATATTATATAAATAGTATTTCAGACACTATGTAGTCTGTTAGATTTTATAAAGATTGGTAGTTATCTGAGCTTAAACATTTTTCTCAATTGTATAATAGGTGGGCACAAGTATCAGTACATTGGAAAATCCTGACAAAAGGGACACATAGTGTTTGTAAACACCGCCCAACATTCCTTGTTTGTAAGTGTTGTATGTACCGTTGATGTTGATAAAAGAAAGTTTATATCTTGATTATTTTGTTGTCTAAAGCTAAACAAAACTTGCATGCAGCAGCTTTTGACTGTTTCCAGAGTGCTTATAATATACATAACTCCCTGGAAATTACTGAGCACTTTGAATTTTTTTGTTTTTGTTTTTTTATGTCTAAAATTGTCAGTTAATATATTATTTTCTGTTTGAGTAAGAATTTTAATATTGCCATATTCTGTAGTATTTTCTTTGTATATTTCTAGTACGGCACATGAGATGAGTCACTGCCTTTTTTTCTATGGTGTACGACAGTTAGAGATGCTGATTTTTTTTCCTGATAAATTCTTTCTTTAAGAAAGACAATTTTAATGTTTACAACAATAAACCACGTAAATGAACAGAACTCTGTCTTATTTCTGGGCCAGGAAAAATGATTACTAAACAACAGGTACAAGAAAGAGGCGAAAGTGGAGACTGATTTGGGGTCGGTCACTTACAGGACATCTGAATTTCAGACTGACAGCCTAGATCCATTGTGGCAAAGGGAAGGGTGTCATTGAACTAATTATCTAGAGAATTCATGCAGTATTTTTTACTTTGCCTGAATTTTCCAGTCTGCTGACCTACATTTATCAGAATCAACTTAGAATATCTTACTCTTATAAGTTTTGAGTAAGTGCAGTTTAGGAGACCAACAATCTGAACTTTTCCAAGTTGGGAATCTTGTGAAGTTCTCAGGGACAGCATTCCGAAGTTTGTGCTTGGAGATTCAGAAAGGCCACGCAGATTTGAATTCTCTTTTACTTTATCTTTGCTTTTTTTCAATTCCTGTGCATGCTTCTATGAGTGTGGGACCGAGCACTCCGTGCACTCCGGGTCTCCTGCTGGAGTTCTGAGTCAGCCTTCCCACTAGAGCTCTGGAGAGACATTTCTTTTTTCCCTCCTCTGGTGGGAAGTAATGAGGTGTATTTTGAACTTTTAGAAACTTTCCACCTTCTAATTATTTCAGATTAAAAAAAAAATCCTTGTCCAGTCTTGGATCTAGTTTAAGCAAGTTTTAACATGAAGCTCTCATATTCCATTCAGAATCAACTTTCCGTGGAAGGAAGGGGCCCGAGCTCTCAGCTGATCTGGCTTTCAACCAGGTATCCTTGGGCAGATGGCAGTCCAGTTCTGCCTTGGGCTGAATTTAAGGAGAGATTTAAGATGGGTTGATCCTGCTTCATGACCCTGGCTAATTACAGATAGTTTGGGGGTCACTGAAATTTATAAACAAAGAAACAAACAAAAAAGGTCATCATTTAAAAAAAAATGGTGTCAGAAGAGTATCCTGCCACCAGATTTACCTGGCCTCACTCCTTACCCTGTCAAAACCATTGTTTTATGGTTGGCAAAAAGAGACAAGGAAAGTCCCCTGTGGTAGTTTACCGCTATATTTACTGAATGGGTTTCTCTCTGAGCAAGGAGGGGTAAAGGGAATGGGTCATATAGGGTATCAAACAGGACATGTCCAATTTTCTAGTGTATGTGTGCATTTTTAAGATCAGACCAGGGACTGCATTTTATTTTCACGTCTTATTTTGAGTCAAAGCCACAAACTCTTAAGTAGACAGAATAAGCTCTTCTCCCAGGTGTCTGCGCCCGGAGACAATTGCATTTTACTGCAGAATCCCTTAGAGTTGAGCCCAGAAATGAGCCCCCAAGGCTGATTCTCCCCAAAGGAAGCCGCAGGCATCATCTGAGGCCAATGAGGGCGTCAGGGAAAGTGAGTCTCTGGAGACTTTAAGAGATCCACGCTTTCCTCGTCTCCAGACTGCATCTACTGGGCTGGACTGTGATTCCTAGGTTGTCCCTGGTAAGGTTTCTGCTTCAGAGTCACATTCTATCTCTGCTCTTTCCCACCAAACGTCTCCCCCAGGTCTTCAAAGGTTCTCTCTGCTCACAACTTTCTAGTCTTAGTCTTTCTTTCTAGAAATATAGCCCAGGAAGAGCCACAGACTCTTTCTATGTTGTCAAATCAAAGTGTATAGAATTTCTTCAGGAAGAGGTCTAACTTTATGATGAGGGATTCCTAGTCACCTCCGTTGCCTAATGACTCTTGCATGCCATTTGCGGGGTGCCATTTCAGCAGTAGAAACTACATGGTCATTGTTTCAATGTCATGGCCATCCATACACCCACTTCTCGGATCTGAGAGATCTATTTTAAAGTCTTCGTTGTGCACTTCCACATTGAGACGTTGCCTAGAACGGCCTGACTTTTTGGAGAGATGGCCTTAATTTAAAGCAAGAATGGATGAGCAGTTCTATTGCCTGGTGTTCCGTGGCTTCCGCCTTTCTGCTATCTGGATTGAGGGTCATAGCCTTTCTGGGTTTCCTGCTCTCCTAGACTTTTGGCTTTCTGAAACTGGCCAGAGGGTGCTTAAGAGGAGTGTGTGTGTGTGCGCGCGCGCGTGTGCGCGCACACGCTCAAATTAAATCGCCGCCGGTGCTGATTATCAAGAGATGCGCATGGTCCAGAGAAAGAGCATCAAGCCACACCCACGACACAGACCTTGCCTTGATTATTTCTTTTTTGAACCAGATTGGCTTTATCCCTAGAGTGTTTGGGGATCCTATCTCCTAAAACACCAGGGCCGCTAATACTCTCTCTATTTATAGGGGTCCAACAAAGAGAAAGATTTTTCTGACAATTTAAAAAAAGTCACTTGAAGGTTGAATTTCACGTTCTCTTAAGAATGTATTGGCTTTGAGGGTGTCATTTTTCATACTCAACTATCTATTTTTTTTTAAACCAAAACATCCTCAGTGAAGAAATAGTTTCAGATACAAGTAGGAGTGCATAAGCTAATGATGCCTTCCAATTTCTTTGTAATATTTTGACCGAAAAGTTTTTCTGTAAAGGGTATATTTCCATCTCCCCAGATCTAATACTACGTAATAATACCGGAGCACTCCCAAGGACGCAAGCAAGTCGCTCGTCTTCCAGCCACCAGCTCCAGGCGTTGCTTAACTGTGCACTCGCACCCGAATCTTTTTTTTTTTTTTTTTTTCTTTTTATCCACCGTGCATGCCGCAGCGCCGGAGTGGCTGTGGAGAGAAAGGAGTGAGGGTCTCTCGGGCTGACCTCACCTCCCTGGGTGGGATAGGCGTTTGTTTGTTTGGTTCCGAGTCCTCTGCAAGAAAGGGGACAGGTTCCCTTAAGGTGAAAAGGGGACAGGAAGGCATCTAGCCCGGAAATGCAAAACTTTCTTCCACTGTTGTTTTTAAGGTTGAATAAAGGTCTGGGAAAGAGTGTCTTTTAATATGGTCTCTTCTGAAGTGGGCTTCAAGGATCGAGCGCCCCCCCCCCTTCCCCCGTACCTGTCTCTGGTGTGGGAGGATGTGAACTATTGCTTTCTAGGCGGCGCCTGGAAGTTTCTCAGCAACCCAAACTTCCCCCTCCCCCTTCACCCCGCAGACCGTACTTGTAATCCCACTTCGAAACTTCTCTGTTGGGGACTTTCAGCGGAGGGACTGATCTGTCCCTGCTTTTCTCAAGTCTCAGCTAGGTCTCAAATAAGAGCATATGTCTGCTAGACGCTGGGAAAGCCTATTTGTCAGAATTGCGGCAGGAGCAGTTACGTTTCGCAGAGGTGAACTGAGTCGATACAGGCGGTTTTTATTGATAAGGCAGTAAAAGAGATCCAAAGAGGTCATCATTTAAAAAATTAATTCATTCTTTAATACTAAAGCAACACACGGAAATCCGCGTTTGAATTTTTATTAGAATCCAAAGTTGAATGGCGGTGATGGAAAGTGACGTCCCTTTGGTATGTTGTCCGAGCGAGCTGGAGCCACAAGGTCCAAGGTCTCATGGACCTTTCCTTAAGAAAAGTTTCACTTCTTTTGGCGTGGCCCCTAGGAAGCGGTGGGCGGGCCTGAAAACCTAGCCCTGCATCCAAAGCCTCTGACACCAACTAGAAGTTGGGCTATGAATACACACCCCGCTTTAGTAGGTCGTGCTGTCTAGTAGGTCCTCTTCTTTGCTAGTGATGTCCAGGCCCTAGCAAGACTGGACAGGGCGTGTGTCTGCAGTTACCCACAGGAGAAGATGGATGCGCCAACACACCTGCTTCGCCCCGGTGCAGTTTGGAGATGAGTTAGTTTGTTTCTGAAGGTTGCACCGAGAGATATTCTGGACACCCCGGGACAGAATCTCTGTTTCCTTTCGGTCTTTCCCAGCTATTCCCGAGCCTTCCTCAGGTGTGTTGCCACCACACAAGGCCGAGGTCGCCATAGGCTCTGCGTTCACCTCGTGGCCAGGTCGGGTGCGTTAGGGCACTGAGGCCCTGGGTCGGTGCAGACTAGGCGCCTTCTCCTTGCACCCGCACCTGAGGTCAATCTCCAGCAGCCTTAGGGCGGGCCCTACAAAACTCCCTGGAGAGGACATTTTGCAAGTGGTCCTGACTCACATAGGGGCGTGGCTGGGAAAGTGGCTCGCATCCCCACTCCGTACGAGTGATGTACACGTGTGTCCACATCCCGATGCAACAACGAGCGCAGGCGGCCGCGACCCCCCTTTCCGGTCTCCTTCTACAAGCCTAAGGAGCCAGAGGCCGTTGCGCCTGGAGGTGTGAGGGACTAGCCTCCTGGCAGGATGGGGCAGCGCCTGGAGCGGGTCTTTGGGGCCACGGGGAAGGCCTTCTATGTACGGGCCATCCTCGGGGAAGGAGGTCGGCTACGGCGATCCAACCCAGCTTTTGCTCGGACCCGCGTTTGCTCGAACCGGACGGTGTTCTGCAAATGGTCCTTGTTCCTTCCTTCCTGGTCTTTCACAGTTCTTCCTTATTTCCATCTAAGTGTTTAAGGGGAATAGGATTTCCAAGCCACGTTCCACTTGTTTTAGCAGACCCATGCAAACGCAGGTTTCTGCCTGAGACCTCCCGAGGCAGCAGAGGGCTGCACGAGAACTTCACTGCAACAGGAGGGGGCTTCCAGAGGGACTGAGCCTGTTGAGACTTCTTGGCTCTGGAAGCTTAAAGGAGGGGATTGTACTGACAACCTCAAACTAAATTGGAATTTTGATTAGGGTATGAGATTAGGAGAGAAAGGACTCTTCATCAGTGCGAGGTAAGACGGAGTTTTTGAAACAAGACCCTCGAACGACTGGTGGTTTGCAAAGTTATTAGAACTTGCTATTAGGATCCTCCCCTAGAGACACGAAAAATAAAGAGGAGAAATTAAGAGTACTTTCACAAGATAGGAAGTCTAGGAAGTCTCTGTACTGATGCTGAAACTTTTCTTGGGGCACAATATGAAATAATTTATGAGTGGGTCTCCGTTTAAAAGTTTGTCAGCTACTGCTTAAGGACTAGCCTGGATGGTAGTGGTGCTGTGTGTGAAGCAACCACCACCCCATTCAACAGACCTCAGCATCTCTTTATCCTCTGACCCACTATATGCTTGAAGCCAGTTAATTGGTTATCAACTAGGAGGAAGGACAGGGAACACGTGCAGATAGCTACCCTCTCTTTGGCAGCTTTTCCCTAGGAAAAGAACAACCGGTAGAGAAGCCATAGAGGAAGCCAGAGAGAAGGAAGGAACCACACAGGACACTCCATTGTCTAGTCACTAACCCAGTAGAGCTAAAGTCTGGTAGAAGGAAGGAAGCTGAAGTGGGAAGTGAATGGGATGGACTGTGACCAACCAACCATATTGGAAGGGGGACTGAGGAGTGGAAGAAGGAAATTTGCAGGGTGTATTTAGTTAGAGCGTAGAGTTTAAGGCAAGCAGAGATGAGAAGTCTAAGATGACATAGATGCACAGAATGCTGGATAGCAACAGTAATGTGGATGAGTTTAGAGCGAGAGAAATGCTCGTGGCTGAACAAGACCGGGTAAGAAAGGTATCCGGATGACACGGGGTGGGTGGGTAAGATGGCTTTGAGGACCATGTGGCTTTGAGGAGAGGAAGCCTTGCATTAATGGGAACCACTCAGAAGCTTCAAGTTTTGTGATAAAAGGATAATTGAAAGGAACAACACCCTTGGCCTGGAATTTTGTACCCCAGGCCATTCCACTGCAGCTTGAGATTGTTTGCTCACAGTTTTCCAGCAGGGGTGATCTGGACTCCTTCAAAGACTGGGGCCATTGTGGGAAGCAGAATGAGATAGCAGGCCGAGGTTTCATCCCACAGTTTTTGAGATTCATCCATCACAGTAACATCTACCTACCACACGTTTAAGTTCGAGTCTATGTGATATAATCCTCTGAACTGTAATCTATGAGGGTCACATTATCTTAATTTTACAGATGAGGAGAAGAATAGAGCAAAGGAACTCATTCACAAATACCTGGAATTATCAAACTTAGAATTTAGAGTCAAAACATGCATTTTAAGGGCTTTTGGCACTGCCTTTTCACACACTGAGTGGGGATTTCTCATCTGTGGGCTTGGCTTGAGAGGCTATTGTTTCAGGAACGTTTAGCATGCTGACAAGAAGTCAGAGTGGGGTGGCCACAGTGCCACAATGCTCCTGTTTCTGAAATGTCTTTCATTTGGAGGTTAGATCTTACCACGTAGCCCAGGCTGATCTTGAACTCAGGATCCCCCTGCCTCAGCCTACTGGGATCACAGCATGTGCCATCTCTCCCACCTTCTCTCTGACATTTTAAATGAGAGGATTTTTATTGCTTTTCACAACAAAGGGGTTCATAGTTGTCTACTTTGGTAGTCAAGAAAATAGAATGATGGCTGCCCACTTTTATGTCTCAGAGAAAGTCATTGAAAAGGCAGGAAGGATAAAAAAAAAAGCCTATTTCTTCCTTAAGAGGTTTGAATCCTTCTGTGTCTACTATTTGACTTCCAGCCAACTTCTGAACTTCCTGTTAGAAAGACGACAGAGCACAGCAGAAAGTTAGTTTGCTGTAGTGCTCTGTTCTGAGCAGGACATTCTGTAAAACCGCAAACCTGGCTTTGTCTGCATTCTCTCCTCTTTCCTCTACTTCTTGGGTGTCTGCAATCTACGATGCTCAAGTGTTACATTTCCTTACAAGCTGCTCTTACAGTCTACTGAATGGTATAAATAGATGTTGTTTAGAGAGTTGAGCAAGAAAGTAATATTTCTTCAGGAGATTCTCTTGCATCTAGCTTGTCATGGTCAAAGGGTAGTGAAAATAGCCTTATTATATTTCAAAATTTATTAGAATATATACACTGGCAAACAAAATATGGTGGATTTAGGTCAGCCGTTTGCTTATACAATAGATTTTGTTCAGCTTTGACATTTAATTTAAGCTTCAGTTATCTGAGGGCTGAGAATAGGATAAGCATGTTCTGCATGTGGTACGCTTCTGGTTTTATAAAACTCACTTGTCTGCAGTTATTCAGAAATAATTCATGATCAGAGGCTTAGGGACAAGGAAGCCTTGTGACATGTTCTGAAAGAATTCTGAAAGGTTGAATTATGGAGACCCTGAGAGACATTTTTATTTTTGAGAGAAAAAAAAGATGGCTACATTTGCTTTTCCTGCTTGGTTATCATCTCAGTGTGCTGAATTGATTCAGTAAAAGAAGCTTGCTTCCAGAGATCCATAATGAACACACGGGATACCGGGAGTTAGTGCAATGGGCCTGCCTTAAGCAGTGCCCAGCAGAAGTTTCAACATGGGCTACATGTGTGGAAACAATGTGGCAAACATTTGACACATCAGTGACTTATTTTTAATATATCTGAGAAAAATAAAGTCTGCTGCTGTAAAATCTGCACTTGCAGATGTGTTAGCCCTAAATAACCTTTAAAATTGGCCGTGGTGTGGTGGGAGATGTTGGTATTCATGAGTGTTTTGACATGTTTGACATTTTATATATGGTGCACTGCTCTGTCTATCTCTCATTCCCAACCCCCCAATAGTGCACATTTTCTTACTAAAATACAGCTTTCGGTGTTTGTATTTGGTGTCTACAAGTCTGCTTACTGGATGACTGATCTGTTTGTTATTTATGCAAATAATGTTTTAATGAATCAGGTTATTGCTGCTTTTCATGTTGTGAGTGAGAAAAGAAAGGCTTTATAAAGAGAAGCTGGATTTTGAGTTCTTACAGAAGCGATGGACAAAAGATGTGTCTGTGCATGCTTCGGTAGCTAACGCTTGCTGCAGCAGCTCTGGATCCACAAATAAGGAAGAAAGAAACTGTATGGAATGATTATATTCTTGGAAGCCAAGGAATTTGTGCACCAAAATCTGGTGTGATGAACAGAGGTTTTGAAATCAGTCTATGCAGTATTTAAAAATTGTCCTTTATTCATTTATTTATTTTTTTGGAAAGGGCAAAAAGCTCCTTAGTGGAGGGGATTTCTTTTTGAACTGAGACATCCAGGTGGCCTTGAGATAAGCATGCTGTAAGAAAATATACACGTATGTATGTGTAGAATCAAAGATTTCAGCAGCTCTACCGAATAAGATAGGCTTGGTACTGGGGTTCCCTTTGCTTTGCTTCATAGTCAAGTTCTTTTTCAGGCTGAACTCAGTGCATAAATTCAAAACTCATCTTTTGTGAAGTATTTTTTTTAAATTTTATGAGTAACATGTTACTAAGCTAGAATTTTTCTGCCTGCCTTCTTTTTTTTTTCTCATTCCCTCCTTCTCCCTCCCTTCCTCCCTCTCTCCCTCCTTCCCTCCCTTCATTTCTTTCTTTTTCTGATGACTAGAAAGACCAGGAGTTTGAAAGGTATTGTTACCAAATTTGATCCTGTGCAGCATGTAAATATTTCTGTACCACATTCAGTTTGTTCCTCTGTCTATTTAGTCCATCTAACGATGGATGACGTTGGCAGCTGTGTAATCTGGAACTAGTAAGCCATTATTTTCTCCTTTCCCCCTTTAAATTCCAAATTGCTAATAATGTGACTTCCATCCAGACACTGTTCTCTTTAAGACTGTAACTGACTCTAAGGCTTTGACATTTTTCTGTCCCAGATATTTCTCCTGTTTTTAATCTCCACTTGTTGGCCCATGCCAGAACAGCATGGGGCCCCCAGGTGCAGGGCAGAGAGGGCAGCGTTTCTGTCTGGGGTGTCAGCATAGCCTTTCCTAGGGAGTGGAGGTCTCGTGCGCTTTTTCCTTTCACCTTGTCCCTGGAGATGAACTCATCACCCTCACGACATGCAGAGCAGCTACAGTTCAGATTTGGCCAGAATAATGTAAGTTTACTTTCAATACACACAAGTATTTAATGTCGCTTCTTGCAATTCAAATGATGACAAGAGACCAGCTTACATAGACCCTCTACAAGGTATTCTCCTGAGTTCTCTTCTCTCCTGATCAAGACATATGCCAGTCTCTCTCCCCCAACCCCCCACCCCTTGCTTAAGGCTCTTCCTGAACAAAATATCACTCACAAAGCACAAACAACAAAAAGCTTTAAATAGCAAAGTGGCAGTACTGCTCTTTCAAAAACACTATTTTGATTTGTAGGGCAACATGAGTGGTTGTAGTTTGATACTAATATGATTGTGAACCTCATTTTCAGTGTTATGAGCTGGGAAAAATGCAAGGCTCTTCTCGATTATGCAGGGTTTTGTGTGCTTAACATTGCTCTCATCAAAATATGCAGTGTTGATTCATTAAGTTTCTCATCCGTACTTCAATTAAAAAAGAAAAAAACAAGAAAAAGAAAATAAAGTGCTAGTCTTTTCTGAGTTAATTTCTCTTAACATGTATCCAAAACAAGCCTTCCAGTGTAACAAGATGTAAAGTAGTTATGGAATTTCCTGATTGTAGGGAAGTAGGTGTGGGTGAGGCAAGTAGCATGGACTAGATTGCAGGTAGCAGAGGATGACGGAAAAGGCAAGATACTATAAACAAGAAGCAGTAAATGAGCCCCCTTTTCCTGCTCTGTAACTGGAATACAAATACTTGCATTATGTAGACGTATTCATAAATTTTGATGATAACTTACTGAAAGAAGACCATAAATATGGAAACTAGGCACATTACTGAATATATATGATTTTTACAATGAGTGCTTATTATTTTTAAAAGTCTGGATACTATAGCTTTCACTTAGAGGGATCAATCTCGCAGTGCTATGAAATAGTCTAATCATTTCTTTTCCTCTGGCTAATAACAGTAACTTCCAAAATTGAAGACTGAACCATAGCAGTCAAACTTAACAACCTTTTGATCAAATCACAAAACTGGTGGCTAAAAGGAACGTGAAACCTGAGATACAGTTTCGCAAAAATCCTATTTAAATCTTATTTAGCTTAACACAGCAGAGTCTCACGTGATACAAATGGGCCAAAAGGCCATAAATAAAATGAGCTGTTACCTAACAATAGGCTGACTATATAGGATGATTCAGTGGGGGTCCTGTTATAAGGGTTTTTATTTAACCTTATCGTTAATAACCCTTCTAATGTGTAAAGATCATATTAATTACACTGCACATGGCCTCGGATGGAGAAATTGGCTGGACTGGAGAAACACAACGGCACAAAGAAAGGTCAGGCACACACAGAGAAGAGAAAGCTTTTCTAAGAGGAGGAGGATGAAAGGAGAACCATCTAATGCATGCCTTAGCATAACGAATTTTCAATACAAGAGTATGACTGTAAAAGAAACATTTGTAAAATGCTCATACTTGGGGTGAAGGTTGGGAAAAAAAAGTTAGGTAGGAATAGTCTTTGTAAAATCATATCAGAAGCCTTCCATGCTTTTGAAGCATCATGCCTACAGATTTAGCCCCACCAGAAGAAGCAGGGAGATACCTGCTTTCTGAAGAAAGTGTTGCTGAAGCAGTAGCAGGGTCCTGCAAGCTGCTCTGAACAGCATCCGGAGGGATGCTGATGAACTGGATGGATTTCAGAGGAGAAAGGTGGTTAAGGGCTCCGCCACTGATTTATGAAGAAAGATTTTAAAAAGCGGTTAGGTATTGCTTACCCACACAAGACTAGCAGCAGGGAGGACAGGTGAGTATGTATGAGTACTTGAAGATCACACATACAAAGAGATGGATTATTAAGTTGGCCCAACATGGCAATAACTCTGAGGTAAGAGTGAAAACAATGGGTAATGTTTGGTAGATTCTAAAAAACTAATTTGTGTATTGTCATTTATACAAAAAGGAAGTGACTTTTAAGAATTAGTAAAAGTTGATTTTTGCTTTTGAAGATGCAGAAAGGAACTACACATTCATCATTAATAGACTTTTAAATGAGGAGGAGGAGAAGGAGGAAGAAAAGAAAAGACTCAGTATTTCAGTTTAGAATGTGAAGAGTTTTATATGTAGTTGAGATTAAATAGGGCACACTAGAAGGTCAGAGTGGATCTTAAATGAAGGACCATTCCACTGTCGTAGGGTGGAGCATCACAGTACCCTTGGCCTGTAGAGTAACCTCAGCAAAAAGCTTATAATATTCTCTTTTAGCAAACCATTCCCTTATGAGCGAGGTTCTGTTCTCAAAATGATAGTGACAGCTCAAAATTCATTATCAAATGAATAAGAGAAATGAGATGGTTCTCATTTGTTTTTTAGCTGTTTTTTTCTTCCATGCGTCCCCACCTCCTTACCCCCAAAACACCAGCTTGGAAGGAAAAAGAATGAGTAAAACTGAAGTGCTTGTACTAATTACAGTAAGCTTGGAAGTAGCTGGTGTCTCAAATTCTAGGGACAGAAAGCTAGGAAGGTCATGAGTTACAGGCCAGTCTGTGCTACATAGTAAGACCTGGTCCGGGGATCCATCCTATAATCAACCTCCAAACGCTGACACCATTGCATACACTAGCAAGATTTTGCTGAAAGGACCCAGATATAGCTGTCTCTTGTAAGGCTATGTTGGGCCTAGCAAACACAGAAGTGGATGCTCACAGTCAGCTATTGGATGGATCACAGGGTCCTCAATGGAGGAGCTAGAGAAGGTACCCAAGGAGCTAAAGGGGTCTGCAATCCTATAGGTGGAACAACAATATGAACTAACCAGTACCCCCCGGAGCTCCTGTCTCTAGCTGCATATGTAGCAGAAGATGGCCTGGTCGGCCATCATTGGGAAGAGAGGCTCCTTGGTCTTGCAAACTTTATATGCCTCAGTACAGGGGAATGCCAGGGCCAAGAAGTGGGAGTGGGTGGGTAGGGAAGTAGGGGGGGGGAGGGTATGGGGGATTTTTGGGATAGCATTGGAAATGTAAATGAAGAAAATACCTAATTTTAAAAAAAGAAAAAAGAAAAAAAAAAAAAAAAAAAAAAGAAGGTCTGGGAAAGGGGCAGACGCCTGGATGTGAGGGAGAGGATCTTACAGAGCCATCTGTTGGGGGAGCCAAGCAAAGTGTCAATGAGGAATATAAACGGATTTTAAGACATTAGTGGAGGATAGAGAAAAGTCCAAGTGACCAAAGAGCCCACGTGGCTCTCCTGCTTCCTCTGCTTTATAGGGAGAGTGATTTTCCTGTGCTGGAAGGTTGCAGCAAGGTAGGGAGGTACAGAAGGAAAATCTCATTAACACGAGCTCCCCTTTCCCCATGCAAGTGGAAACTGCTTGCTGTCAGGCCGCTGAGAAGCCAGCATATGCAGGCTTCTAGGGCTGTGCTGCAGAAGGCTGCGTGTAATTATTTCTGGATAGGTTCCTATGTATGATTCCATGATAACACCCACTGATATTTCCTGTGTGTGTGTCAGTTGGCCTTCTCACAGTGAGATATCATATTGGGGACACACACAGATATTTTTCCCTTAAGCTATGCAGTACACACTGATGTCTGAAATCCAGTAGATTTACTGCTCTAATTGGAAGAAGCAAGAGAGGAAAAAAACACTCCTCACCATTTGCCTTTATTTTCCTGAGGGTTCTCTCTCTCTCTCTCTCTCTCTCTCTCTCTCTCTCTCTCTCTCTCTCTCTCTCTCTCTCTCTAGTACATCATAGCTTGTTTCAATTATAACCAATTGGACTATCTGTCTGATCTTTAAATTCTGACAGATAAGTTTCACAGTCCCACATAATTTTCGTCCCAGGGTGACACAGTGCTTGCAGAGTTACCTCTTCACCTGCTGCAGGAGATACTAAGGGTCTTTATTACTATCATTTATTAAAAATAATAAAAATGTTATTTTCCTAACTCAATTTTTAACTTACTAGACGATTTTTATTAAGCAGGGGGAGTTTTTGAAGTTCTCTTTTAAAAATTCATTTTGTAAATGGTTATAATTTGTTTCGATTTGAGCAAACCTCTCAGCCTAGGGCCTTAATTCAGTCCCTCTCACCTTATCACATGGTAGAGGAAGATGCTGCAGGAAGACAAAGCTGTAGGCCAGCCTTTGGGATTTGTGACGCTGTTTCGTTTCTATTACTGTGTTGTGTTAATGATTTGCTGAAAATGGCCTCATTTTCTTTGTTTTTGTTTTTGAATTAGCGACAGCAGACAAGGCTGCTGTCATTGACTTCTTATTGTAAGACTAAAAGTAAACCATTCTCACACACACAGAAAACCACTCCCGTGGTAATCATTTGTAAGTTCAGAGTGATCAAGGTGAAGAGAGGAGGTATTGCCATTTCTGCTCAGCTTTATAATGAGCTGGTTACAAACATTTAAATTAAATCATCGTTCATTATTATTGCATGTGCACATGTGTGAGTGTGCATGATTGCATGTGCCAGGACACACATATGGAGTCAGTTCCATCTTCAATGAGATGTCTGGGGATTGGATACTTTCTTTATTCGGCTTAATCTCTAAATTAACCTGAGCTCATACAGTGGGGCTGTGTGAAGGAGTTGTCTAGATCCTATCAAATGCACTCTATTATTGTGCAAGAGTGAATTTTCTCTTCTTTAGCAAGAACACTAGCTATAACTTGCTTATGTTTATAATGTGGATTTTGTGAATTAGAATCAGTTAATATCTTCTCAGAGAGATAAGCATTGCTCATTTGTTGAATTGTGGAATGATAAAGATTAATGTGTTCTCAGATGGTCGACGAATGCCATCTTTGTCTCTCTTGGCCAACTGGGTTTTGCTTGCCTTGCATGTCAAAGACAACATCTCAGCTAAAGCAAGGCTAATGTGTCATGGCAATGGAGATTTGCAAAATTTTGGCAGAGCTCTTTAATATTTAGATGCTAACTACTTTGAATAGCCCACTAAAATGAATAAGAGATTTGTCTTTTGATAAATTTCTGCAGCTGAGTGAGATCCTTAGGCACTCAAGTGCCTTTACCCTGTAGTGCATTAACACATTTATATTCCAGATAAACGTCTCAGAAATGACTGTTTTTAGGCCCACTTTAGGAAGGGCATATTTT
The DNA here is from genome assembly GCF_978045245.1 of Mus caroli. NCBI lineage: Eukaryota > Metazoa > Chordata > Mammalia > Rodentia > Muridae > Mus > Mus caroli. The sequence goes on from NW_028227257.1 coordinate 123,579,583, forward strand.
GCATATAAAATATTATGATACAGTGACAGAATATTATAGCATTTAGGGAATGATTTAGTGACTACTCTCCCAGTGTTTTTAGGATGCCAAGCAGAGCTAAATTACATTATGTACATTTGGCTTATTATACAAGATGTACTTATTTATAGAAAAAGTAGTTTCTCAGAGATGATTCTTTAACATATGTGAATAACTTCCATTGATCTCCCTGCAAAATAAGTCCTCATGTTGGTATGAACATGGAAATTTTTGGACAATGATGAACCTTGTTGCTTAACACCTTATGGTGGGATTTACAAATAATAACTTATGTTTAAAATGTGTTAAAAAGGTTGGTTTCATTGAAGTGGGAAGTACAGTCTATAGTAGAGGCTAGGAAAGGTACAGAGAAGGGGGGCAGAGGAAGGTCACATGGAGCTCTGGGATATACAAGACAAATCAATTGCTAGCGCTCTACAACACAGTGGTGTGAGTGATATTCCCAAGAATCCACATGCCACACACACACACACACAAGAAAGGATATTGAAGGCATCCATTCCAGTTCAGAGCAATAGGGAAGCACTTGTGGTCCTTATTAAATCAGTATACAGTGTGTACAAAGCCCAACTTACCACACTGTCCCTTTAAATATACACAATTACTATGTCAACTGAAAATTTCAAATAGGGTCTGGAAAAATGCCTCCATGGTTAAAAGCACTCAGTGATTTTGCAGACCAGGGTTTTGTTCCCAGCACCTAGTTGAGGACATCTGATGCCCTCTTCTGACCTCCCCAGTCTCCCGCACACGTGTGGTGCACATAACTTTGTACAGGTAAGCTCACATACTTATAAAAGAAGGAACAAATATATCTTATAAAAATTAAGCCAGTTTATGACTAATGAAAAAAAATAGATGTATGCAACATAGAAAAATGCTGGAGGCAACCTGTGCACACTGCTACCTATACAGACATTAAATTATTCCTACACTAATTAGGGTAAAATATTGGCACTTAAGAAAAGACAAGCAAAATACTTGTTTAGTAATTAAAGTTTTGTGGGTTCAGTGTTTATCTAATTTGAGATCTGCTCGGTGTGACAAAAGGTGCAGGTGCTTTTTTTTTTTTTTTTTTTTTTTTTTTTTTTTTTTTTGTCAATTAGACTTTGAGCACTTTTTGAGAGTCTTGTGATGGAGGCATGTGGGAAGAATTACTGTAATGATCCACAGAGAACCTTTGAGGAAGACTTCCATGGAGTTTTTTTGGTAGGTATTTCCCCAACTATAATTCTATATCTTGTCTTCTTTTTTCAATATAGAAAATTGAAAGTGAAAACCAGCCTAATTTTTGGTGACATCAGTAGCAGCATCAGGAATTAAACTCAACACATTTTTTTGAAAGCTATTGGTATTATTGCCTATTATTATCTCTCTCTCTTTTTCTGTGACAGATCTCATGTAGCCTCAAACTTACTAGGTAGCGAAAGGTGGCCTTATTGCTACTTCCCAAGTGCTGAGACTGTGGCTGTGCACTGCCATGCCCAATTTTATGTGGTGCTGGCTATCAATCCTAGGACTTTGTGTGTACTAGGCAAACATTATCAAGGGTACTGTTGATTGAATCCAAGTTTTCATGCATATAAGCAATCCTCTCCAACTTAGAAACTACATGTTTTAGAGAAACACGAGGAGGAATCAGACCCCAGTAGAATGTCAGCTTTAGAAAATTTTAAGCACACTCTAGAAAACAGTTCCAAAGATTTTGATGTAGGAATTGAGTAAAGTCTATGGAATAGCTATTTTCAATGCCAGCACTCAAAGTATTGTGTAATTTATATAGGAGATTTGAATTCCTGTTCCTTCACCAGGATACCAAACAAAAAACTTGCCACTGGTAGCTGGTTGTGAATCTGCATTTATTTAGCAATCCATTTGCTCTTTAGTAGCTCACCAAGGACAACTTAAATAACATATATATATATATATATATATATATATATATATATATATCAGTTTCTTCTCCAGAACTGACATAGAGAGTGTCTTCTGTGAGTGTTAGTCATGAGGTTTAAATGCCTACGTGCTAAGACAGTATCTACTCAGTAATTAATTCTCAGTCTGCTTTGACTGTCATTACTATCTTGCAGGGTTCTGAAAATTACTTTTTTTTTTAATTAGACGTTCTCCTCTTATTAATTTTATGGTTTTACTTGATAGTTCATAATGGCACCGGCTATGAAGGACTTCTTTGGCCTCTCTTATTTAATCAATACATGTCAATTTTCTATGTGCTAAGTGAAAAGTACCTCTCTTAAGTCTCCTGCAGTGTAAAAGGGAATCCACATATGCAAAGAGAACACTTTCAGCATTATATGTTTGGAGATCTAAGGGGACCCCACAACCCATGTTACAGAATTTGTGAATGTTTCAATGAATGTCTTTGTTTGTAGAGAAAGGAGTTTGTTCCTAAAACAAGAAAGAAATATAAAACCGAAAGCTTGGGGACATGAGCAAGCCTAGGGTTTCTAGAAAACATTGATATACAAGACTCAAAGGAGGGTTTTGTTAGATGAGCTTGCATTGATATGTGATTGAATTTCCCCAGCCATCCATCGGCATTTGTTTTGTTTTGACTAGTGGGCAGTGATTAAGATAATTTGGTAATGAAAGTATTTACTTAAATTTTTGAAGATGAATTTAATCCAGCAACATGGCTGCCCTCACCACATCCAAAGACCTAGGTGTGTGTGTGTGTGTGTGTGTGTGTGTGTGTGTGTGTGTGTGTGTGATCCAGCTGGAATGCAGATATACCCTTAGTATTCAGCTTTAATCTCTCTGGCTGGAATCCTTTAGTACACACCATTGATCACAAACAACGACATCTAATTGCATGACTAATTCATAATTAATTGACAAAGCAGAGAAAGATTTGACAAGAGTCATAGATAAGATAAGGCCAATTCTCAGGAGAAAAGCTGTTTAAGAGCAGTGCCGAGAAAGAGAGTTCAGTTTAGATCAATGAGCTGGGAGTCAGTGCAATGGGTGCAGTACGGTGGAGTTGAATTCCTTCCTGCGTTCATGTAGCTCAGTGCAGGACAGTGCAGCAGTTGAAGCCAGAGAATAAGAAGGAGCAGAAATATTAGACCAAATTGCCAGAGTTAGTTTGAGGCCAATAAGAGCAATTCAGTGAGAAGCCAAGAGAAGCCAGAGTTAGTCAGCTTGGAGAAGAGTTCGAGTCAGAACAATTGAGTTGGGTCAGCCAGCCAGAGTTCAGAAAGACCTAGGCTTATTCAGCAGTAAGCCTCCAAGATGATAATTACCACTGGCAAATAAAAGTTATTTTTTTTTTTTTACAAACTTTTATCAAGGTCAGTCTTGTTTTGTATACAGGAAGGCTGGAGATTTGACATAGATTTGACAGATAGGTGGATCATCTAAGACTATGCTGTAGACACTTACCTACAGTAAGTCAGTGTTAGTGAATAAGCAAGTAAGAAAGATGGATTCAAGAGGTGTTTTTTGAGACAGAGCTTTGATACTACCTTAGACTGGCCTTGAATTCACTTCCTAGCATAGACTGGCCTCAAACTTATGGTAGTTCTCACACCTCAACGTGATGTACTGATATTATAGGTGTGCATCAGTTTTTTTTTTTAGCTCCTAAGAGGTTTTGAGAAAGCACAAACATGACTCAAACACTGTCTGTCTGTGAAGGACAGAGAAATGAAATTTAACTTTTTATTGTAATAGTAAGTATTAGTTTAGGTGGCAACAGACAGGGCTTCCTATATCATTTTTGTTTACATTTTCCCCATTTGAATCACATGTATTCAATTATTTCCATCTCTATTGGACCTCCTATCCCTATATCTTGGTTTCTGATGGTCGGTTCTTCAGGATATGTACTCTGAAGATTGGGAGCTAGGAGCTTCAGATGAGAAAGAACCTATGATGCTTGTCTTTCTGGATCTGGATAACCTTTTTCAATTTGATCTTTTCTACTTTCATCCATTTCTCAGAAAATTTCATGATTTCATTTTTCTTTAAATTTTTTTTTTTTTTTTTGGTTTTTCGAGACAGGGTTTCTCTGTATAGCCCGGGCTATCCTGGAACTCACTTTGTAGACCAGGCTGGCCTCGAACTCAGAAATCCGCCTGCCTCTGCCTCCCGAGTGCTGGTCATTTTTCTTTAAAGCTGAATAGTATTCCATAATGTATATATACAAGATTTTCTTTTTCTAAAAGAAGATTTATTTATTTATTTTATGTATATGAGTATACCATTGCTCTCTTCAGACACACCAGAAGATGGCATCAGATCCCATTACAGATGTTTGTGAGCCACTATGTGGTTGCTGAGAACTCAACTTAGGACCCCTGGAAGAGCAGCCAATGATCTTAATCAATGGGCCATCTCTCCAACCCTATATACAAGATTTTCATTGCTTGTTCACAAGTTGATGGATGTTTAGGTTGTTTGCATTTTCTACCTATTGCATTTAACCTTTTCTTCTCCATTCATTTGTTCATGAACATTTAGGCTGATTTCATTTACTGGGTTGTGACCAGTGCAACAATGAACATGGTTGTAGAAGAGACTCTATACTCTGCTGGCTTAGTGTCCTTCAGGCTTACTGCCAGGGTTGATTTAACTAGATCAGATAGTAGCTTTTTTCTTACTTTTTGAAAAGCATATATGCATATTTCCATCATGTTGCTTATTGATTGCATTTTGATTTTGAAAATGTCTTCATATTTCATATTTCCTTCCACTTTTCCCCTCTCCCTTCCCCCTCAATAATTCCTTCCATGGTTTTCTGAATTACCTCTCTTCATCATCTTCTAAGTTGAGAATCAAATTTGTCGTAGAGACTTGCTGGTGCTAAATCTTCTGCAAAAGCTTATTCAGAACCATAAAATGAGGACATCTTGTATTGGTTTTTCTTTTTCTCTTTCTTTTTCTTTCTTTCTTTCTTTCTTTCTTTCTTTCTTTCTTTCTTTCTTTCTTTCTTTCTTTCTTTCTTTCTTTCCTTCCTTCCTTCCTTCCTTCCTTCCTTCCTTCCTTCCTTCCTTCCTTCCTTCCTTCCTTTTTTTCTTTCTTTCTTTCTTTCTTTCTTTCTTTCTTTCTTTCTTTCTTTCTTTCTTTCTTTCTTTCGATATTTTCTTTTTTCCTTTTTTTTCTTATTTTATTTATTTTTTATTAGATATTTTCTTTATATACATTTCAAATGCTATCCCGAAAGTTCCCTATACCCTCCCTCCGGCCTGCTTCCCTATCCACCCACTCCCGCTTCTTGGCCCTGGTGTTCCCCTGTACTGGGGCATATAAATTTTGCAATACCAAGGGGCCACTCTTCCCAGTGATGGCCGACTAGGCCATCTTCTGCTACATATGCAGCTAGGGACACAAGCTCAGGGGGAACTGGTTAGTTCATATTGTTGTTCCACCTATAGGGTTGCAGACCCCTTCAGTTCCTTGGGTACTTTTTCTAGCTCCTCCATTGGGGGCCCTGTGTTCCATCTTATAGATGACTATGAGCATCCACTTCTGTATTTGCCAGGCACTGGCATAGCCTCACAAGAGACAGCTATATCAGGGTCCTTTCAGCAAAATCTTGCTGGCGTATGTAATAGTGTCTGCATTTGGTGGCTGATTATGGGATGGATCCCCGGGTGGTGTAGTCTCTGGATGGTCCATCCTTTCGTCTTAGCTCCAAACTTTGTCTCTGTAGCTCCTTTCATGGGTATTTTGTTCCCTATTCTAAGGAGGAATGAAGTATCCACACTTTGGTCTTCCTTCTTCTTGAGTTTCATGTGTTTTGCAAATTGTATCTTGGGTATTCTAAGTTTCTGGGCTAATATCCACTTATCAGTGAGTGCATATCAAGTGACTTCTTTTGTGATTGGGTTACCTCACTAAGGATGATATCATCCAGATACATCCATTTACCCATTGATTTTAATAGCTGAGTAGTATTCCATTGTGTAAGTGTACCACATTTTCTGTATCCATTCCTTTGTTGAGGGACATCTGGGTTCATTCCAGCTTCTGGCTATTATAAATTAAGGCTGCTATGGACATAGTGGAGCATGTGTCCTTATTACCAGTTGGAACATATTCTGGGTATATGCCCAGGAGAGGTATTGCTGGATCTTCCGGAAGTACTATGTTCAATTTTCTAAGGAACTTCCAGACTGACTTCCAGAGTGGTTGTACAAGCTTGCAATATACCACCAGTAATGGAGGAGTGTTCCTCTTTCTCCACATCCTCACCAGCATCTGCTGTCACCTGAATTTTTGATCTTAGCCATTCTGACTGATGTGAGGTGGAATCTCAAGGTTGTTTTGATTTGCATTTCCCTGATGATTAAGAATATTGAACATTTTTTCAGGTGCTTCTCAGCCATTTGGTATTCCTCAGGTGAGAATTCTTTGTTTAGCTCTGTACCCCATTTTTTAATGGGGTTATTTGAATTCTGGAGTCCAGCTTCTTGAGCTCTTTGTATATATTGGATATTAGTCCCCTATCAGATTTAGGATTGGTAAAAATCCTTTCCCAATCTGTTGGTGGTCTTTTTGTCTTATTGACATTGTCTTTTGCCTTACAGAAACTTTGCAATTTCATGAGGTCCCATTTGTCAATTCTTGATCTTACAGCACAAGCCATTGCTGTTCTGTTTAGGAATTTTTCCCCTGTGCCCATATCTTCGAGGCTTTTTCCCACTTTCTCCTTTATACATTTCAATGTCTCTGGTTTTATTTGGAGTTCTTTGGTCCACTTAGACTTGAGCTTTGTACAAGGGGATAAGAATGGATCAATTCGCATTCTTCTACATGATAACCACCAGTTGTGCCAGCACCATTTGTTGAAAATGTTGTCTTTTTTCCACTGGATGATTTTAGCTCCCTTGTCAAAAATCCAGTGACCATAGGTGTGTGGATTCATTTCTGGGTCTTCAATTCTATTCCATTGATCTACCTGTCTGTTGCTGTACCAGTACCATGCAGTTTTTATCACAATTGCTTTGTAGTACAGCTTTAGGTCAGGTATGGTTCCACCAGAGGTTCTTTTATTGTTGAGAATAGTTTTGCTATCCTAGGTTTTTTATTATTCCAGATGAATTTGCAAATTGCCCTTTCTAACTCAGTGAAGGATTGAGTTAGAATTTTGATGGGGATTGCATTGAATTTGTAGATTGCTTTCAGCAGGATAATCATTTTGACTATATTAATCCTGCCAATCTATGAGCATGGGAGATCTTTCCATCCGAGATCTTCTTCAATTTCTTTCTTCAGAGACTTGAAGTTCTTATCATACAGATCTTTTGCTTCCTTAGAGTCACACCAAGGTATTTTATATTATTTGTGACTATTATGAAGGGTGTTGTTTCCCTAATTTCTTTCTCAGCCCATGTATCCTTTGTGTAGAGAAAGGCCATTGATTTGTTCAGTTAATTTTATATCCAGCTATTGCACTGAAGCTGTTTATCAGGTTTAGGAGTTCTCTGGTAGAATTTTTAGGGCCACTTATATATACTGTCTTATCATCTGCAAAAAGTGATATTTTGACTTCTTCCTTTCCAATTTGTATTCCCTTGATCTCCTTTTGTAGTCAAATTGCTCTGGCTAGGACTTCAGGTACTATATTGAATAGTTAGGGAGAAAGTGTGCAGCTTTGTCTAGTTCCTGATTTTAGTGGGATTGCTTCCAGTTTCTCTCCAGTTAGTTTGATGTTGGCTACTGGTTTGCTCTCAAAAATCAAAGACAGACCAACAGACAGATAGACAAGGCAAGGTGGTGCATTCCTGTGATCTATCCTTTAGAGGAATAAGTGTAGAAGAACTATAAGTTTGAGGGCTATTTGAAGAGATCCAGTGTATTAAAGGCAAACAAACAACCCAAACTTACAAACAATTCCTTCCACCTCAAACAGCCATTTAGGCTAACGGGGCATTCAACAAAAGCATTAGATATATTATATATACATTATAGCTACATTATATATAGCTCTAGGATAATCATATGTTCATCATGTTGTGGGGACCTCAGGATAAGTGTTCTATTATATACTGTTAGAAAATGTGAGAAAAAAATCCACATCTGGGCAAATAAATGTTATCAAAGTTGTTAAAAAGACTTCTGGTAGATATATAACATCATTACAAGGCACACAACACTTTCCATTGTTAAAAGAACTTTGCATACATGGAGTTGGCCTGGTCTTATTATCACTGTTGATTTGAGTTGGCCTGAAACTTATTTTAGAACTCAATATAATTTCATACAGAGACCAATTATATAAAAAAGCAGCCCACAGTTGAAATTACAGAGGTATATATACATTTTTGATTTATGAACTTAACTTTGAGATGTAAACATTTGAAAATGTATTGAGGGCTGGGGAGATGGATCAAAGGTTATAGGTGCTTAACTGCTCTTACAGAGGATGAGAGTTTGACTCCCAGATGCCTGAAACTCCAGAGGGATCTGATGCTTCTAGCTTCAGTGGAAACCTGTACTCATATGCACACACATCACTCATATTATCAAAAATAATAAAAATATAAAATTGCATTGAGCAACCTCATATGTTGGATTACATACTAGAGCTGAACATTTAAGCAAAAGAGCAATACGTGGTAAACACAGGTGACTATTGGGGGCTCAGTACTGTTTTGCTGAGTATGTTGGTGACTTTTTCCTCTATTCCCTTCTCACTGGTAACTGTCATTGCACAGTACTGAGTCCCGCAGTTCTGATGTGAATTGACAGTAGCTACAGATGAGTGTCATTAAACAATGATCTTTGTTCAGGAGCTCCGTGCTTTCTATAGTATTTCCAAAAACATAATAACTATGGATTTGATTTACATACTTAATGCCTTATTCATTCAGTCGGCTTGTTGAAACCTTTTGGGAACAAGCCAGCTGAAAATGAATAATTATTTACAACTATTATTGATGGAGTGCTTACTGTGTATTCTTTATAAGGATTAACTCATTTAACCATCAAAACAACCTGGTGCAGAGGGTGCTTTTATATTCTCCATTCTACAAACAAGCACACAGCACATGTCCAGAGTTGTGGAACTAGGAAATATTGAATCCAAGAGTTAAGCCCTGACACCTGGTCCCTAGAAACATTATTTTCATCCTGACTCTAGCATGGTTCAATTTTTCATTACCCCAGATGCCTTTGTATGCTTTGGAGCTGATAGTGTTCCAGATAGTCCCTCTGAATCACATGATTATCTTTCAGTGGTAGTAGTAGACTTGTGGAAGGTACTAGGCACCTTAGCATGCCTGACCTTGTGAAAAAATCTAGTTGTTTCTTTAAAAGGTTTGGGGGTTTGCCAGGTGTAGCAGCACATACCTTTAATTTCTGAACTCAAGAGGCAGAGACAGGTAACTCCCTTTGAATTTGAGGCCAGTCTTGTCTACACAGCCAGTTCCAGGTCAGCCAAAGCTATATAGTGAGCCATTTTTCCTCAACAAAAACCTTTGGAGGTTTAAAGTCATGGCCTATAAGTCAAGTGATTTTTTTTTTTTTTCTTCTCTACACGTAACTCAGGCTGGTTTCCAGTTCACTACAGCTTCATCCTCCTGAGGTTCGGATTCTAGTCATGGACCACTATGCCTAGATGATAATGAGTGAAGTTTGCTGAGGAAGATGAGAACCTGGAACCACACACATCAGATCAGAGAGCAAGCATCCCTGCGATGCTGTGCCAAGCCTCCCTGAATCACAACCTCATAAGCATAGTAAGGTGGTTCTTTAGTCATTTCATATTTAGCAATAACTTGCAAAGGCACACATTCTTTCTATAAGTCAGATCAAGCCTAAGGCACAGGTTGGTCATGAGTCTCAATATGACCTAGAGCAACATAAACTGCTGTGTCAAGTAAGCTTTAGTGTTTGTTTATAATTTGTCTTCAGGAGCTCCCTTTGAAAAAGTGTAAACCATTCATGGTTATTTAAGCTTTAATGACAAACATATTTGTTGGCATTTTTGGACAAAGATCCTATAGGACAGAAATAGAAAAACACATTTTCCAGGTGTATCTTGAGTCTGGCTTTAATTTAAAACTTTCTGTTGTTGCATTGATATTTCTCCCTCTTGTCTTCTTTCCATTCTCTGCTCTCTCTCCTTCTGCCTCATCCCCTTCCCCCACCATTTCTGTCCCCCCCCTTCCTAATAGCTCCCGCATGGTCTCAATCTCACTTTTTTTGTTCTCTTACTGGGTTGATGTCAGACAATAGACACAATTAGTGCATCTTGACCAAGGGCATGTCTAATAATTGAGAAGAACCATGGTGGCCTTGACCATCATGTAAACTTTGGAAGACTTGTGTTTTATGGTGAAAGGGGAGCCATGAAATCAAGATGCTATTTTGTGTATTGATGAATAAAACTTTAAAAAATTATCCCCAAGAGTCAAACAATGGATGATAATATATAGTTTCCCAAAGGATGCCTTGCCTATGTTTTTGTTTGGAGATTAAAACATAAAAAGGACTAGATACATTAGAGAGCTCTTAAATTTGGTAGATGGAAAAAATAGAAAAGAAAAATGGATGAAAAGTAGTCAATGGCAAATAGTCAATTAACAAAGAGGCCTTGGGTGACTAATATAATGGATATGATATAAATCCTAATGGTGGTGCACATAGTAAAATGATACCATTGTCCACAAATGTTATAATTTCTGAACTTAGTATGTTTTAAATTTCCCTCTGTTTGGGATGGGATCTCACACAATGCAGGGTGTTCTCAAACTCACCATGTATCCAAGGTTGGCCTAGAATTTCTTGTTTTCACATCCAAGTTCTGGGTTTGCTCAATGGGTGTGTCACCATTTTCCTTGGAACATTAAGTCAGAGAGAGACAAAAGAAACACAGTAGACATATTTTTCCTTTTTTGTATGTTCTTTTTTCTCAGAATTCCAGCCATATTCGAGAAATATTCTGATACAATCTCTAGTGGGTTTTCTTCTTTACTATTTTTGATAGTTCTTATTTATTTATTCAATTATTTACTTTGCATCCTGCTCACTGCCCTTGCCTTGCTGCCCCTTCCCCCATTGCCCCTGGGTATGTCCTTACCCTGGCACCTCAAGTCTCCTAGAGGCTAGGCACTTCCCCTCCCACCGAGAATGGACAGACAGACAAGCTAGAAGAACAAATTCCATGTACAGGCAACATTTTTTTTTTGGGATGGCTGTTCCAGGTGTTCAGGACCCACATGAAGGTCAAGCTGTATATCTGCTACATATGTGTGGGGAGGCCTAGGTGCAGCCTGTGTATGTTCTTTGATTGGTGATTCATATTCTTTTTTTATTTTATTTTATTTTATTTTTTAAATTTTTAATATTTTTATTACATATTTTCCTCAATTACATTTCCAATGCTATCCCAAAAGTCCCCCATAGCGCCCCCCCACTTCCCTACCCACCCATTCCCATTCTTTTGGCCCTGGCATTCCCCTATATTGGGGCATATAAAGTTTGCAAGTCCAATGGGCCTCTCTTTCCAGTGATGGCCGACTAGGCCATCTTTCAATACATATGCAACTAGAGACAAGAGCTCCGGGGTTCTGGTTAGTACATCATGTTGTTCCAACAATAGGGTTGCAGATCCCTTTAGCTCCTTGGGTACTTTCTCTAGCTTCTCCATTGGGAGCCCTGTGATACATCCAATAGCTGACTGTGAACATCCACTCCTGTGTTTGCTAGGCCCCGGCATCGTCTCACAAGAGACAGCTATATTTGGGTCCTTTCAGCAAAATCTTGCTAGTGTATGCAATGGTGTCAGCGTTTAGAAGCTGATTATGGGATGGATCCCTGGATATGGCAGTCTGTAAATGGTCCATCCTTTCATCACAGCTACGAACTTTGTCTCTGTAACTCCTTCCCTGGGTGTTTTGTTCCCAATTCTAAGAAGGTGCACAGTGTCCACACTTTGGTCTTCATTCTTCTTTTTTTTTCCCTCCCTTCCTTCCTTCCTTCCTTCCTTCCTTCCTTCCTTCCTTCCTTCCTTCCTTCCTTCCTTCCTTCCTTCCTTCCTTCCTTCCTTCCTTCTTTCCTTCCTTCCTTTTCTTCCTTTCTTTTTTTTTTGATTTTTAATATTTTTATTACATATTTTCCTCAATTACATTTCCAATGCTATCCCAAAAGTCCCCCATAGCGCCCCCCACTTCCCTACCCACCCATTCCCATTCTTTTGGCCCTGGCATTCCCCTATATTGGGGAATATAAAGTTTGCAAGTCCAATGGGCCTCTCTTTCCATTGATGGCCGACTAGGCCATCTTTCGATACATATGCAGCTAGAGACAAGAGCTCCGGGGTTCTGGTTAGTACATCATGTTGTTCCAACAATAGGGTTGCAGATCCCTTTAGCTCCTTGGGTACTTTCTCTAGCTTCTCCATTGGGAGCCCTGTGATACATCCAATAGCTGACTGTGAACATCCACTCCTGTGTTTGCTAGGCCCCGGCATCGTCTCACAAGAGGCAGCTATATTTGGGTCCTTTCAGCAAAATCTTGCTAGTGTATGCAATGGTGTCAGCGTTTAGAAGCTGATTATGGGATGGATCCCTGGATACGGCAGTCTCTAAATGGTCCATCCTTTCATCACAGCTACGAACTTTGTCTCTGTAACTCCTTCCCTGGGTGTTTTGTTCCCAATTCTAAGAAGGTGCACAGTGTCCACACTTTGGTCTTCATTCTTCTTGAGTTTCATGCGTTTAGCAAATTGTATCTTATATCTTGGGTATCCTAAGTTTTGGGCTAATATCCACTTATCAATGAATACATATTGTGTGAGTTCTTTTGTGATTGTGTTATTTCACTCAAGATGATGCCCTCCAGGTCCATCCATTTGGCTAGGAATTTCATAAATTCATTCTTTTTAATAGCTGAGTAGTACTCCATTGTGTAAATGTACCATAATTTCTGTATCCATTCCTCTGTTGAGGGACATCTGGGTTCTTTCCAGCTTCTGGCTATTATAAATAGGGCTGCTATGAACATAGTGGAGCATGTGTCCTTTTTACCGGTTGGGACATCTTCTGGATATATGCCCAGGAGAGGTATTGCTGGATCCTCCGGTAGTACTATGTCCAATTTTCTGAGGAACCGCCAGACTGATTTCCAGAGTGGTTGTACAAGCTTGCAATCCCACCAACAATGGAGGAGTGTTCCTCTTTCTCCACATCCTCGCCAGCATCTGCTGTCACCTGAATTTTTGATCTTAGCCATTCTGACTGGTGTGAGGTGGAATCTCAGGGTTGTTTTGATTTGCATTTCCCTGATGATTAAGGATGTTGAACATTTTTTCAGGTGCTTCTCTGCCATTCGGTATTCCTCAGGTGAGAATTCTTTGTTCAGTTCTGAGCCCCATTTTTTAATGGGGTTATTTGACTTTCTGGAGTCCACCTTCTTGAGTTCTTTATATATATTGGATATTAGTCCCTTATCTGATTTAGGATAGGTGAAGATCCTTTCCCAATCTGTTGGTGGTTTTTTGTCTTATTGATGGTGTCTTTAGCCTTGCAGAAGCTTTGTAGTTTCATGAGGTCCCACTTGTCAATTCTCGATCTTACAGCACAAGCCATTACTGTTCTATTCAGGAATTTTTCCCCTGTGCCCATATCTTCAAGGCTTTTCCCCACTTTCTCCTCTATAAGTTTCAGTGTCTCTGGTTTTATGTGAAGTTCCTTGATCCACTTAGACTTGACCTTAGTACAAGGAGATAGGAATGGATCGATTCGCATTCTTCTACATGTTAACAACCAGTTGTGCCAGCACCATTTGTTGAAAATGCTGTCTTTCTTCCACTGGATGTTTTTAGCTCCCTTGTCGAAGATCAAGTGACCGTAGGTGTGTGGGTTCATTTCTGGGTCTTCAATTCTATTCCATTGGTCTATTTGTCTGTCACTATACCAGTACCATGCAGTTTTTATCACAATTGCTCTGTAGTAGAGGTTTAGGTCCGGCATGGTGATTCCACCAGAGGTTCTTTTATCCTTGAGAAGAGTTTTTGCTATCCTAGGTTTTTTGTTATTCCAGATGAATTTGCAGATTGCACTTTCTAATTCGTTGAAGAATTGAGTTGGAATTTTGATGGGGATTGCATTGAATCTGTAGATTGCTTTTGGCAAGATAGCCATTTTTACAATGTTGATCCTGCCAATCCATGAGCATGGGAGATCTTTCCATCTTCTGAGATCTTCTAGAATTTCTTTCTTCAGAACTTGAAGTTTTTATTATACAGATCTTTCACTTCCTTAGTTAAAGTCACGCCAAGATATTTTATATTATTTGTGACTATTGAGAAGGGTGTTGTTTCCCTAATTTCTTTCTCAGCCTGTTTATTCTTTGTGTAGAGAAAGGACATTGATTTGTTTGAGTTAATTTTATATCCAGCTACTTCACCGAAGCTGTTTATCAGGCTTAGGAGTTCTCTGGTGGAATTTTTAGGGTCACTTATATATACTATCATATCATCTGCAAAAAGTGATATTTTGACTTCATCTTTTCCAATTTGTATCCCTTTGATCTCCTTTTGTTGTCGAATTGCTCTGGCTAGGACTTCAAGTACAATGTTGAATAGGTATGGAGAAAGTGGACAGCCTTGTCTAGTCCCTGATTTTAGAGGGATTGCTTCAAGCTTCTCACCATTTACTTTGATGTTGGCTACTGGTTTGCTGTAGATTGCTTTTATCATATTTAGGTATGGGCCTTGAATTCCTGATCTTTCCAAGACTTTTATCATGAATGGGTGTTGGATCTTGTCAAATGCTTTTTCTGCATCTAACGAGATGACCATGTGGTTTTTGTCTTTGAGTTTGTTTATATACTGGATTACATTGATGGATTTCCATATATTGAACCATCCCTGCATCCCTGGAATGAAACCTACTTGGTCAGGATGGATGATTGTTTTGATGTGTTCTTGGATTCGGTTAGCAAGAACTTTATTGAGGATTTTCGCATCAATATTCATAAGGGATATTGGTCTGAAGTTTTCTATCTTTGTTGGGTCTTTTTGTGGTTTAGGTATCAGAGTAATTGTGGCTTCATAGAATGAGTTGGGTAGAGTACCTTCTGTTTCTATTTTGTGGAATAGTTTGTGAAGAACTGGGATTAGATCTTCTTTGAAGGTCTGATAGAACTCTGCACTAAACCCGTCTGGTCCTGGGCTTTTTTTTAGTTGGGAGACTATTAATGACTGCTTCTATTTCTTTGGGGGATATAGGGCTGTTTAGATCATTAACCTGATCTTGATTCAACTTTGGTACCTGGTATCTGTCTAGGAACTTCTCCATTTCATCCAGGTTCTCCAGTTTTGTTGAGTATAGCCTTTGGTAGAAGGATCTGATGGTGTTTTGGATGTCTTCAGGATCTGTTGTTATGTCTCCTTCTTCATTTCTGATTTTGTTAATTAGAATGCTTTCCCTGTGCCCTCTAGTGAGTCTGGCTAAAGGTTTATCTATCTTGTTGATTTTCTCAAAGAACCAGCTCCTTGATTGGTTGATTCTTTGAATAGTTCTTCTTGTTTCCACTTGGTTGATTTCATCCCTGAGTTTGATTATTTTCTGCCGTCTACTCCTCTTGGGTGAATTTGCTTCCTTTTGTTCTAGTGCTTTTAGGTATGTTGTCAAGCTGCTAATGTGTGCTCTCTCTAGTTTCCTTTTGGAGGCACTCAGAGCTATGAGTTTTCCTCTTAGAAATGCTTTCATTGCGTCCCATAAGTTTGGGTATGTTGTGGCTTCATTTTCATTGAACTCTAAAAAGTCCTTAATTTCTTTCTTTATTCCTTCCTTGACCAAGGTATCATTGAGAAGAGTGTTGTTCAGTTTCCACGTGAAGGTTGGCTTTCTATTATTTATTTTGTTATTGAAGATCAGCCTTAGTCCATGGTGATCTGATAGGATGCATGGGACAATTTCAATATTTTTATATCTGTTGAGGCCTGTTTTGTTACCAATTATGTGGTCAATTTTGGAGAAGGTACCATGAGGTGCTGAGAAGAAGGTATATCCTTTTTTTTAAGGATAGAATGTTCTGTAGATATCTGCCAGATCCATTTGATTCATAATTTCTCTTAGTTTCTCTGTGTCCCTGTTTAGTTTCTGTTTCCATGATCTGTCCATTGGTGAAAGTGGTGTGTTGAAGTCTCCCACTATTATTGTATGAGGTGCAATGTGTGCTTTGAGATTTACTAAAGTTTCTTTAATGAATGTGGCTGCCTTTGTATTTGGAGCATAGATATTCAGGATTGATAGTTCCTCTTGGAGGATTTTACCTTTGATGAGTATGAAGTGTCCCTCCCTGTCTTTTTTAATGACTTTGGGTTGGAAGTCAATCTTATCAGATATTAGAATGGCTACTCCAGCTTGTTTCTTCATGCCATTTGCTTGGAAAATTGTTTTCCAGCCTTTCATTCTGAGGTAGTGTCTATCTTTTTCTCTGAGATGAGTTTCCTGTAAGCAGCAAAATGTTGGATCTTGTTTGTGTAGCCAGTTTGTTAGTCTATGTCTTTTTATCGGGGAGTTGAGTCCATTGATATTAAGAGATATTAAGGAAAAGTAATTGTTGTTTCCTGTTATTTTTGTTCTTAAATTTGGCATTCTTTTCTTGTGGCTGTCTTCTTTTAGGTTTGTTGAGGGATTACCTTCTTGTTTTTTCTAGGGCGTGGTTCCTGTCCTTGTATTGGTTTTTTTCTGTTATTATCCTTTGAAGGGCTGGATTCGTGGAGAGATAATGTGTGAATTTGGTTTTGTCGTGGAATACTTTGGTTTCTCCATCTATGTTAATTGAGAGTTTGGCTGGGTAAAGTAGCCTGGGCTGGAATTTGTGTTCTTTTAGTGTCTGTATAACATTTGTCCAGGATCTTCTGGCTTTCATAGTCTCTGGTGAAAAATCTGGTGTAATTCTGATAGGCTTGCCTTTATATGTTACTTGGCCTTTTTCTCTTACTGCTTTTAGTATTCTATGTTTATTTAGTGCATTTGTTCTTCTGATTATTATGTGTCGGGAGGTATTTCTTTTCTGGTCCAGTCTATTTGGAGTTTTGTTGGCTTCTTGTATGTTCATGGGCATCTCTTTCTTTAGATTTGGGAAGTTTTCTTCTATAATTTTGTTGAAGATGTTTGCTGGTCCTTTGAGTTGAAAATCTTCATTCTCATCCACTCCCATTATCCGTAGGTTTGGTTTTCTCATTGTGTCCTGGATTTCCTGGATGTTTTGAGTTAGGATCTTTTTGCATTTTCCATTTTCCTTGATTGTTGTGCCGATGTTCTCTATGGAATCTTCTGCACCTGAGATTCTCTCTTCCATCTCTTGTATTCTGTTGCTGATGCTCGCATCTATGGTTCCAGATTTCTTTCCTAGGGTTTCTATCTCCAGTGTTGCCTCATTTTGGGTTTTCTTTATTGTGTCTACTTCCCTTTTTAGGTCTAGTATGGTTTTGTTCATTTCCATCATCTGTTTGGATGTGTTTTCCTGTTTTTCTGTAAGGACTTCTACCTGTTTGATTATGTTATCCTGTTTTTCTTTAAGGATTTGTAACTCTTTAGCAGTGCTCTCCTGCAATTCTTTAAGGGATTTTTGTGCTTCCTCTTTACTGTCTTCTACCTGTTTACCAGTGTTCCTTTGTATTTCTTTAAGTGTGTTATTAAAGTCCTTCTTGAAGTCCTCTACCATCATCAGGAGATATGCTTTTAGATCCGTGTCTAGCTTTTCCGGTGTGTTGGGGTGCCCTGGACTGGGCGAAGTGGGAGTGCTGGGTTCTGATGATGGTGAGTGGTTTGGTTTCTGTTAGTATGATTATTACGTTTACCTTTCGCCAATTGGTAATCTCTGGGGTTAGTTGTTGTCGTTGTCACTGTTTAAAGATTGGAGCAGAAGCTGTGTTCCACTCACCAGCAGTCTCAAAATCCTATGGCGGGGGTCATGGGTAGCTGGCGGGTGTCAGCCGACCCTGCGCTCTAGCTACCCTGGTGCTGGTCCGGCTGGATGAGGCCTGTGGCCCTATTCAGGCCGGTTTCTGCTTCCCTAACTAATGCAGTCTCAGGTCCCACGGGCAATTGGATTGGAGCAGAAGCTGTGTTCCACTCACCAGAATTCTTAAGATCCTGTGGCAGGTGTTGTGGGTAGCTGGCGAGTCTGTGATTCATATTCTAAGAGCACCAAGAATCCAGGTTAGTTGTTTCTGTTGGTCTTCATGTGGAGTTCCTGTCCCTTTCAGGACCCACAGTCCTTTCTCCTATTCTTCCCTAAGAATCCCCAAGCTACATCCACTGTCTGTGAAGGTCTGTATCTGTCTGAGTCACCTGCTGTGTGGAGCCTTTCAGAGGGCTGGTTATTGGTTAGCCATTCCCTCAGTCTCTGCTCCATCACCCATGCCTGGATTGCTTGTAAATAGGGTAAATTTTGGGTTGGAAATTTTGTGGGTGGGTCGGTGCTGCTATTGTTCTACTGGGGTTTCTGCCTGGCTACACAAGGTGGCCTCTTAGGTTCTGTATTCCCAAGGTGGTGAGTCACAGATATGTTCACCTCCATTGATTCCTGGGCACCTCCCGTATCCCAGGACTCTGTTTTATCCTGGAGATGCTCCCCACATCCTTACCCTCATCACCTGCAAATTTCCATTCATTTTCATGGTCATCTAACTTTTATACAAATGATAAATGAAATTATATTTTATACAAATGATAAGAAAGAAATTAGGAAAAATATTTACAATAGCTACAAATAATATAAAATATCAGCCAGACGTGGTGGCACACACCTTTAATCCCAGCACTTGGGAGGCAGAGATAGGCGAATTTCTGAGTTCAAGGCCAGCCTGGTCTACAGAGTGTGTTCCAGGACAGCCAGGGCTATACAGAGAAACTCTGTCTCGATAAATGAATATCTATCTATCTATCTATCTATCTATCTATCTATCTATCTATCTATCATGGTTTAACTCTAACCAAGCAAATGAAAGACATATATGACAAGAACTTCAAGTCCCTGGAGAAAGAAATTGAACAAGATATCAGAAGATGGAAGGGTCTCCCATGCTCATGGACAAGTAGGATTAATATAGTGAAAATGGTCATCTTACCAAAAGCAATCTCAGATTCAAAGCAATCACCATAAAAATCCCAACACAAGTTTTATAGACCTTGAAAGAGCAATTCTCAACTTCATATGGAAAAACAAACAAATAAACAAACAAACAACCCCAAGATAGCCAAAACAATCCTGTACAATAAAAGAACTTCAGGAGGAATCACTATCTCTGACCTCAAGTTGTATTACAGAGCAATAGTGATAAAAAAACAGCAGGTTATTGGTACAGAAACAGACATGTCGATCAATGGAATCAAATCAAAGACCCCAAAATGAACCCACACACCTATGGACACTTGATTTTTGATAAAGAAACCAAAACTGAATAATGGAAAGATGAAAGCATCTTCAACAAATGATGATGGACTAACTGGATGTCTATATGTAGAAGAATGAAAATAGATCACTATTTATCTGTCAACACAAAACTCAAGTGCAAGCAGATCAAGGACCCCACCATAAAACTGGACACACTAAGTCTCATAGAAGAGAAAATGGGAAATAGCCTTGAACACATTGTTACAGGGGACAATTTCCTGAACAAAATACCAATGGTCAGGCTCTAAGATCAACAGTGGAGAAACGGGATCCCACAAAAGTGCAAAGTTTCTGTAAGGCAAAGGTCACCATCAAAAGGACAAGTCAGCAGCCTAGAGATTGGGAAAAGATATTCACCAATCCTACATCTGACAGACTAATATCCAAATTTTACAAAGAACTCAAGAAGTTAGACACCAGCAACCCAAAAACCCAAATAAAAAATAGGGTGCAGAGTTAAACAGAATTCTCAACAGAGGAATCTCAAGTAGCAGAGAAGCACTTAAATAAAAGTTCAGTGTCCTTAGTCTTCAGGGAAAAGTAAATCAAAACAACTCTAGGGTTCCATCTTATACTCACTAGAATGGTTAAGATAAAAATCTCAAGAGATAGCAGCACATGCTGGCAAGGGTGTGGAGCAAGAGAAACACTCCTTCATTGTTGGTGGGAGTGTAAACTTGTACAACCACTTTGGAAATCAATTTGGTAGTTCCTCAGACAACTGTGAATAGTTCTACCTCAAGATCCAGCAATACCACTCCTGGATGTATGCCCAAAATTTGCTCTACCATCACACAGGGACACTTGCTAAACTATGTTCACTGTAGCTTTATTCATAGTAAAGCCAGAAACTGGAAACAACCTAGATGTCCCTCAACTGAAGAATGGATAAAGAAAATGTAGTATATTTACACAATGGAATACTATTCAGCCATTAAAAACAAAGACATCATGAATTTTGTAGAGAAATGGATGGAACTTGAGAATATCATCCTGAGTGAGGTAACCCAGTCCCAAAAGGACATGCATGCATTCATTTATAAATGGATAATTGTCATAAAATACAGGTACTCTAGATACCCAAAGAAGCTAAACAAGAAAGAAGGAACAAGAAAGGAAGCTTGAATATCACTTAGAAGGAGGAATAAAATAGTCATAAGAAGCAGATGTAGGAGGGAACCAGGAGGGAGTGGGATTGGAGGGGAATGGGGAATTCACGATCAGGTGTGGGGAAGGACAGGGTTTTCTTCTTAAACTGAACTTTAAATCAGGTGTTCAAAAAGCCAATGAACACTGCTACTCTTCCATGCAACCGATTTTACACACACACACACACAAACACACACACACACACACACACACACACACACACACACAAAACCAAACTTTGTATTTCATATTCAGGATTTAGTTATTCTTACTAACAGTGCCAAAACACCCCATTTAGTCTCCTCAGTGATATTCACATCATAACTAGGAAGCTAAGTCAGTAGAATCCACTGAGCTTTTGTAGACTGTACCAATTTTAGCAGTGCTCATTTGCATGCATGTGTTTGTCTATGCTGTATCACCACAGTATAGATGGTCAGAACCACTATTGTGTTCAAATACAGGTTGTCACATCACTTCAAAGTTATTTATGCAATCTCTTAGTAACCTCCCATCTACCTCTTTTCCTAACCCTTGTGGGGCATGAGTCTCGTTATGTCTTTAATTTTATCATTTACAAAGTTATATAAATGGAACAATAACAGTGTATCACGTAATCTTCTAATATGATCTCTTTTCACTCAGCTTAACTCTGTGCTCCTGACTGTTAGGATTTAAAGAAAGGTATAATAATATAGGAAATAATGATGAAATTGGCATTTAAGAAGGGAATATCTATATCTGAATGTTGTCTGATCTCTGGCTGTTTGGCCAAAATGTCTCCCTCTCCCATTACCTACTCCAATTCATACCAGGATAGACATTGTTTATCTGTAATGCAAAGCTTTTAATTGACAAGGTGAAATCAGGAAGATGGGATGGAATCTCATTCTCTACCAAATGCATCATTTCTGACAACGAACTCAAACGAAAGGCTTACATTTAATGGCCATTTGTCTTTTTACCTAGGGCATTTTATGTTTAAGATTTGTGATTGTCAATAAAATATATATATTTGGTGATGGTGCTGGACTTCAAAATTGGGAAGGCAGGAAAAAGAAAAAAAAAAAAGCAAAACCAAAAAAACCAACCCTAAATGGTAGCACAGAAGCATAGAACTGCAACCGAGAAGTCACTTGTAAAGTTGGAACAGCTAACAAAGCAGAAATGTAAGCCGCACTGGATGACTAGGGCTGCAGCCCAGCTGCAGAGCTATGCACGTAGGATGCTTTATGTTCAGTCCCTGGTACTGTTAATACATATGTATAAATGCGCAAAAGCTAATTCTTGCTTTACAAGTCAGAAAAGATTATTTATTTATTTATTTATTTATTTATTTATTTATTTATTTATTTATATACAACTAACTTTTATTGATGGTATTCAAGAGAGTAGGAAAGGCTCCTTAAGCCCCTCCTGTTACTAAGGGAGGTCTGGGATGGAAATTGTGAGGGAGGTGCTCAGTGTTGGGGGCAGGTGATGCCCGTGAGCTTCCTGTTCAGCTCTGGAATGACTTTGCCCATAGCCTTGGCAGCACCAGTGGATGCAGGGATGATGTTCTGGGCAGGCCCACAGCTATCACGCCATAGCTTTCCAGAGGGGCCATTCACAGTCTTCTGAGTGGCAGTGATGGCATAGACAGTGGTCATGAGCCCTTCCACGATGCCAAAGTTGTCATGAATGACCTTGGCCAGGGAGGCTCAGCAGTTGGTGGTGCAGGATGCATTGCTGACACTCTTGAGTGAGTTGTTGTACTTCTCGTGGTTCACACCCATCACAAACATGGGGACATCAGTTGAAGAGGCAAAGATGATAAACCTTTTGCCCCCACCCTTCAAGTAGGCTCAGGCTTTCTCCATGGTGGTGAAGATGCCAGTAGACTCTACAACATACTTAGTACCAGCATCATCCCATTTGATGTTTGGGAGATCTTACTCCTGGAAGATTATAATGGGCTTCCCCTTGATGACAAACTTCCCATTCTCAGCCACGGCTGTGCCGTTGAATTTGTCCTGGGTGGAGTCATATTGGAACATGTAGACCATGTAGTTGAGGTCAATTAAGGGGTTCTTTTTTTTTTTTTTAGATTTATTTATTTATTATTATATGTAAGTACACTGTAGATGTCTTCAGACACTCCAGAAGAGGGCGCCAGATCTTGTTACAGATGGTTGTGAGCCACCATGTGGTTGCTGGGATTTGAACTCTGGACCTTCGGAAGAGCAGTCGGGTGCTCTTACCCACTGAGCCATCTCACCAGCCCCAATTAAGGGGTTCTTGATGGCAACAATCTCTATTTTGCCAAGTGCAGAACAGAAGGCAGCCCCAGTAAGCAGGCATCCAATATGGCCAAATCCGTTCACACCAACCTTCACCATTTTGTCTACGGGATGAGGCTGGCACTACATAAGAAGATGTGGCTGTCTCTGGAACAGGGAGCAACAGACTTTCAGGGTTTAAATTGTCTAATTGTCATACAGTGGAGGCAAAATGAGATCCCAAGTCTACCACATCATTCTGCAGACCCTCTCACCTCTCTTTTATTCCTTTTCCCAAACATATTTTAGGCAGAGACATAAAGGCTTGAGAGTTTGTTACCACTTAGATACTTGTCATTTTGCATTTCATATGAAATTGCAGCCTGAGTACGGTGCATGTTGGCTGATGAGCTGAGCAGGTGCACATTTAAGAGATCACAAGGAAAAATATTTCTTATTTTTATCCTTCCTTTCTGTGATTAAGGGATTGCTTATGAACTGTTGAGAAATTGCTTTTTTGACTTAGATTTTCTGAGCCATCTCCGTTCAGCTTCCATTCTCATTTAACACTGTTGATCATGATTCTCTCTTTGAGGTATCTTCTGAATTTGAGTGCACACTTCATGCACTCTGACATCCAGTAGAATCTGCCATGTCAGTCAAGGGAGGGCTGAGAGGATGAAGAAATGCTAACACGAGGTTGAGTTTTGTGAAAGTTTTTCAAATTGTTCAGTTTAAACCATTATTTTTAACTATTAGATATCCATCAAAACCTTTTTGAAAAGTTAAATGAAAAAATGATTCACTTGTAATGTTGATTTAGAAGTAAGTTATTGACTATATTAAAAGGAAGTATTTCATGAAGCCCATGCAGTAACAAGTATGGCATCAAGTAGCTAGTGTATTGATGGTGATAGATACCAGGGAGAAAAGACTAGAATGTGAGAGACATTAGAGTGGAAGATCAATATTACTTGTGGGCTTCTTAGATCTACAATGAATAAAAAAATAAAAGAAGGAACAACAAGAGGTGATACATGTGAAAATAATGATACTGGCAGAAATATGGGATGCCATTCTTATGTCTCGTCTTGGAAAGCTGATGAGATCATTATGAATTTATTCAAGGTAGCATCACAGAGAAGTCCCCATGTGGTTGCTTCTCAGGTAAGTGAGTAAAACACACTTTTCCAGGATCAAATGCTAGAACTAGATTGTCTTAGAGAATGTTGTGATTTTTTTCTTTAAAAATTGTCTTCTTTCTGATATGATTAAAAGTCAGTGCGGTCCAAGCATTCAAGAAACTATAGTAAGTCAACCAGATAAGACTTATGGTCCTAGAATAAATAGTGTTCCCTTAGAAATGGTGAGAGTCACAGGGATGACTGGTGGTCATGATGGGGTTGTGGCACCAGAAGTGAATGTCCTGGGTGTGAGAAGTATTGATTTTTAAATGAAGTAAGGACAGCTTTGTAACCACAAGAATGCAGACCACAAACCAACAAAGCAGGGCTCATAGAGGCCCACAGAGGCTGAACTGACAACCATGGACCCTGTATGGGTCTGAGCTAGGTCCTCTGCCTATACATTGAGGTTGTATAGTTTGTTGTTCTTGTGGAACTCCTAACAGTAGGTGTGATGGTTGTCTCAGATGCCTTTGCCTGCTCTTGTGACCCTTTTCCTTCTACTGGGCTGCCTCATCCAGTCTTGATATGAGAGTTTGTGCCTTGAGTTATTATAGCTTGTTATGCCCATAACAAGTAGGCCCTGGGAGGCCTGCTCTTTTTCTTTCATCTTCTCTTCTCTTCTCTTCTCTTCTCTTCTCTTCTCTTCTCTTCTCTTCTCTTCTCTTCTCTTCTCTTCTCTTCTCTTCTCTTCTCTTCTCTTCTCTTCTCTTCTCTTCTCTTCTCTTCTTCTTCACACACACAACTATAAAATTAAAAAAAAATTAGAACAGTTCCTTCCCTTCCATCCTCTTCCCCTTCCCCTCCCCCTTCCCTTCCCTTCCCTTCCCTTCCCTTCCCTTCCCTTCCCTTCCCTTCCCTTCCCTTCCCTTCCCTTCCCTTCCCTTCCCTTCCCTTCCCTTCCCTCCCCTCCCCTCCCCTCCCCTCCCCTCCCCTCCCCTCCCCTCCCCTCCCCTCCCCTTCCCTCCCCCTCCTCTCCCCTTTCCCTTCCCTTCTGTTCCTTTTCCTTTTTCCATCCCTCCCTTCTTCTCTCTCTCCCTCCCTCCCTTCCCTCCTTCCTTTTTTTTGGAAGGGAAATGGAGGAGGAGAGAGGGGTGGGGGAGTGCTGGGATGAGTGGAGGGAGGGAAACGGCAGTCAGTACTGTATTATATTGTACAGACTATACTGTAATGTATGAGAGAAGAATAAAAGAAAAAAAGGATGTGTGTCTTAGTGTAAGAAGGGAGTTGGGGTGACCCTTGGGAAGATAAGTCTTGATTTTCAAAGGATGAAGGAATGTTATTTATTTCATCCTCCAGGCTCTGATCTTGCAGGCATAGAATAAAGCGTTGCTGCCACAGGAGATGAAATGGATTTGTATTTTCCTGGGGCTGCATACAGCCACTTGATATAGTTTACTTGTTCTTACAGAAGTTGAAAACACATGGATGAAGCCACCTATTTTCAGATTGAAAAGGTTCCCAGATTCCAGTCTCACATCTTGCCAACTTATATCAGGATTTGGAGTTTGGGAGGTAACATTTTAAAAATTATTTACTGACATGGGGAGTATATGAGATGAAAGATGTATTCTCCATGACAGAATATGCCCTGTCATATTCTTTACCAGACAAGCTACATTAGTTTCAACTTGTACATTTTTTTATTTCTTTGGGAGTTTATTGTAAGCTTTAACGCAATATATGAAATAGTGCCTTGGGACCCCAAAATGCAGAAGCCAGGGTTCATAAAGCATTTATTAGGAAGTGATGATTTAGCTCTGGAGGCCATCCATGTTAACCCACTGTTACAATACACATCTGAGGAGCATGTTAATTTTCCCATTAGCAATGTGCGTCTATTTCATTTTTGGTCAAACAGCCAAAAGGATATTTCTTCTTCTTTTTTTTTTCTTTTACTGATTCCCCTATCTGAGCTGTAACTAGCTGAACATTTACAATTCTGAATGATATAATGAAATTAAGATTCTATAATATTCTAATTTGCATATCTCATTATATAGAGTGACACCATTAGAAGACATGTGTTGAAGCTTTCAAAATGATTATGATATGTGAATGTATTAGAGGATAAATATGCTTTGCTGAACCAAGATTGCACAGTAGTCACAAGTAATATTTTAGCTAGATATGCTGCTGCCATGGCCTCCTCCTCCATCTCCTCTTCCTGCTAAACAAGAAGTCTGTTCATTCTGGGAATCACTAGTGTGAGTCTCTGAGCCTTTGATAATATTTATTGTACTCTCAATTTTTAAAGGAGGCTTCAAAAATGTAATGTGCATCTGATGTAGAGCTTACACTGACATTGAATTCAGCTGCCCAGAGCCAGACACATGCAGTGAGTTTCAGGAGCAGACAGACACTGTACAGAATGTCTGATAGTCATGGGAAAACAGAGGTAATTATGGGTAGTGGCCTCTGAGACTGGACTACCCTGCTCTGAGAGACAAGCAAGGCTCCCAAACAAATGGCATAGGACAGAAATTCTAAAGAATAATTATTGCTCAGATCAATTAACAGAACTTCTTATCTACTGTTAACATATTCTTGAGATTGTAATTTAATTACATTTCTTCTGTTTGTCGCTCTAAACCCTACCATAGACCCTTCATGGCCTCTTCTTTTTTTTTTTTTTTCTAACCAATTGTTATTGGATGCTTATATATGTATACAAACATATGGATATACCCATATATGCATATATTGTATATATATGAATACATATGTATTCTGTTCAGTCTGTATAATGTTACTAGTATATATGTTTTCCAGGCTGACCTTTTACCACTGGACAACTAATTGGTTGGTTGGACCTCCTCTCCCATTCCTGGCTTTCCTCAGTTGCCTGTAATTCTTTGTGTAGGGTTTAGGCCTCATGGGCTTTTTCCTGTCTAACTTGTATTTACCTTTCTTATTCTTTCTTTAATCCTTGGCCCAGTTCTATGTCCAGGAGGCCAACTGATTAACAGTGTCAATGCCCCTTACCTCAGACTTTTGGTTGGATTTGGGAACATGGGGACTCTGGCAATGAAGACAGTTGATTACTCATTCTCCTGGTTTCTTACCTAAAATGTGACTCCATTTAGTGGGACATCTCAATGAAATGAACACTACTTCAGAGCTACTCAAATGCACAGGCTCTTTTCTAAGACCCAGAGAGAGGCTCCAATAGAGTGCTTATGTTTTTGTTATTAGGTAAAAATATGTTCTGAAGTTGAGAAATATTTAACAAAATGGTACTTTAGAAATCTTAATAAAACAAGGGAGGGGTTATATATTTCATAGTCAATACATAAGTAAAGGGCACTTTATTATACCATTTCTCTATTTATTACAAGAACAGAGAGTTGGGCAGTGGGGGAGCATGCCTTTAGTCTCAGCACTTATGAGGCAGAGTTGGAGGTGGAGGCAGAGGCAGAGGCAGAGGCAGAGGCAGAGGCAGAGGCAGAGGCAGAGGCAGAGGCAGAGGCAGAGGCAGAGGCAGAGGCAGAGGCAGAGGCAGAGGCAGAGGCAGAGGCAGAGGCAGAGGCAGAGGCAGAGGCAGAGGCAGAGGCAGAGGCAGAGGCAGAGGCAGAGGCAGAGGCAGAGGCAGAGGCAGAGGCAGAGGCAGAGGCAGAACCAGGCAGATTTCTTTAAGTTCGTGGCCAGCCTTGTCTACAGAGTGAGTTCTAGGACACCCAAATCTACGCAAAGAAATCCTGTCTTAAAAACCCAAAACCTACCCCCAAAGCCTCCAAAAAACAAAAATCAAGAATAAAACAAAACAAAAAACTAAATGAAAAAACCAAAACACTAGACTATCTAAATTATAAAACTAGTAGACTGCGAAGAATAAGTGATAACTCAAGTGATAAACTCAATATATGCCAGTCTTAAGAAAAATGTAAAAGAACATTTTCCAGTCATATCAAAGCTACAATTCATTAAGAAGAGATAAATTATGAATAGAACACAGGAACATGCACTCAAATGTTCATAATCTGAGAAACAAATGAATCACACATGTTCATTGCAAAACATCTTATTATGTTATTGGTGCTTTGACATGGCTTACCAAAGTTGATGATGATAATATAAAACAAAGCAATGAATTAGGAGAACTGGCTACAGAGTAATGCCAGTTATTACCTACAAAAGCTTGAATCAACTGTAAGTTTACTCCTTATACTCAAAATAATGCAAATCTCCCCAGATGTGGTTAAATAATAATTAAGATGTTACATGAATGTGATTATTTCCAACATGACTGGATTGAGAGCCTCCTAGGAAGTTTGGATAAAATAGCTCTGTGTGTTTATGAGGACATTTCTAGAGAAAGTTAGATGGGAAGGGCTCTGACCCAAAAACTTAGTTGATTGATTCAGAATTTGAATAGGCTTTTGGGAAATGATAAAACTGAGGAAGGCAGGGGCCGGTTGGAATTATTAGGTCTTTGGGGGAAATGCCCTTTTGGACTGGATCTTGCTAGATACTTTCTGTTCTTTGCTTTCTGCTTCCAACAAGGTCACCAGTTCTGCCCATCCATATCCTTTCCACTACGTGGACTGAAACCTCTGGAACTTTAGCCAGAACAAAAGTTTCCTCCTTAAATTTCCTCCATCAGGCGTTTAGTCACAGCAATGAGAAAGTTAACATTTTGGGGTCCCAAGGCACTATTTCATATATTGCGTTAAAGCTTACAATAAACTCCCAAAGAAATAAAAAAATGTACAAGTTGAAACTAATGTGGCTTGTCTGGTAAAGAATATGACAGGGCATATTACATTAACCTATATTAGGATGATTAAAATTTTATCTCTGTCTTAAATGGTTTAAAAAGGAAGGGTTGATAATACATTTTTAGTGAGAAAAATAAAAAAATAAAAATTAATGCACTGTAGAAAGAAAAAGACATAATGCCAATTAATAAATATGATGAAATAAAGAAAGTTTGGAATAATTAAACATGTTCACCAGAGTCCATCACTGAAAGCAGAAAACGCAGCAGACAAGAGTCTTTCAGGTCTGTAAACAAACCATCTCCCTTCACAACATACTATGGAACTGGATAAGAAATGGCAAAAGACCTTTTTCCTAAGTCAGCCACAGCCAAGCAGCCAAGCTGAGGAATGTTTGTTTATTAAAACTCTAGTGTCCCATAAGACCAGTGGGAATTTATGGTATTCCTGCATAGGGACATCTTTCTTACCTTCTTTTCCTATAGTTCCTCAGACTGGTTAGCACACCTGTAAAGTCATGGCAGTCTGCTCAAGTGCACTGCTGAAGAAGACAAGTTATATTGGGAGTTAAAGGTAAACAAACAAACAAATAAACTAAACAAAAACAAAAAATAAGTTCAGTTGGTAGTTTCAGTGAAAATGGCAAGCCTGAAAGAAGAGGAATGGAAAAGATCCACAAGGCCAAGAATATGGTCTGACATAGGGCACGAAGCAAGCTAGTGGACAGGAAAGTGTTTCACAAAGAGACGTGAGATGCTGGAAATGAGACAACTGGGCACCTAAGAAGCTTTCACAGTCCCTGGCC
The DNA here is from genome assembly GCF_978045245.1 of Mus caroli. Lineage (NCBI taxonomy): Eukaryota > Metazoa > Chordata > Mammalia > Rodentia > Muridae > Mus > Mus caroli. The sequence goes on from NW_028227257.1 coordinate 123,609,119, forward strand.
GGCTAGTTAAGATAGTGGGAGGCTTATTATAGAGCAAGAGGGATATCGGCTAAAGAATCACCCTTCAAGGTTCTAAGTACAACCCTGAAGCTGTCAGAATTGTTTCTCCCTGTGAACCTGCACATGTGTGTGTAATCCACAAGTTGGTGTCAAATATCTTCTGCAATTATCCTTGTTGACATCAAGCTATGCCCTTCTCTAAGTCACTCCATATTATATAAGACTATTTTTTTTAAGGTTATGCCATACCTAGTAGATTCCATTTTACTATCAACTTAAAACAAAACAAAACAAAACAAAACAAAACAAAACAAAACAAAACAAAACAAAACATAGAAAGGTGGTGGCACATACCTTTGATCCCAGCATTTGGGAGGTAGAGTCAGGTGGATCTCTGAGCTTGGCCTACAAATAGAGGTCCAGGACAGCCAAGGGTACACAGAGGAACATCTTGAAAAACCAAAAACCAAATAAACAACCAAATAAGCTAAAGAAACTAACCTACCAACCAATCACCACCACCACCACTACCACCACCACCATCTACAACAAAAACGAAGACTCATTTATGAATTTATTTTACATGTATGGGTGTTTTACCTGCATGTATGTGTATGTATCTCATTCACGCATTGCCCTCTGATGCTGGAACCCTCTGGAACAGGAGTTACTGATGGGTCTTAGCGGTCATGTGGATACTGGGAATTGAACCCAAGTCCTCTGGAAGGGCAACACAGTCCTCTTAATTGATGAGTCATTTCTCCAGTTCACAATCAGCTTTTGACTTGATTTTGAGGAAAGGGAAGGGCTATTGCCTCAGGGTAGACACACAGAGGGTAGACACACCATCTCTCAGACACCACCATCCAGGATACACTGACCACAATTTATTCTTGTGAGTAGAGTACGCTACCCTTTAAATTTATCAGGATGAATTGAGACTGTAGGGTGTATTAACATCGTATCAGAAAAAAAAAAAAAAAAAAAAAGAGTCCAAAAACCTAGACCTACCTCCTGGACAGAGGAAAGGCTGCAACCTCCTCGCTTGGATCTGGTAAAGTGATGGGCATCTAACAAGTCTTACCTGCCATATGTTTTCCTCAGAGACCAACAGAGGACTCCCAACTTTCTTTGGAGCTTCAGCTGGGCTAGGTCTCCTGTTGTAGATATAGCCTACTTGACTCCCTGCCCATCCAGCTGTTTGCCTAGCTGTACCCTGCCTGCTGTTTTCTGCTCTGGATTTTTCAGTTTTTCACCTCACAGCCGGAACAACTTTGCTCTTAAGTCCTGACCCCAGCAACTGAGCAGAAGCTCCCTCCCAGCACCGGTCTGGAGTGCGACATCAATACAGACTTTCTCACCCCACTTCCGAAACCTTTAAAACTCCACTGCAGCTCTTTATTTATATTATTTCTGTAAACCACATATATGCTTGTAGATAATTAGATCCATTTAGAGTGTACTGTATTAGGTGTGGTACGATAGTTTCTGTTAATAATTAAGATTGATATAAAAAATCTGCACTCACCTTGGCCAGATCATGGTAGAAGGGATTATATTGAAAATTGATGTTAAAGAAACTGTTCAACATTGTGAACTTATTGTTACTTAATAAATCCTGACACTGAGAAAAGATACAAGCATATTCATCTATGTCTCTGCCATAGTGCACTCATGGCCACTCCCTGCATTATTTTTTGAGACACAGTCTCTCCCATTGGTGCCCAGTGGTTCTGTTGGATTGGGTGGCCAGCAATCAGCAGGGGTCAGCCTGTCTCTGCCTCCTTAGTGCTGGGATTTCAAGTGTGCACTGCCATGCCTCGCTTTTAAGTGAGATTGGGGATTGAACACAGGTCTTCAGGCTTGCATAGCAAGTAGCTTATTGACTAAGCCCAAGAACTGCCTTTAAGTTAAAAATGAATGTTGGTCTTTGATTAGATATGTCCAATTAGATGTGCTGTCTTAATTTCCCATTTTCTGTGTTCTTTGATTCCGCTTAACTTTCCTTGGTTCTGTTTCCCCTTAAGTCTTGGCCTGGTGATAATCATCAAACCAACTTTTGGTGTGACTTCTTTGTGTGCAAGAATCCGACCCCTTCCCTCTCAACCAGACTGGATGTTTCAAACTGACTGCAGTTACCACACTAGGATCTCTTGTTACTTTCTATTACTATGACTTAGACATTAGCTGGATATAGTTTGATTTGATTTGGACCCGCCCAGATATGTTCTGTGTGTATACATCCAGTGTCTAAAACTCATTTGCAGGTGTCAGCCATGACTATTTCAATCAGCGTAGATAGTGTGACTTGAAGAGCAGATCACTGATTAGCATGCTGTCTGATCAATCTAATAAACTTTAATTTAGTTCCATTTAGCTTTTTTTTCTTCCCTGGGGCTCAGTGTGACTTTCTCCAACTTGTTCAGGTGAAACTCTGATCTTCCACCTGGTGCCACAGCCTCGAGCTCACTCAGCACTTCTCCCACAGCCACAAGGTTCGCTGGAGGCTGCCAGAGCGTGTGGCCTCTAACTGGATTTCTTATCATACACAGTCATTCACTTACTGAACCAGCAGGGGTGCTCTGGAAATTGCAAACACTGGGTTACGTTAGCAGCAACCGAAATGAACTGGGACCATGAAAACGCACATTCTAGGCCTTCTGAAAATTCCAACAGGCAAATGTTGTTGTGCTGCTTGATATAGTGCTATTAGATACAATGTAGTTAAAATAATATGCCAGAAAGGCCAATGGGATTTCAGCATTGCATACCTGTTCACTCTTACATCCCTTCCCTTTCTTTCTTGCCTTTTCAGAGGAGTCTCATTGCCGAGGCAAGGCAGGCCCGGAGCTGCTAAGTAGGCCGGGCCTGGCTCACCATTGCATTTCAGAAAGACTTTTCTAGACTCGCTGGTTTCTAAGATTTTCCTGTTCCGCGTTGGTGAGGCTGTCATCAACTCCTCCGTTCTCACTCTCTACCTCTGCATTTGGGCCTGCCAGACTCTTTTCTATTTTGGAAGTCTGAGAGGATCCGGTAGAGTAAATAGCTGAGGAATTGTGAGTTAAGTCTCAGCTGGAAGTTTAATTGCAGCAGCAGGTTTATTCTGTTAGGGAACTCACTACTCTCCTCATGGCCTCGACTTTGCTTAGGAAAGAGGCCACAGCTCTGTGATGAGTAAACCCAAGGTCGGTGGACCAATACTCTACATTTTTTCTTTTCTTTCCTTTTCGCTTTGTTTCATTTCTTTCCTTTCCTTTCCTTTTCTCTTTTCTTTTCCTTTTTCTTTCTTTCTTCTCTCTCTCTCTCTCTCCCTCCCTCCCTCCCTTCCTTTTTTTCTTTCTTTCTAAATAAAACTTCCCCATCCTTTGGGACAATCAGAAGACTTTCATTCATTGTTTCTTTAGTTTTCATGCCCTCTTGTGATATGATGGGCAGTGTCCTAGCCATTGGCTAGACCATTATGAATGAATGAGAGACACATCCCTCATGGGGCCTGCATTCTCGTAGTTTGTTGTGACTTCTTTTGGAAGTTGAAGCTGGTAGAACTCTGAGTTGTATTTTAAGACCCTTGAAGTTCTATCGTGAGTTGCCATTGATGTAGTTGTTGGTCAACTTGGCTTGATTTTAGAGACAGCAGTAGATGTTGGATAAAGACTAGCACCAGGTTTTCATATTTTTACACAGTTAGGGGTCCTTTTATTAAAAAAAAAGGAAAAAAGAGAAAAGTAATTAAGGACCACATCACAAAGATTAACGATTTTTTTCTTTAACCATTAAAGGCAAATCTTATTTTTGCTTGGATAAGGATCTGAGGTTGAGAAAAATAGAAATCTTATCTACCAAGCAATGCCAGTATGCGATAGTTTTGTTTATGTTGAAAATCCATCTTTTTTTTTGATACCACATTGACATGTGGCAGGATTGACAGCACAGAATGGATAACTCCACTAACTGTTTACCATACACTCTACCTTCTACACTCAGCGTTTGCCACCTGCACTCCAGAAACAGCAGGGCACTGACTGCAGAACAGAGGAGGTGGGCGACATGACTTTAAGGACTGTCTGCAGTCTTGTGAGTTATAACTTATGAATTTCATTATAATAACATACATTTTAATAATAAACCTTTTAATAAAAAAATGGTAACTCAGTAGCAAAACTTGATTTAAAAAGCACATGGAAAAGCAACCAAAGAACTGTATTAAAGTCCAGGTTAGCCTAGACAATCAGATGACACAGAAGGTTTCATGTGTATTCTGCAGCAAACATTTTGCCTTTTTCTGATTGTTTGATTTGCACAGGAGAGAAATTGACATCTATAAGGAGACACCATTCTAGCCTTCCCACTTTCCTAATTACACCGACGGTTCTCTCTGAAGTCAGACTAGTTTTGTGCATTGGTTAACTTGATTCTTTTATGCAAATATTTAGCATCCTTGTAGGAAACAAATATGCGGACATTGATTGAATTTAACAAATATTCACACATGGATTGATTTCAACTGGACCCATAATGCAGATTCTACATGCTGTTTAGCTTGTCTTCTTCTGAAGTGGGTGGGGAGGTGTAGATTTGCGTCTTCTTTGTACTCTGGGGCTTTGAGAATCATTGGGCAGAGATGAGTCCCTTACACACTGAGGGTCAAGGGGAGAAGATCCGTACTTAGTTAATTCATCTGAGAAATGGGCTGCCATCTGAAGCACCAAGGTTGAGTCTTTTTTTAAAAAAATTATTTATTTATTATATGCAAGTACACTGTAGATGTCTTCAGACACACCAGAAGAGGGCATCAGATCTCATTACAGATGGTTGTGAACCACTATGTGGTTGCTGGGAATTGAACTCAGGACCTCTGCAAGAGCAGTCAGTGCTCTTCACTGTTGAGCCATCTCTCCAGCCCCAAGGTTGAGTCTTCTTAACTGTGCACCTGTCATTTAAGCTATTTCTTATCTTTAGAAAGTTATAAGATCTCATAATTTAGAGAAAGATGCGAGGCACACATAATATTCGAGGACGCTTCCTTCATTCTTTTTCAGATAGATTCTGGAGTTGCAGACTAAGCTAGCCTTGGACTTGCTTTACCATGCCTGGCTTTCATCACATCTTTGGCGATATGACTTGGAACACTTGAATACTCACGTTATAGCCATCTCCCAAATGAGTAGTCACAGTAGCCTTGTGAATACAATGGAGAACCAAGGGCAAAGGGAAAAAGCCAAACCTGGCAGCATGACATCTTCAAAGTGTTTTTTCATGTTAAAAAAATTGTTACAAAGACCTTTCTCTTTCTGTGACTTCCCTATTTTCTTTGCTCAAAAACCACTTATTGGGCCAGTGAGATGTCAGGTAAAAGGTGACTGCTGCCAAGCCTGATGACCCAAGTTCCATCTCCAGGATGCTCATGGTGCTAAGGGGAGAACCAACTCCTGCAAGTTGCCCTTTGGCCTCTTCATACACATTATGGCATGTGATTATGTATGTAAACAAAATAAATAAAGAGAATATAATTTTAACAATTAAAAATTGTTGATTGAGGATGCACAATATTGCACACCAGCTCTGGGTAGCAGTTAATCACACACAGCATTTTGGGAGGCAAGAAGAGAGAAGAGAGCTGGAGAGGGCAATGGAAGAGGTGGAGAAAAAGGATTAAGACAAAAGCAAAGGACAAGTTGTTAATATTAATTCACATTACGTTGAACTTTATCTCCTGTTGAGTTGGTTATTTTATTCACTTGCCAAATATTTATTGAGCAAATACTATGTTCCAGGCACAGTCCTAGGCTCTGGGGATCCAAAGTCAAGAAAGACTTGCTTGTTCTTGTCCTCAAGGAAGGCACAGAGTATGGGGGGAAACAGAAGTGCATAAAGCAACCTAGTAAGGGGATCAGATAGAGTCATGCACAAAGAATTATGAGAACCCAAAGCGAATGCGTCTAAGTCAAGAAGAAAAACCTGTGCTGAATTTTCTACAAGAAAGCCAGAAGTAAAACAGACCAAACCAAACAGAATACCGCTATTTGTCCAACTGGCCCAGATAAAACTGAAGAATTTAAATGAGGGAAACAGAGTTAGTTACACTTTTTCAGCCTGCATATCAATTCCTAATTTAATATACAAAGAAAAGATTCACCATTGCTGTTACATGTACCACTCTTGGATTGCAACTAACATAAAATGTATGTCCTGTATCATGGGAACTGAGCCATGTGGCTAATTTTAAAACAGAAGTGTTATTCGGCTTAGTTTGACAAATCTCCAGTTGTCTCACTAGGAACAAATAGTTAATATTTTACTTATTATTCTCACCAAACTGAACAAGCTGATAGGTACTTTAAAAAGCCCATTTATTAGTGTTATCGTGATTTGTTTTCTGCCAAAGTGGTTTGTGTTACTAATGGTGAAATTGGCACTTGTTTAAAAAAAAAAAACTATCAGTCTATAAGCATGCCATTGTGTGGTCATAACAGCGTGGCAAAGTTGAAGTCTGAGCATCTTTCCAGTAGGAACATAGAGAGGAAAGGGTGATCAATGTGCTCTGCTAATTCTCTTTGGTGGGCTGAGGCTCCGACTGAACAGCTGCATTCCCTGTGTGAACCCTGCACAAAAGCAGAATTTATTAAACGGCTGCCAACTAGGAAAGCATCCTTCAGTTTCAACATTGCCTTAGACAAATCATCAAAGTAGTCGAGACATGAATACATTAGCTACCACTCTGCAGTTATCTGAGAACCAAGGAGCAAAATATTTTAAAAATAAAACAAACTTTCAGACACTGCAATGCATAGGTACGTGCAATTTCATCTAGATCTTGTTAATATTAAAAATAATTGCATACTGTTCAAGGCTACACAACCAGAGTAATCTAATAAACATTCTTTTTTAAAAACTCTAACTTGGCAAATTCCTCTCACTTCAATGGAGCATTTGCTTAAATTAAGGTAGCATTCATCCCCGCAGGAGAGGGGCATTTATAAGCAATATATTAATTCATGAGCAGAGACGTGCCAGCTATTGTTCAGCACAGAATATAATGAAAATCCTGGAATTGCTTCTATCGTCTGCCATTTTAGTGCCATCGTTATAAGGGAGAGTGGGACTAATTCTTTCTAGCAAGTTTAATAATAATTAGGTAATTGAATCATCGACTCACAGCTTTCCCCCACTTTGGTATCAAATAGTCGAAGCTTCCCCGAAACTCCAGGATGAGGCATTCCTTAGGAAGGAGCCCTAAGCCTTTTATTATAAACTTGCTGCCATTAGCTAGTGGGAATTGCCATATTGGCTTTTCCACTTCCTGTGTGCTGCTAAGTAGTAGGAGACAAATCTATGATCACTTATTAACTTATGATTTAGAGGAATGATTCAGACATTGATTTTACTATTTTTTATTTTATGTGGCATTTGTTATTTAAAAGGTGTTTATTTTATCTATTGTCTTCAAACGGCAGCTATCTACCCATCCCTGTAGTTTAGACACATCCATGTTTGGGATTTGTAGGTGGCTTTATCAGAAGTCTTTTGTACTTCCCTAATTTATTGGCTACTGAGGACAAAGTGTTTGATACCAATTCATTTAAAGTGACAGGCTAACAAAAACTCTAACTAACTAACTAACTAACTAACTAACTAACTAACTAACTAACCTAACTAAAATAAACCCAAATGTAGAAAAAACAGCATAGATATAGCATCTTAACAATTTATAAAAGATGATCACATTCAATGGGAGAAAACACAAACACACAAAAGTTAAAGACTATAAGTAGGGCCAGGTGGTTGGGGTGCACACCTTTAATCCCAGCACTTGGGAGGTAGAGGCAGGTGCATCTCTGTGAGTTTGAGGCCAGCCTGGATTACATAGTGAATTCTAGGATAGCTAGGTCTACATGGAGAGATACTGTCTCAGCAGCAGCAGCAGCAACAACAGAACTGTGAAGATACTTACATTTTTGATAAGTAATAATTAGTATAATTGCTATTAATTTATTGTTTTACATATGACATGCCTCAACAAATTTAGAAATATGTTTTTATAATCACAATCACCACTTCAAATATCACTGAGAAAAAAGTTTCATAGCAGTTGCCTAGAGCTTGTAAGAAATAGGTTTTATAGTGCTGTTTTGCCTACATTACATAGATAGACAAGACATTTTGTTGACAGTGCTAGCTGATATAGAGTCATCCCACTAGAGTCTATTGTCTTCTTCTCAATGTGCATATTCACCAGGATCTTGGCTAAGTCTGTGAGTCTCTTGGTTTAAGCTGATCATAGTACATTCTTACCTGTGTTAAAATGCCCTATCTCTGACTTGCCAGCTGGTCTTCTCTTGCTTGGCAGTGTAGAACCCAGGGAAGCTTGTCTCCCTCCCTTATAGCCTGTGCTTCCCTATGGGGCGAACTGATCCTTGTGTCTGTCTGTGACTGGTGCTTTTCTGGGTGTGTTCCTCTCATGGTTTGTTAGGGTGGCTGTCTCCCTGAACACACTGTCTCTTCTGCCAGACACAGTTCCTTGATGAGAGCTCTACTTCCATCTTCAATGCCTACTGTAAATTCTGGCATGATACAAGGCATGTGTTAACATATATTTGTTGCATAAAAAACAATGTACTTGACCAACTCCATAAAAACTGACTACCTAGATGTGATAAAGAAAGGTGAACCACTAGTGATGGTGTAATTAGACATTTCAAAGGGCAAGTAGATGTGACTTCTCTCTCTCTCTCTCTCTCTCTCTCTCTCTCTCTCTCTCTCTCCCTTCCTTCTCCCCCCCTCTTTTTTCTTTGAAAAATAATCCATTTAGGTTTTTTTTTCCCACTGAAGATGAACATCTATGTTACTCTCGTTCCCCCACCATATCAGCTTTTTCTTTCTTCTTTTAAATGAATAAGAGTGAGCTATCCTGCAAGAACATTCTGAATACTCCATCATGCTTTAAGCTTGGGGAGAAACATTGCCAAGTTATGCACATCTTAAGATTTTTCTCTTATAAAGCCAAGAAATGTGAAAGTTATTAGCAGTTCTCATGTACAGTTTTTTGAGGAGAAGGGAAATGCAAAAGTTCGTGTTCCTATGGCAATGAGCTTGGGTTCTGACTAGCTTCCCAGCTTTACCATCAGCCAGCCATGGCTCTGGATTTCTCAGAGCCAGACAGCTGGCACAGCCTCCCTGGACTGAACAGTTGCTTGCACAAACATCCATGTTGACACTGATTTCTTCTTTTCCATGAATTGTAACGTTTGCTTGGTAGAATTGCGTGCTTCTGCACTGAGAAAGATGCTTCTTTTTCCATGGGGTTTGTGCTCTCTCCCAGTTCACTGGCTTTACATCTCCCCATGCTTGCAGTTTTGCAGGCTTCTGATGCCACTCAGAAACTGAAGTCGGAGGATGACAGTGTCATCTCTGGGGCAAGAGCCCAGATCCTTTTGAGGATGGCTCGGCACTGAGGCTGTATCTTGCGACTATAATCTGTGCATCTGAAGCTGATCCTCCAGTGTCAGTGACACAACCCTAGTACCCAATCTCTGGTCATTAGAAGTGATGCCATTACAAAGCTGATTTTAGACCATAGAGCAAGACTTGTGACATGAAACTACTTTGTATTCTTAAAATATATTAAGTTGGATCAAATTACACTTGAGTCCAACATAAAATAAAAAACAAACCAAACAACACACTAAAAAAATCCCCAAACAAGCCAACCCCCCTAAACCTAAACAACAACAACAGACAAAAACCCTAGCAGTTTGCCTACATTGGTTAAGAGTAGCTCTACCAAGTTCTCTGTGATGGTGTGGCATGGTGACACATGCCTTTTATTCCAGCACTTCGGAGGCACATGCAGAGGTAGTGTAGAGGTAGGGCAGAGGTAAGTGTGTCTCTGTGAATATAAAAGCTAGTTTGGTGTATATAGAATGAGTTTCAGGCCAACCAGGATTACATAGCCAAGACCCTGTGTAAACAAAACAAAGCCCCTAGAAAACTAAAACCAAAAATGATCAAAGAAACCACCTAAACCCCAAAGCAAAATGTCCATGATTATGGAGAGAAAGAATTGTGAAAGCCAAGGATAAGAAGGAACAGGTTCAATTGTAGTTATGCAGGATTTAAAAGTAATAGTTTTGTGGACTCCTTTTTGGGAAGAGTTTAGATATTCAGGATAAGGTGTACTGTTTGTTTTTTACTCTGAGAAAAGCTTGAATCAACATGAAGTTAAAAAGAAGGAGCTGGCAAGTTGACTCAGTAGGTAAGGACATTTGCCATAAAGCATAATGTCCTGAATTTGTTCCCAAGGATCCACACAGTAAATGCAGAGTACTTCTTGTAAATTGTCCTTTAGCTATACATGGCAATAGTGGCATGAACATGCTCAAATATATGTGTGCATATGAATTCTAGAACACACAACAAACAAAACACCTGCCCCAACCTTACTCTAATAATATTAACTAGATAGCTGTAACAACCGTTATATTCCAGATATCAGGGAGATTCCTTGGGCTGGAAACATGTTTTCTTGTTTCTCTTTCTAACGTCTAGCAACTAGTTGTTTGTATTGTGACACTTTGTTTCTGCTTTCTAGAAAGTCATATACACACAATCATACACAATCTCTTACCATTGAGGGTTGGTTTCTTTCACCAGGATCACTGTCTTTGCAGTTTGCCCATGTTAATACATTTTTCAACAAGGCTCTCAGTATCCACAGGTTCTGCCTCTCCTAGCCACAGGTCAATGATTGTGCCTGCTTGTAATCCCAGCTACTCAGGAAGCTGGAGTAAGAGAATTACAAGTTTATGGCCGAGCTAGACAAGTAGTGAGACTTGTCCAAAACGAACAAACAAACAAACAAACAAACAAAAAGAAATCTTAATTTTAAAAAGAGCTGGGGATTGTAGCTCAGTAGCAGAGCATGTATCTAGAACATAAAAGGCTGCAGCTTAATCTCCAAGTACTAAAGAAAAGCGACTTGGTTGTTGTTGTGCACTGGGCATTGAGGCCTGCTATGAGTGTATCTGTACTGAATGTATACGGACTTTTCTTTCTTTTCACTGTTCCCTAAACAAAGCATCACGGCAACAATTTATATAGCACTTACGTATTATGCATCCTTAGAAATCTAGAGATGATTTAAAGCATATGGAAAAGGTGTAGTTGTTGTATGTGACTGCTCTATCGTTAGGGGGTAAGGCCTTGAGCATTCATAGCTTTAGGACCAGAAGTGGTCCTGGAAAGACAGTCAGAAAGACAGCTGAAGAGTCCTTTTGTGATAGCCCTTAGTATTCTGTTTGGGTTTATTCCTGTTTAATTCATCACATGGTAAAACAACAACAACTAAATGAACAAACAAACCTCCCCCACACAGGAGCTTTGTTACAGTGATTATGAATAAAAAATGTCTCAAGATATTTGTGCCTGTGTTATGTGTAGCTTGGATTTTACTATAACATACACTGTAGGAGTGGGCTTGCTGGATGACATGACTAAGGTACCAATGGCCCTCTAAGAACCTGTCAAGCTCTGCTGATCAAGGGCGCTGTTTTCTTTTCCATGCGTTTGGACAGCTCAAGGAGTGTAGTGTGGAAAAAAACCTGCTGGAATTCAGTCAGGACTTCCCTAAGCATGACTCCTCTCTTGTTCCATTCACTCCAGATGTTGGTTGGACATCCAGACAGGGGAAGCAAGAGTTCTGTTGGTTGAGCGTTTGTCCCCTTTCTTGGCTACTGAGAGTGTCATGTGAAGAGTAACGCCTGACTACAGAACCAATAATCCCTGTATTTGTGTTGTAGACACCTAGGGTGGGAAACACCAAGATGGCTCAGAAGGTAAACACGCTTGCTGGCCAGCTTGATGACTTGAATTTCACCCTGAAACTTACATGGTAGAAGGAAAAAGCAGATGTCTACAAATGATACTCTGACCTCCACACAAGTGCCATGGAATGTACATGTTCACATATACATGATGTATAAATAAATAAACAAATAAATAAATGTAATAACAATAAGAAAAGAAAGTGAAAAAAAAAGAGGCATAGGGAACCTCTCAAAAGATGCAATGGGAAACTTGTAGGAGCTACATATCCAGTGTTGTCAAGCAATGTTGTGTGGACCTCACAGTGTTGCTGTTCTCCTGAGCTCAGCACAGTTGTGGATGCCTACACATGAACAAGCCAATTAAGATTCTGTCATGGATGGGAGAGAATTGATAGTTGAGGGCTGCTGGGGGAAGAGAGAGTCACTGTTGAGGTGTGGATCCTAGTAGGTTGCCCATGCCCCAGTGGCTGGCTGGCTGGCCTACCCTCAGACACATCTAGTTAGCACTAACTGGTCTTAGAATGAAAAAGGAGAAGTTTATTAGGTTAGCCTGAAAGAACAGGACTCAACTGCGTGGTTTTTGTCTTCAAGTATGTCTTAAGTAGAATAAACTTTACATTTTCTGTATTATCTTCAAGAATGGAGATTGTTGATATTTACGAATCCTAGGCAGTTGTAAATTTGGCGAACGCTTTCACCCACTAGATACAGACACATCTTAGAAACTTTCAAGTATAATATGCATATACTTTTCGAAACTTTTGAGTTGTGTCCTCTCCCTAGAGGATGCCTATAGAAATAGCAGGGTAGGAGACACCAGTTTAGTGAGTTTTTTTGTTTTTCTTTTTTCTTTTTTTTTCTTTCTCTCTCTGAGACAGGGCTTCTCTGTGCAGCCCTGGCTGTCCTGGAACTCACTTTGTAGACCAGGCTGGCCTCGAGTTTACCAGTGATTTGCATTTTTCTGGAGGTGACTTAGGTTTAGATTTGTTCTTTTTCTTTTTCTCTATTTTCAGATAGAGTCTCACTATGTAGCCTTGGTTTGCCTGGAGCTTGCTATGTAAACCAGGTTAGCCCTTAAGCCCTAGAGATTTGCTTGCCTCTGCCTTCTGCCTGCCGCCATCATCCCTCATTCTCGGACTTAGGTTGCTTTGGTAGTTAGTAAGGTTCCTGTCGCTTGACAAGTTCATGTAGAAACCTGGAGGTGTATTGATAGCCTTCCTCTTATAAATATGGCAGTGTTTTGGCTAGATCAACTCTAATTCTTTTAAAGCCTCAAGAATTATTTGATTCTGAATTTTATAGCAAAAGCCTCATATAACACAATTGGTCTATAAAGTCTATGGTTATCTTTTTCACAGGCATTGGCATTCATGAATGGTTTTTAGAGTATTTGATTTATTTTTAGGACTTCTGCTTGATTTCTTCTTCATCTGCCTTGTAATTTTCATTAGCTTCATTTGGAGTTCCTTTTGGTTTGGCTCTATGGACCAGTACCCATTTTCATTGCAGCAATAAAGCTCTGAAGCTGGAGTATAAATTTATATATTAGTTATCAAATTTCTCTAGCCCGTTAGCTTCTATAGAATAAAAAATGGAGTGTTTTAGGGTCGTCTTCTCCATAAGGTTATTAAGGTCATTCTCTGAATTCTTTACATACTTTGCTAAAATCATATGTTCAAGGATTTTTTTTTAACGGTATTTTTGGTAACTATCATATATTATAAGGGGTGGAGAAATAGCAAGAGAAGATTTGGAAGATGTGACACTTTAGAACTTATGTGAGGCAGGACCTCTTGGAGCTCAGGTTGGCTTTTACCATGGTATGTGGTTGAGCTTAATACTACTGTCTCCATCTCCCCAGCACAGAGATGATAGGCACGTGCAGCCACATCTGCTCTTTGTGGCAGTGGAGACTGGATTCAGGTTTCCTGCATGGTAGGCAAACACTCTGCCAACTGAGAGCTACACCTCTAGCCCAAAAGGTTTTTAACCAGAACCTTTTAACCCAGATTTACTACATTGTTACATGAAAGGAATAGACAGTGGCCAATTTTCAATCTGTGGGAGTTCTCCTAGCTTCATTAAACAAAAGTTTTGCTTAATGATAATTACTCTGTCTGGGGGCTTCCAGATCTTTTTGGGATAAAACTGCTTTTGCTGTGTTGTTCAGGAAAGAGACAAAGAATGAATCTCTCAGAAGGTGGACACTTCATTAAGAAAAGAAACCGAGGGATGCATTGCTAAGGAAGCATTTGTTATTCTGCCATTAGGATGTGTAAAAAGAGGTTTAATTAACACTTGAAATGTGCTGAACACATGTAGTATTAATCGTTTCACTTATGTGAACTGAGGAGCTACTTGAGAGATTTCCAAAAGTAGATTCTACCACAGGGAAGCAACCTGCTTCCCAAAATGCCAGCCATTTCTTGGCATTATCATGAAGCAGTGGAGTCATGAGAACAATGTGTGGGATTCAGAGGAATAACTAGAGATTGTCCAGGAAAGGGCACCTGGTCTGAATGAAGAGAATGCAAGTGCTGCCATCTGAGGACAGTCTATAAATATGTCCTCTCATCTGTCTGCCAATATGCAGACCAAAATGCAGAATGATTGATGCCTGTCAAATTAGGAAAGTTGTGTGTAATTGGAAGCAGACTTAAATGCAAATCAACTAACATATGTGAATGGGATTTAAATAATTCCTGGCACATAGTAGGTACTCAACAAATGTTAATTCTCTGCTGTGCAAGCTTTTCTCTTTTTTTAAGCTTAAAGAAGGAAATTTAAATACAAATAAAGCAAAGTATAATTTTCTGCAGGTAATAAGTATGGAAATCGATATTGAAAGATTTTGATGAAAACTGTGGAGCTATTGTCAAAATGGACTTGGATGATGAGTACCGAGAGAGCTGATGTGTTATGATCATGGGAAATGAGTTAAGGGAAAGCCATCTTTAGTTGGTGGGACAGCTTATACATTCAAATCATGTTTGTTGTTGTTCTTAGCCTAATACACATTTGCTAAGCTGAAAGCTGATTTGTTTAGCTGCTTCAGGGCATAGAAGTGTCTTACAAATAGCTCTGTTATCTGTTGAATTATCCTCTTAGGAATACAGTCTAAAATATAAAATCCCAGCACTTGGGAGGCAGATGCAGGTGGGTCTCTGTGAGTTTTTAGGTCACCCTGGTCTATGTAATGGGTCTCAGGACAGCCAGAGATACATAGTGAGACCCCTTCTCACACAAAACAAGAAGTAGGAGGAGTTGGAGCCAGAGGTAGAGAAGGGATAGCAGGAGGAGAAAGAAGAGGAGGAGGAGGAGCATGAAGCTATTGCAGTACTATGATTTAATCATACCATCTTTCATTTTGTACGTAGACAACAGTATTTTTCTGTGTAAATAAAGGCATTTCCTTTTCAGCACATGAACATTTGTTGAGGTGATTTCACCTAGTAATGTGAACAGCTTTCCATTACAGAAAACCTTGTTTATGATAAATTTATGTGATTAGAATCCCATGACATGAAGACTGTTCTATGATCTATGTAACCAATTGCCTATAGTCGGACTTTGGACATTTCTTAAAGATTCTGCTTTTAGAGAGAACATCACTGTGCCTGTCTTGTGCAATTCAGTTTTTGGACAGGATTTTTCAGTGTAGCTCAGGCTGGCTTCGAACCCATAATTCTGCGTCAGCTTCTGGAATATTGGGATTACTGTAATATGTTACTATGCCTGCCTTAAAAATGGTTTATTAGGTTGAATTCCTAGAAATGAAACCTCTTGATCAAAGAGCGTGAAAATGTGGGCTTTCAGTAGATACTACCAACTGCCATCAAGAAATATTGCAAGAGTGATGTGTAGTGTTATTACAGTTACTCAAACTATTCATTCCATAAACCTCCAAGGATGAACATGTAAAAATATCAATTTGCCAAATTTAAATTTAAGGTGTTGTAATTTTTTACTTACATTGATACCTGGAGAATGTTAAATATTTTTCAAATGTTTATTTTTAGGAGGAAGAGATAGTCCTATTTTATCTACTTTATTCAGTCTTCATATGATATGTTTAACTTTTTTTTTTTTTTTTTTTTTTTTTTTTTTTTTTTTTGGTTTTTCTGTGTAGTCTTGGCTGTCCTAGAACTCACTCTGTAGACCAGGCTGGCCTCAAACCTCAAACTCAGAAATCTGCCTGCCTCTGCTTCCCAAGTGCTGGGATTAAAGGCGTGCACCACTTTGCCCGGCTATTTTTTTTTTTTTTTTTTTTTTGAGATGTTCTCACTATGTAGAACAGGCTGGCTTTGAACTTAAAAAGCTCCACCTGTTTCTGCCCACTGAGTGCTGGGATTCAAGGAGAGTTCCACAGCACTGGGAGTATAACTGTTTCTTATATGCTTATAAGATTTTTAAATGTTACAGGTAGTTGATATTGTTTTATATCATTTTATATTTGAGAATTATTACAGGTTTTGGGCAGCTTTATACCAGAGACCAAAAGAATGGATGCATTATTATTATTATTATTATTTATTATTATTATTTGGTCATTAACTGTTTTTCTTCTCAGCCGAAAAAGAAGGAATAAAACCTATATGCACAATCAAATTGAAGTTAAATGCTGTTGATGAAGTTGAGTGTGTGTCATTTCGAAGGAATTCAGTACATGGTTATTTTTTATTTATTTATTTATTTTTTCCTTTTTTAAAAATTAGGTATTTTCCTCATTTGCATTTCCAATGCTTTCCCAAAAGTCCCCCATACCCACCCCCCACTCCCCTACCCACCCACTCCCACTTTTTGGCCCTGGCGTTCCCCTGTACTGGGGCATATAAAGTTTGCAAGTCCAATGGGCCGCTCTTTCCAGTGATGGCTGACTAGGCCATCTTTTGATACATATGCAGTTAGAGTCAAGAGCTCCGGGGTACTGGTTAGTTCATAATGTTGTTCCACCTATAGGGTTGCAGATCCCTTTAGCTCCTTGGGTACTTTCTCTAGCTCCTCCATTGGGGGCCCTATGATCCATCCAATAGCTGATTGTGAGCATCCACTTATGTGTTTGCTAGGCCCCGGCGTAGTCTCACAAGAGACAGCTATATCAGGGTCCTTTCAGCAAAATCTTGCTGGTGTATGCAATGGTGTCAGCGTTTGGAGGCTGATTATGGGATGGATCCCTGGATATGGCAGTCTCTAGATGGTCCATCCTTTTGTCTCAGCTCCAAACTTTGTCTCTGTAACTCCTTCCATGGGTGTTTTGTTTCCAATTCTAAGAAGGGGCAAAATGTCCACACTTTGGTATTCGTTCTTCTTGAGTTTTATGTGTTTTGCAAGTTGTAACTTATATCTTGGGTATTCTAAGTTTCTGGGCTAATATCCACTTATCAGTGAGTACATATCATTTGAGTTCTTTTGTGATTGGGTTACCTCACTCAGGATAATGCCCTTTAGGTCCAACCATTTGCCTAGGAATTTCATAAATTCATTCTTTTTAATAGCTGAGTAGTACTCTATTGTGTAAATATACCACATTTTTTGTATCCATTCCTCTGTTGAGGGGCATCTGGGTTCTTTCCAGCTTCTGGCTATAATAAATAGGGCAGCTATGAACATAGTGGAGCATGTTTCTTTCTTACTAGTTGGAACATCTTCTGGATATATGCCCAGGAGAGGTATTGCTGGATCCTCCGGTAGTACCATGTCCAATTTTCTGAGAAACTGCCAGACTGATTTCCAGAGTGGTTGTACAAGCTTGCAATCCCACCAACAATGGAGGAGTGTTCCTCTTTCTCCACATCCTCACCAGCATCTGCTGTCAACTGAATTTTTGATCTTAGCCATTCTGACTGGTGTGAGATGGAATCTCAGGGTTGTAATACATGGTCATTAACTATGTTTTCTCCACCTTTGTGTCTACCAGTAGCTGATAGAATATGCAACAAGTAATGGAACAGCAGGTTCATATTATGGGAAACCCTAGAAAAGATTTGCATATTTACATATGTATGCATGTATCATACTTTTTGAGTGTGTATGCATGTATGTATAGTATATATGCCTGCATGTATCTCTGTGTGTTGTGTACCTGTGTTCTGTGTGTGTAAACCAGAGATGGATACTGGGTATCTTTCTTTAGTGCTCTTTATTTTTTAGACAGGGTCTCTCACTGAACTGGGTCATTGAGCTTTGCAGATCATGTCCTTCCTGTTACAGGTGTATGACATCAAGCCTGGCTATTTTTTAATTAACTTTAAAGAATTGGAATATAATTACATCAAGACCCTTCATTTTCTTTGATTTCTTCACCCCTCCCATACCTCTTTCCCAGGACACTGTTTTGTTTTGTTTTGTTTTGTTTTGTTTTGTTTTGTTTTGTTTTGTTTTGTTTTGTTTTGTTTTCAGCCTGGGTGCTGAGGATTCAAACTGAGGTCATCAGGTTTGTATGACAGGCATTTTTACTTTGCTAATTGGCTTATCTCCCTATCTTTTTGAATACACTCATTACCTCTGTCTTCCTCACTTCAGTTTAATATTACTTTGTCTTTTAATAAGCTCCTTGAAATTCCATACCACACTTTTCCTGTAAATTGAAGATCGGTAAACAAACATCAGACAAGTCACTAGATTTTTACATGGTTTTTGTTTTTCAGATTATTTTTAACTGTGTGAGTGTCTGTGTGTCTGTGTGTTTGTGTGTGTATGTGTGTGTGTGTGAGCTGGAGTGGGTGTGAACTGAACTCTGACCCTCTATAAGAGCAGTACATACTTTTAACTTCTGAGCTATTTCCCAAACTTCTAAGTCTCCACTCTCGTAATCTGCCTTCTCTATTAAGTACCAGGAAATACATACTTTTAGACAAATATTTTATTTAAAAATATATTATTTGGGTAAATAAAATATCATATTATCTAGTGAGATCTGACTATAAATATTTCTTTAGTTGGGCGTGGTGGCGCATGTCTTAATCCCAGCACTCGGGAGGCAGAGGCAGAGGCAGGCGGATTTCTGAGTTCGAGGCCAGCCTGGTATACAAAGTGAGTGCCAGAACAGCCAGGGCTATACAGAGAAACCATGTCTCAAAATAAAACAAACAAACAAACAAACACCAAACAAACAAACAAACAAATAAATATTTCTTTATTTTTTTAATTGAAAGTAGATTCTTCTTTCACACAATACATCCCAACCACAGTTTCCCTCTTCTTCTACTCCTCTTAGACACACCTCCTTCCCTCTCCCCAAACCATTCCCCATTCAATTGGATATTTCCCATTTAAAAAAAAAGAGCAGACCTCAAAGAGACAACAACAAAACATAGGCATAGCATAACATAACAAAACAAAACAAAACAAAATAAGACAAGACAAAAGGCCTCACACTGCAGCTTGACAAGGTAACCTAACAAGAAAAGAGTCCTAAGAGTAGGCAAAAGAGTCAGAGACATACACAGCTCTTTCTTAGGAGTCCCACAAAACACCAAGTTAAGAGCCATAACAGATATCCAGCAGACTTGATGCAGACCTGTGCAGGCCCCATTCTTGACACTCAGTCTCTGTGACCATAAGTGTCCTGCTTACTTGATTCAGTGGGCTGTGTTCTCTTGGTGTCTTCAATCTCTTCCTACAGTCTTTCCATTACTTCTTCTGCAGGATTCCCCAAGTTCCAAAGGGAGGGACCTGATGGACACCTCTGATTTAGACTCTCCACATAATGTGTAGCTGGGTCTCAGCATCTGCACCCATCTACTGCAGGAGGAAGCTTCTCTGATGATGACTGGAGAAGACACCGATCTATGATTAGAGCAGAATATCATTGGCAAACATTTCATTGATTTTTTAGATATATCATAGGTCTCTGGGCTGTCTAATTTCTGGTTTCTGGCCATCCAAGCAGTGTCAGGTATGGACTCCCTCTCATGGTATGAGCCTCCAGTTAAATTGGTTGACTACGCCACAAATTCTGTGCCACCTTTGCCACAGCGCATCTCATATAGGCAGGGCTGATTGTTCATTAAAGGTTTTGTGGCTTAGTTGGTGTCCACATTGCTCTTTCAGTAGCATTCAGAGTCCATTCCCATGAGAGTCTAGACTGTAAGGGTGAAGGTTCCATGCAGGTACCAGCTTGACCTTTCCACATTCAATTAGCTGAGTGGATGATGTCCTTATCAATGGGGTCCCTAATGTAAGTTTGCAGAGAGCAATCCTCTATCCTAGCAACAGCCTGGGTTGTTTGGAGATCTTTATGGGACCTTTGGCCAACAACGAAACCAAATTCAACCCAGTCCTACCACTGGAAGCCTTGCCTGCCTACAAGAGATGACCAATTTATCTCCTATTACTAGTAATCTTCACTAGAATCACCCTCATAGATTACACTGTACTAGCTTTCCACAATCCTAATCAAATGCCTCCCAATTCCAGCCATCTTTATCCCCTCTCTCTCTTTCCATCCTGTCTTTCCCCAACACCTGACTCCTCCCTCTCCTGTACTCAACCTCTCCCAGTTCACCCATAAAGTCTATTTTCTTTCCTCTTCCCAGGGAGATCCATGCATGCCCTCTAGACCCTACCTCTTTATTTAACCTTTCTGGGTCTATGAATTGTAGCTTGGTTATCATTTACTTAATGGATAATATTCACTTATAACTGGATACATACCATATTTGTTTTTCTAGGTCTGGGTTACCTCACTCAGGATGAGTTTTTTTTCTAGTTCCATTTATTTGCTTGCAAATTTCATGATGTCAGTTATTTAACAGTCAAGTAATACTCCACTGTGTAAATAAGTGTACCACAGCCCCCCCTTCTTCTTTTCAAGGACATGCAAGTTGTTTCCAGTTTCTAGATATTATGAATAAAGCCACAATGAACATAGTTGAGAAAGAATCCTTTTGGGAGGGGCATGACTATAAAATATTTCAATAGTGGAGTATTGCTAAACATTTATCTGGCTGGTATCATTGTCCTAGCATCAGTTGTTAACTTGACACACCCTGGAAGAAGGAACCACAATTTTGGTAGTTGCCTCCATCAGACTGGCCCATGAGCATATCTGTGGGGTCATTTTTAGATCAATGATTGCTGTGGGAGGGCTCAACCTTGGGGTGGTGCCATCCCTGGGCAGGTAGGCATGGGCTGTATGAGAAAGGAAGCTGACTAGTCAACAACCCAGTAAGCAGCATCCCACCAGCTGCTGTCTGCTTCAGTTCCTGCCTCTAGGTTCCCGCATGGGCTTCCCTCAGTAATAGAACCCAAACAAAGTAAACCAAATTAAATCCCTTCCTCCCAGGGTAGTTTTGGTAGTGTTTTATCACAGCAACAGAAAGGACCTAGGACAGGAGGCAGGCAAATCAGAGAAATGGTCATGTATTTCTGTGCTTTTCTGATTGATCTAGACAGAAAAAGCAGAGGCTCCACGTCTGAGGCAATAACTTTGATTATGTAAGGTTGCTGTTAGGGGGTGGAGTGTGGGTGCAGTGGGGTGGGTGGAGGTGTGGCTGTGGGGTAGGGGAGACTGAGTTCTATGTTACCAGATGAGATAGCAACTTTCCAAGATGGAGGCATTTCATGAGGATAGATAGGTTCATTGCTAAGAGTAGCAGCATGCTACTGTTAGGACAGTGTTCACAGACAACAATCTAACAAAACCAGCACACCTATTAGTCCCTCGAGTCCCTCAACATTAGGAGTGACTTGCAGTGTCAGTGTTACCTAGGTGCTATAGAAACTTTTATTTATTTATTTATTTATTTATTTATTTATTCATTCATTCATTTATTCATTACTTATTTATGTATAGAGCAAAATTGTTTTTCTTCATGAATTTTTCTGGGAGATAAATTTTTTGTTGCTCCCCTTCCTTCCTTCCTTCCTTCCTTCCTTCCTTCCTTCCTTCCTTCCTTCCTTCCTTCCTTCCTTCCTTCCTTCCTTCCTTCCTTCCTCTCTCTCTCTCTCTCTCTCTCTCTCTCTCTTCCTTTCTTTCTTTCTGTTTTTGAGGTCAGGTTTCTTTGTATAACAGCCCTGGCTATCCTGAAATTCAGGATAGCTCTGTAGTTTAGGCTGGCCTCAAACTCCTGAGGAGAGATCTGCCTGCATCTGCTACCAGAGTGCTGGGATCAAAGGCATGTGCCAACCCCACCCAGAAGAAAATTTTCATAAACATCTTTGTCATGTTTTTCTTTCTTCCTGATATTTTTGTAAGACATGAACAGAAACACTCATAGTCTCTTGTAGTAAATTATTATTTATTTATTTTTGAAGCCTAGATTGGCCTCAAACTCTTGACCCACTTCCTCAGCCTCCTGAGTGCCGGGATTAGAAGTATGAAAAAGGCTTGATATAAATAAGTCCGAACGCACTACCAGACTTCAAGCGGATATGTCGCCAGATAAGCAGCCTTTGCACTGTTTTGAACGGAGGGGAGAATGGGGGTGGGGGTGGGGGTGGGGGTGAGGTGGAGTAGAGAGAGAAATGCTGAGCAGAGAGTTGTAATGTAACCTTCCACATTTCCATTTTGTACATGCCCCAGGTTAAGAATACACTGAATACCTGATCAGGCGAAATAGAAATGCCAGCCCTGAAAGGGAAGGTGATATAATCACAGAGCACGGGTAAGAACAATTTAACAGTGATTATTTTGAAACCCATGTAAAAGAAAACATGACAGTGTGAATGTGGTGATGAAGAAATAAAAATAGGAGCTTCCAAAACAAAGTGACAGGGAACGGATGGGAGGCAGCGTGGTTGGTGCCGGAGCCTTGGCTCTCACGCTCCAAGTGCAGTCTATAGCTACTAAAGCCAGACTCGGCTTCAAATATTAGTTGCATTTTCTGGTCCCATTTTATTTTCTCGGATGTTATTGGTGTAGGTTTCTCTTCTTGAATAAATAGTCTTAGCTAACAGACTTTTGTTTTCAAATAAACATCCACCTAAACCCTGTCTTTCTTCCTCTCCCTCCCTCTCCCTCTCTCCTTCTCTCTCCCTTCCTCTCCTCTCCCTCTCCTTCCCTCTCCCTTTCTCTCCCTTTCTCTCCCTCTCTCTCTCTCCCTCTCTCTCTCTCTCTCCCTCTCCCTCTCCCTCTCCCTCTCCCTCTCTCTCTCTCTCTCTCTCTCTCTCTCTCTCTCTCTCTCTCTCTCTCTCTCTCTCTCTCCTCTCCCTCACATACTTTAAAAAAGCAGTAGACTTGAGTACCAGTTGTTATTTTGGATCAACCTATTGATTTACCCTAAGGGAGAGTTATTTGGTTTCTGTATTTAAGGAAAGCAAGTTAAAATATACAGGTTGTTAGAAAAGAGTTTGAAGTTCTGGGATACTCCCCACCCCAAGAACAAGCACGCAGGAATGCCACCAGGCAGTTTTCCGGGATGTCTTTGTCAGTCAGGCTGGTTGCTGTCAAGATTTAGGTGCTGTTAATTTGTGAGGCTGAGAGGCCACTGGTTCTATCCCAGGTTTAAATGCGGATAAATCACAAAAGGCATCATTTTATATGGACAAAGATGCAGTCTACATCTTTCCCTGAGTAAAGTATGCAGAAAACCTGCTTAAATGGGGCATATAATTTTTAATGACTCAGGCCTTCAGTCCTCGGAAATGAACCAAGTATGATGAATCTTGGAGGCTGGTGAACGGGTGTAGCTCATCACATCCCCAGATTGTAGATCACCTGAGGAGATGTTTGAAAGTGGCTTGAAAGGGTTAGCCTCTCCCTAACTTTAAAGAAGCTTGTTAGAGTCAACTTATCGAAAAATTGCTCCCCCTAAGCTGGGAGATAGTAGTTAGACTTTTATTTCAGTTACAAGGATCTGTCTCTCATATTCTTATGGAAATTACTATTAATATTTTAGCTCACGTATTACTGACAAGAAAATCTCCCCATTTTGTACCTTTCTTTTTGCTGACCTTTGACCTTTGATTTCTCAAGCATCTATTGGACTACACATAGGTCAACTGTTCTAACTTCTGCCATTATTTCACTGGCTATGAGAAGAATAGAGTGTTCATTGGTTAGCCCAAGGGGAAAGAAAGCAAGCTCTACGCACCATTAAAAAAATAAAGGGAATATATTCCTTCTTTTATTTAATTGGTATAGTAATTTTTGAAAAATTTTATTAAAAATAGATTCTTCTCTTATACAATACATCCTGACCATGGTTTCGCCTCCTTCCACTCCTCCCAGCTTCTCCTCACCTCCCCTCTCTTCTAGATCCCCTCTCCCTCCGTCTCCCATCAGTAAGAGCAGGATGGAATATTCATTGGTTAGCCCAAGAGGAAAGCAAGCTTTGTGCACCATTAAAAAATAAATGAATGTATTCCTTCTTTTATTTAATTGGATATAATAATTTTAAAATATATTAACCCTGTCCCTGAAGATCATAAAATGAGAGAATATGGAAAATTAAAGAGCTAGGTAAATTAGAAAAGCTGAAAATGGCCAGGTAGCTAGTGAAGAAAAAAATTAAACATATTGTATACACAATTGATTCTAATGTAGCCGTGGCCGAGCATCAGAGCACAGCCATTGTTGCTCAGCAGGGCGTCCTGTCCCCTACAGACCTGGGACAATTACCAGCGTAGGTATGTCGCTAAGCAAGGCAGATTCTAAAATTCATCTTTAAAAGGAGAAAACCGGCAAATAACCTGATTGATTTTAGCTTGAGATTTTTTTGGATGGATTATATAATTAGAAAATCAGCTTCCGTGTTTGGCTTTAGGTGACAGCCGATCCCAGATTCACTCACAGCATTCAACATCTTATGAGATTATTAAAGCTGTTCAAAGTTAGGCATAATTTCAAGGACAAACAAAAGTTATGGGATCAAAACTACAAAAATAAGCAGAATGGTAAGTCTGGGGATGCTGGTGTCCCAGTATCCAATATGAAACCATAAAGGTCAAGAAAATGGACATTTGACAAATAAAAATTAGATTTGTTGAGATGAGAAATGAGAAATGAATTATACCAAAACTATAGACAATTTTAATATTTATGAAAAGGCTCAGAGTTCTCAATATAGAAGACACGTTGGTTCGTATTGATAGAGTTGAATGCAGATATTTGTTGATTAAGTGAATGTCACGTAAGTAAATTCTTTCATTAAAAATATTCTTAAGCACATTTCACATTTTTTTAAGTGGCGAAAAGCAAAGAAAAAAATGTTAATCTGAACCGTAAACCTATCATGTGGTCATGTTGTGGGAGAAATATTGACTATACTTATAGAATATAAAATCAGTCCACTTAGATTTTTAATTTATATAAGAATGCATTCATTATACAATCACACACATATATAAAATAAGGAAATGAGTGTGTGTTTGTGAGTGTAAGTATACTACCATAGTTGTTCTAATAGAAAACTAAGCTGCTGGTGTTTTAACTGATAAAATTAAAACAATGCAAACACTGTATTATTTTGCTCAAAACTTAAAACTTACTATACTTCCTTGTGCAAGCTAGTTTTTTAAATTTAACTTTTTATTAGATATTCTTTTCATTTACATTTCAAATGCTATCCCGTTTCCTAGTTTCCTCTCTGAAAGTCTCCTATACCCTCCCACCCTGCTCTCCAACTCACCCACTCCACTCCTGCTAGTTAGTTTTTTGTCAATTTGATACAAGCTAAGTCATCTGGGAAGAGAAAAAAAAATCAGTTGAGAAAACATCTCCATCAGATTGGCCTACAGGCAAGTCTGTGGAGCATTTTCTTAATTCATGATTGGGTGATACCACCCCTGTGCAAGTGTGTAGCTGGGCTTGGCTACTTTGTGGCTTCTTCTTTTTGTCATCCTCTATCACTAGATAGGAGAGAAAGAAGGATAGAGAAGAGAGAGAGGTATAGATAACTGAATCTAACTTCTTTCTTCTTTGAATACTGCTACTAACAAACCACAATAAACCTCCCCAAATGGACAACAACCATCCACTCTGCTTCTCAGTGCCTTGGCACTTGTATATTCTATGAAAAGTTCCCAGCATTCCAAACATCACAAAATCACAGAAATTATCTGCAACTGCCAAAACCGTGCCTCTGCAGGAGCATGAGACATAGACAGCTGCTTTGCACAGTCCAAGGAAGCCTGGTATTAAAATGACAATGTAGTCTTATATATTTCTATGTTTAAAAAAAAGATTCCAGAATTATCATGAAACAAGTTTTCCAAGTGATATAAAAAAGCCAAGTGAGCAATCTGTGGAAAGCAAGTTAGTGAATAGCATTCCCCCTCAGTTTCTCCTCTAGGTTCCTGTCTCTGGGTTCCTACCTTGACTTTCCACAGTGGCGGAAAGTGACATGGAATTGTTGAGAAGAAATAAATCCTTTCTTCAAGATGTTTGATTGCAGGATAGAAAGCAAATTAAGACCCACTTCAAGAACTGACTTAAAAGATGTGGTCTCCTATCTGCTAAGGGAAATTCTTCCTCGTTATTGTTTTAAGACACTTTCTGCAGTAACAGGCTTATACTGAACTTTTCATAAATAAAGTAGGAATACAAATGTCATTGGGCCAGTGAGATTGCTCAGAGTGTAAAGGTACTTGATACACAAACCTGAAAATTTGATTTGGATCTCTGGAAACTGTAGTAGAAGGAAAGAACTAACTATGGAAAGTTGTTCTCTGACCTTCATATGTGCATGTTCACATTCACACTCACACATATAACACACACACACACACACACACACACACACACACCCTAATAATAATAGATAAAGTGGTCTGAAAAGTACGAACTAGAATGGTTATGAAATGGTGAATTTATTTTAGGAGTGATTGTTACATAGAATCAGGCTACTGTAAACAAAAAAGCAAAATAAGAAAAATCTTTTTTTTTTTTTTTTATAAGTTACATTCTTCTTTTTTTTTTAAAATTTTTAATATTTTTATTACATATTTTCCTCAATTACATTTCCAATGCTATCCCAAAAGTCCCCCATAGCGCCCCCCACTTCCCTACCCACCCATTCCCAATCTTTTGGCCCTGGCATTCCCCTATATTGGGGCATATAAAGTTTGCAAGTCCAATGGGCCTCTCTTTCCATTGATGGCCGACTAGGCCATCTTTCCATACATATGCAGCTAGAGACAAGAGCTCCGGGGTTCTGGTTAGTACATCATGTTGTTCCAACATAGGGTTGCAGATCCCTTTAGCTCCTTGGGTACTTTCTCTAGCTTCTCCATTGGGAGCCCTGTGATACATCCAATAGCTGACTGTGAACATCCACTCCTGTGTTTGCTAGGCCCCGGCATCATCTCACAAGAGACAGCTATATTTGGGTCCTTTCAGCAAAATATTGCTAGTGTATGCAATGGTGTCAGCGTTTAGAAGCTGATTATGGGATGGATCCCTGGATACAGCAGTCTCTAAATGGTCCATCCTTTCATCACAGCTACGAACTTTGTCTCTGTAACTCCTTCCCTGGGTGTTTTGTTCCCAATTCTAAGAAGGTGCACAGTGTCCACACTTTGGTCTTCATTCTTCTTGAGTTTCATGCGTTTAGCAAATTGTATCTTATATCTTGGGTATCCTAAGTTTTGGGCTAATATCCACTTATCAGTGAATACATATTGTGTGAGTTCTTTTGTGATTGTGTTACTTCACTCAAGATGATGCCCTCCAGGTCCATCCATTTGGCTAGGAATTTCATAAATTCATTCTTTTTAATAGCTGACTAGTACTCCATTGTGTAAATGTACCATAATTTCTGTATCCATTCCTCTGTTGAGGGACATCTGGGTTCTTTCCAGCTTCTGGCTATTATAAATAGGGCTGCTATGAACATAGTGGAGCATGTGTCCTTTTTACCGGTTGGGACATCTTCTGGATATATGCCCAGGAGAGGTATTGCTAGATCCTCCGGTAGTACTATGTCCAATTTTCTGAGGAACCGCCAGACTGATTTCCAGAGTGGTTGTACAAGCTTGCAATCCCACCAACAATGGAGGAGTGTTCCTCTTTCTCCACATCCTCGCCAGCATCTGCTGTCACCTGAATTTTTGATCTTAGCCATTCTGACTGGTGTGAGGTGGAATCTCAGGGTTGTTTTGATTTGCATTTCCCTGATGATTAAGGATGTTGAACATTTTTTCAGGTGTTTCTCTGCCATTCGGTATTCCTCAGGTGAGAATTCTTTGTTCAGTTCTGAGCCCCATTTTTTAATGGGGTTATTTGACTTTCTGGAGTCCACCTTCTTGAGTTCTTTATATATATTGGATATTAGTCCCTTATCTGATTTAGGATAGGTGAAGATCCTTTCCCAATCTGTTGGTGGTTTTTTTGTCTTATTGATGGTGTCTTTAGCCTTGCAGAAGCTTTGTAGTTTCATGAGGTCCCACTTGTCAATTCTCGATCTTACAGCACAAGCCATTACTGTTCTATTCAGGAATTTTTCCCCTGTGCCCATATCTTCAAGGCTTTTCCCCACTTTCTCCTCTATAAGTTTCAGTGTCTCTGGTTTTATGTGAAGATCCTTGATCCACTTAGACTTGACCTTAGTATAAGGAGATAGGAATGGATCGATTCGCATTCTTCTACATGTTAACAACCAGTTGTGCCAGCACCATTTGTTGAAAATGCTGTCTTTCTTCCACTGGATGTTTTTAGCTCCCTTGTCGAAGATCAAGTGACCGTAGGTGTGTGGGTTCATTTCTGGGTCTTCAATTCTATTCCATTGGTCTATTTGTCTGTCACTATACCAGTACCATGCAGTTTTTATCACAATTGCTCTGTAGTAGAGCTTTAGGTCCGGCATGGTGATTCCACCAGAGGTTCTTTTATCCTTGAGAAGAGTTTTTGCTATCCTAGGTTTTTTGTTATTCCAGATGAATTTGCAGATTGCACTTTCTAATTCGTAGAAGAATTGATTTGGAATTTTGATGGGGATTGCATTGAATCTGTAGATTGCTTTTGGCAAGATAGCCATTTTTACAATGTTGATCCTGCCAATCCATGAGCATGGGAGATCTTTCCATCTTCTGAGATCTTCTAGAATTTCTTTCTTCAGAGACTTGAAGTTTTTATTATACAGATCTTTCACTTCCTTAGTTAGAGTCACGCCAAGATATTTTATATTATTTGTGACTATTGAGAAGGGTGTTGTTTCCCTTATTTCTTTCTCAGCCTGTTTATTCTTTGTGTAGAGAAAGGCCATTGATTTGTTTGAGTTAATTTTATATCCAGCTACTTCACCGAAGCTGTTTATCAGGCTTAGGAGTTCTCTGGTGGAATTTTTAGGGTCACTTATATATACTATCATATCATCTGCAAAAAGTGATATTTTGACTTCATCTTTTCCAATTTGTATCCCTTTGATCTCCTTTTGTTGTCGAATTGCTCTGGCTAGGACTTCAAGTACAATGTTGAATAGGTATGGAGAAAGTGGACAGCCTTGTCTAGTCCCTGATTTTAGAGGGATTGCTTCAAGCTTCTCACCATTTACTTTGATGTTGGCTACTGGTTTGCTGTAGATTGCTTTTATCATGTTTAGGTATGGGCCTTGAATTCCTGATCTTTCCAAGACTTTTATCATGAATGGGTGTTGGATCTTGTCAAATGCTTTTTCCGCATCTAACGAGATGACCATGTGGTTTTTGTCTTTGAGTTTGTTTATATACTGGATTACGTTGATGGATTTCTGAATATTGAACCATCCCTGCATCCCTGGGATGAAACCTACTTGGTCAGGATGGATGATTGTTTTGATGTGTTCTTGGATTCGGTTAGCAAGAACTTTATTGAGGATTTTTGCATCAATATTCATAAGGGATATTGGTCTGAAGTTTTCTATCTTTGTTGGGTCTTTTTGTGGTTTAGGTATCAGAGTAATTGTGGCTTCATAGAATGAGTTGGGTAGAGTACCTTCTGTTTCTATTTTGTGGAATAGTTTGTGAAGAACTGGGATTAGATCTTCTTTGAAGGTCTGATAGAACTCTGCACTAAACCCATCTGGTCCTGGGCTTTTTTTAGTTGGGAGACTATTAATGACTGCTTCTATTTCTTTGGGGGATATAGGGCTGTTTAGATCATTAACCTGATCTTGATTCAACTTTGGTACCTGGTATCTGTCTAGGAACTTCTCCATTTCATCCAGGTTCTCCAGTTTTGTTGAGTATAGCCTTTGGTAGAAGGATCTGATGGTGTTTTGGATGTCTTCAGGATCTGTTGTTATGTCTCCTTTTTCATTTCTGATTTTGTTAATTAGGATGCTTTCCCTGTGCCCTCTAGTGAGTCTGGCTAAGGGTTTATCTATCTTGTTGATTTTCTCAAAGAACCAGCTCCTTGATTGGTTGATTCTTTGAATAGTTTTTCTTGTTTCCACTTGGTTGATTTCACCCCTGAGTTTGATTATTTCCTGCCGTCTACTCCTCTTGGGTGAATTTGCTTCCTTTTGTTCTAGTGCTTTTAGGTGTGTTGTCAAGCTGCTAATGTGTGCTCTCTCTAGTTTCCTTTTGGAGGCACTCAGAGCTATGAGTTTTCCTCTTAGAAATGCTTTCATTGCGTCCCATAAGTTTGGGTATGTTGTGGCTTCATTTTCATTGAACTCTAAAAAGTCCTTAATTTCTTTCTTTATTCCTTCCTTGACCAAGGTATCATTGAGAAGAGTGTTGTTCAGTTTCCACGTGAAGGTTGGCTTTCTATTATTTATTTTGTTATTGAAGATCAGCCTTAGTCCATGGTGATCTGATAGGATGCATGGGACAATTTCAATATTTTTGTATCTGTTGAGGCCTGTTTTGTGACCAATTATGTGGTCAATTTTGGAGAAGGTACCATGAGGTGCTGAGAAGAAGGTATATCCTTTTGTTTTAGGATAGAATGTTCTGTAGATATCTGCCAGATCCATTTGATTCATAATTTCTGTTAGTTTCACTGTGTCCCTGTTTAGTTTCTGTTTCCATGATCTGTCCATTGGTGAAAGTGGTGTGTTGAAGTCTCCCACTATTATTGTATGAGGTGCAATGTGTGCTTTGAGATTTACTAAAGTTTCTTTAATGAATGTGGCTGCCTTTGTATTTGGAGCATAGATATTCAGGATTGATAGTTCCTCTTGGAGGATTTTACCTTTGATGAGTATGAAGTGTCCCTTTCTGTCTTTTTTAATGACTTTGGGTTGGAAGTCAATCTTATCAGATATTAGAATGGCTACTCCAGCTTTTTTCTTCATACCATTTGCTTGGAAAATTGTTTTCCAGCCTTTCATTCTGAGGTAGTGTCTATCTTTTTCTCTGAGATGAGTTTCCTGTAAGCAGCAAAATGTTGGGTCTTGTTTGTGTATCCAGTTTGTTAGTCTGTGTCTTTTTATCGGGGAGTTGAGTCCATTGATATTAAGAGATATTAAGGAAAAGTAATTGTTGTTTCCTGTTATTTTTGTTGTTAAAGTTGGCATTTTTTTCTTGTGGCTGTCTTCTTTTAGGTTTGTTGAGGGATTACCTTCTTGTTGTTTCTAGGGCGTGGTTCCTGTCCTTGTATTGGTTTTTTTCTGTTATTATCCTTTGAAGGGCTGGATTCGTGGAGAGATAATGTGTGAATTTGGTTTTGTCGTGGAATACTTTGGTTTCTCCATCTATGTTAATTGAGAGTCTGGCTGGGTATAGTAGCCTGGGCTGGAATTTGTGTTCTTTTAGTGTCTGTATGACATCCGACCAGGATCTTCTGGCTTTCATAGTCTCTGGTGAAAAATCTGGTGCAATTCTGATAGGCTTGCCTTTATATGTTACTTGGCCTTTTTCTCTTACTGCTTTTAGTATTCTGTCTTTATTTAGAGCATTTTTTGTTCTGATTATTATGTGTCGGGAGGTATTTCTTTTCTGGTCCAGTCTATTTGGAGTTCTGTAGGCTTCTTGTATGTTCATGGGCATCTCTTTCTTTAGATTTGGTAAGTTTTCTTCTATAATTTTGTTGAAGATGTTTGCTGGTCCTTTGAGTTGAAAATCTTCATTCTCATCCACTCCTATTATCCGTAGGTTTGGTCTTCTCATTGTGTCCTGTATTTCTTGGATGTTTTGAGTTAGGAT
This sequence comes from Mus caroli, assembly GCF_978045245.1. NCBI lineage: Eukaryota > Metazoa > Chordata > Mammalia > Rodentia > Muridae > Mus > Mus caroli. Next base: position 123,640,948 of record NW_028227257.1, read on the forward strand.
CTTTTTGCATTTTACATTTTCCTTGATTGTTGTGCCGATGTTCTCTATGGAATCTTCTGCACCTGAGTTTCTCTCTTCCATCTCTTGTATTCTGTTGCTGATGCTCATATCTATGGTTCCAGATTTCTTTCCTAGGGTTTCTATCTCCAGCGTTGCCTCATTTTGGGTTTTCTTTATTGTGTCTACTTCCCTTTTTAGGTCTAGTATGGTTTTGTTCATTTCCATCATCTGTTTGGATGTGTTTTCCTGTTTTTCTGTAAGGACTTCTACCTGTTTGATTATGTTATCCTGTTTTTCTTTAAGGATTTGTAACTCTTTAGCAGTGTTCTCCTGCAATTCTTTAAGGGATTTTTGTGCTTCCTCTTTATTGTCTTCTGCCTGTTTAGCAGTGTTCTCCTGCATTTCTTTAAGTGTGTTATTAAAGTCCTTCTTGAAGTCCTCTATCATCATCAGGAGATATGCTTTTAAATCTGTGTCTAGCTTTTCCGGTGTGTTGGGGTGCCCTGGACTGGGCGAAGTGGGGGTGCTGGGTTCTGATGATGGTGAGTGGTCTTGGTTTCTGTTAGTAAGATTATTACGTTTACCTTTCGCCATCTGGTAATCTCTGGGGTTAGTTGTTATCGTTGTCACTGTTTAAAGATTGGAGCAGAAGCTGTGTTCCACTCACCAGCAGTCTCTAAATCCTGCGGCTGGGGTAGTGGGTAGCCTACGGTACCCCGGTGCTGGTCCAGCCGGAAGAGGCCTGTGGTCCTACTCAGGCCGGTTTTCTGCTTCCCTAACTAATGCAGTCTCTGGTCCCGCGTGCAATTGGATTGGAGCAGAAGCTGTGTTCCACTCTCCAGAAGTCTTAAGATCCTGTGGCGGGTGTTGTGGGTAGCTGGTGAGTGTCAGTCGACCCTGCGCCCCAGCTGCCCAGGTGCTTTTCTGACCGGAAGAGGGTTGTGGCCCTATGTAGGCCGGATTCCTCTCTCCCCAACCAGACCAGTCTCAGGTCCCGTGTGATTGGACTGGATCAGAAGCTGTGTTCCACTCACCAGCAGTCCCAAAATCCTGCAGCGGGGGTCGTGGATAGCTGGCGGGTGTCAGGCAACCCTGCTCTCCCGCTACCCCGGTGCTGATCCTGCCGGATGAGGCCTGTGGCCCTACTCAGGCCAGTTTCTGCTTCCCTAACTAATGCAGTCTCAGGTCCCGAGCACTTGGATTGGAGCAGAAGCTGTGCTCCACTCACCAGAAGTCTTAAGATCCTGTGGCGGGTGTTGTGGGTAGCTGGCGAGTGTCAGCAGACCCTGCGCCCCAGCTGCCCTGGTGCTTTTCTGACTGGAAGAGCCTTTTTTTTTTTTTTTTTTAATTAGTTGCCTTGATCCGAAATAAAGTTTACTCTTAGAAAAACATTCATTTTTTTAAAGCCAATTTAATGCAGTGGTTGACAGATAATTATTTTGGCCACTTTTATACAGTAGTTATTATTCTACTGATGGAAATCAGAAAGTTTATTGTATACTTCTCATTGTGTGCACAGAATAACATTTCCTCAAAGTTCTCTTAATTTACTTCCCCCAAATTTTCGTTATCAAATATCTGGAAATTTTAGTACCAGAACTCTGGAGGCAGAGGCAAAAGGATCTCAGAGTGTGATGCTAGCCTGGTGTACTGAATAAGTTCCAAAATAGCCTTGACTACATAGAAAAATCCTGCTCCCCCCCAAAAAAATAAAAAAAATCAGAGATCATGGTTGTATAGAGCTCAGTGTTCAGTGGCTATCAGAGGTGGATAAAAACATGGGGTTACAGACACTATTACATATGCCAGCAAGATTTTGCTGACAGGACCCTGATATAGCTGTGTCTTCTGAGGCTATGCCAGTGCCTGGCAAATACAGAAGTGGATGCTCACAGTCATCTATTGGATGGAACACAGGGCCCACAATGAAAGGAGCTAGAGAAAGTACCCAAGGAGCTGAAGGGTTCTGCAACCCTATAGGAGGAACAACAATATGAACTAACCAGTACCCCGGAGCTTGTGTCTCTATTTGCATATGCAGCAGAGGTTGGCCTAGTCAGCTATCAGTAGGAGAGGCCCTTCCTTGGTCTTGCGAAGATTGTATGCCCCAGTACAGGGGAACACCAGGGCTGGGAAGCAGGAGTGGGTTGGTTGGGGAAGCAGGTGGGGGTAGGATATAGGAGACTTTCGGGATAGCACTTGAAATGTAAATGAATAAAATATCTAATAAAAATAAAAGATTTTCGAACTGGGGAGGTGGGAGCATGGGGTTAGATGCTTTATTGCGTAGATTTCCAGTCTTTAGGTCGGTCTAGGCAATAAATTGAGTATGAAAACAGATGGTTGAGTGTTTAGAAGCACTTCCTGCCCTTCCAGAGAACCGGAGTTTGCTGCTGAGTTTGTCTTCCACATGAGGAGGAGGTTCAAAAATGTCTGCAAATCCAGCTCCAGGCAACCCAACACGCTCATGATCCATACGACAGACATGAGTTCATAAAATCTTGATCAAATTTATCAATAGACAGAAATAATGTGTAGAAATGGTCCAGGACTAGGAAAACATTTGTGTTTGATCCAAACCATTGGGGATGAACATAGGTTGTCATGGGCTTCTGTATTTTATTTAAATGTTAGGTAGATGGTTTCCTGTAGAGGATTAAGTGATTGGCTGACAAAAAAACTACCCAGTGAGGAGAGGAAACAACAAATAGGCCTGCTGCAGTATCAGTGCAGAACAGCAGTGGATTGAACTCAGAGGAGGCGGTTCATAGGAATCAGGTGAATGGACATGCATTTTGGGGAATAAATTAATATGTTACTACAAACATAAATGAAAATCATCTTTAAAAGTATGTTGCACCTTTTGCTGTTTGAGAATGATTTTTACCACCTGATATTTAATTCTAAAAAAAAAAAATTAACTTCAAAATGAAGTTTAAAAACAGTGTACTGGGAAACTAAACGCCTTTACAGGTCCTTAGAGATCCCAGAGGTTAAGTATTTTGCCATTTTTTTTTTTTTAAAATTTTCTCCTCTACGTACACTCATAAGTGTTCGAATAATAATTTTGTTCTAAAGCATTTGGAAATGTGTTGTCTATATCTCTCTAATATTTCAACATGTTTTTACCAGGATCAAGGAAGTTCCTTTACATAAGCACAAGATCAGGGCAATTTAACATTGCTATAATGGTAGTGCTCTAAGATACAGCCCATATTGACTGTCTTTCAGGAGTCTAAGTGCTATCCTTTCCCCCATCATTCTTGAGTCAATCAAGGATCAAGTCATGTTTCTGTAGTCCCTTCAAACTGAGAAGGGGTGGGCAAACTTCTCTGTAAAGCTTAGATAAGTAAGTAAATATTTCAGTCTTTGTGAGTCACATATGGTGCCTGTTGTAAATACTCAGCTTTGCTATTGTGGAGCAAAAGAAACCACAGAAAATATGTTAAATGAATGAGCATGAATGTGCCAATAAAACTTTATTTATGGACTCTGAAATTTGAATTTCATATAAAATTCATGGTTCATAAAATATAATTCTTCTTTTGATCCCCCCTAACAATTTTACCATATGAAAACCATACCAAAGCACGGTATGTACAAAAGAATGCAGTGCCCGTAATTTGGCCTATAACCTCTGTTTGAGAATAATTCTCTCACTACTTGTCTTTCACAGAATAACATTTTTGAAAAGTCCAGACCTATTTTCATGTTCAGTGTCAAAATTGGGTCAGTATTTTTCTAAATTATTAAATACACAAATAATATGTAAGTAGTGGTGTATTTTTTTTCCTATGCGAAGTATGTTAGGAGGCACCCATGATATCAGCTCATGCAGTGGTTTGGCAAATGTTCATTCTCTCTTCCATTCAATTTTGTGAGTTTTTAAAATTTATTTAGGCATATTCGTACAGAAACACTTTTCAATGGAGAACTTATAAAGAGGAAACAAAACGGTGCAGTGATAAACCGTGGGTTTTAGAATTAGACTTTGACTGGAGTTCTGATTCATTCACTAAGTAAGGCTTCAGACAGACTCATATTTAGACCTTAGTTCCATCTGGGGCAAATGAAGATTCTGAATATTGTTATTCATTCTTTCACCAATTACTAAACAAAGTGTACCAGCAGGAAGTAAGAGATTGTGGAAGTAAGAGAGGAAAAGAGAGTGAGGAAGGAACCATTAGTCACTGAAAAGAAGAGGAAGAAGGATGTGGGGAAGAAGGAAGACAGGAAGACAGGACAGACACACAGACATGGCAGGTCCAGACTCCCCACATCAAGGCTGTTTTCTTAATGGTGGATGGTTTGGAACCGATGCCATAGTTAAGCAGACCAAGCAGACATTTTTCTTTTCCCCAGGGCTGTTTGAACTTATGAGGTAATATCATCATGGTCTATCTTTTCAACCTGGCTTTTAAAAGAAGCTGCCTGACTTTTCATAATGTCAGACTAATATTAGAGTGAAATCTTGGAGGTATATGGGGTAGGCTTGGGTAAATCAGAAGGAAAAGCCTATGGCAATTAATGAGCTTGGGAAAATATCCAGTGTTATTATTTAAGGAACCACTCTGCAATATCTCATTCTATACTATGAATTTTGAGATGATTTCAAATTTAGTTCTTGTGATTCACAGCAAAGTAGAAATTGGCAGCTGTTTCATGGACCAGATGCAGTTTTTAATAAAGATATTTTGACTCAAAATCATTCTTCTCGAAAACAGCAAAGGAAGTAAGGGAACTAAAGACTAGTATTAGCATGATGCTGATAATCTTTTACATTAAGAAATTATTTTAATTTATAACATAAAATTTCCAATCATTATTGTGTGACAGCATAGAATTCAGAGGTATGACAAGAAAGTATAGTGGGGCTTAGAAGGATCCAGTTGGTCTATATTGATACAAGTTATGTTAATAAAGAAAATTAGAAGCCAAGTGTATATACGATAATAAATGAATACTAACTGATCAACTTTTCCAGTTTGATTTTGGGAAAACAGCACGGAATGTCCATTCATCTGAAATGTAACAGATATGCGCTTATAATGGTGTGGCTTGTACTCTAGATGCCTACACAACTGCAGGTCTACATACCCTGCAGGATGTTTGCTTAGTTGCTTGAAGGTATAGCAGTGTCCTACAAAAAGTTCCGTTATCTGTTTAATCAGCATCTTAGTAATATGGTCCAAATGTAAAATAAATGAAAAGAGACCTGGAACAGCAATCTGGGCAGTGTAAGATTCATTCAAGAAATGTGCTTTACATCAGTAAAAATGTTTGTCTCTTCAAGAAATATGAGGTAGGAACCATGCAGTGTGGATTCAGAGAGGTGTGTAAATACATATCTTGCAGTTGAGGAATGCAGTAAATAAGCTGAGTTACGGTGCCCTAAAAGTAATAATAATAAAAAAAAACACTATTTCTAAATTTCTGGAGTCTGTTACTAAGTCATTTTCCAAGTTAAAGGAAGCTTTGTAGATGTCAGTGAGATAAATTTTAGTTCAAAGAATTAGTCAGTGGGAGAACCCAACAAGAACTTAACCAAGTGTATCAAGTATTTGACAATAGAACCGGGGATGTTCGTTAACTGGGATACCATTCAGGCATAGCCAGGTCACGCTAATGCAGGGTATCTGTAACTGCACAAAAGTTTGTTGTGGTTAGAAGGAAAAGTGACTGTGACTGTATGACCAGAGAGAATGAATATTGGTGGAAATATTGGAAGGTGGACAGAAGTAGGGACCAAGGCAAGGAATGCTGTTAGACGAAAAGGACAAGGGAACAGTCTCTAACACAAAAAGATGCCATCATGTTGGTAACTGAGTTAGACTCAATGAGCTCCAAGCCAGTGAATTTCTAAGCTGGACAACTATGAGATAGTTAATGTAGGTTTAAGTCTCTACTAGTATTCTCTACTACAGTAGGAATTAAATATAACCATTAATGCTTCGTCTCAGGCCAGAATGATATTCATCTGTATATCTTACAATATCCGAGTTGCTTAGACTATGAGTAGAAATGTTTATCTCATTATACAGTCATGTGCAGAGCCACAGTTCCCTTGCCAATGTCTTTTCATCCACAGCAAACAACAAGATGGTGAGAAGAAAACATAACACAAATGTATGTTCACAGCACTGTTTTATTTTATTTTTTATTTTTTTTTAATTAGGTATTTTCCTCATTTACATTTCCAATGCTATCCCAAAAGTCCCCCATACCCACCCCCCCCACTCCCCTACCCACCCACTCCCCTTTTTTGGCCCTGGCATTCCCCTGTACTGGGGCATATAAAGTTTGCAAGTCCAATGGGCCTCTCTTTCCAGTGATGGCCGACTAGGCCATCTTTTGATACATATGCAGCTAGAGTCAAGAGCTCTGGGGTACTGGTTAGTTCATATTGTTGTTCCACCTATAGGGTTGCAGTTCCCTTTAGTTCCTTGGGTACTTTCTCTAGCTCCTCCATTGGGGGCCCTGTGATCCATTCAATAGCTGACTGTGAGCATCCACTTCTGTGTTTGCTAGGCCCTGGCATAGTTTCACAAGAGACAGCTATATCTGGGTCCTTTCAACAAAATCTTGCTAGTGTATGCAATGGTGTCAGCATTTGGAAGTTGATTATGGGATGGATCCCTGGATATGGCAATCACTAGATGGTCCATCCTTTCATCACAGCTCCAAATTTTGCCTCTGTAACTCCTTCCATGGGTGTTTTGTTCCCAATTCTAAGAAGGGGCAAAGTGTCCACAATTTGGTCTTCAATCTTCTTGAGTTTCATGCGTTTGGCAAATTGTAAATTGTATCTTATATCTTGGGTATCCTAAGTTTCTGGGCTAATATCCACTTATCAGTGAGTACATATTGGTGAGTTTCTTTGTGATTGGGTTACCTCACTCAGGATGATGCCTTCCAGGTCCATCCATTTGCCTAGGAATTTCATAAATTCATTCTTTTTAATAGCTGAGTAGTACTCCATTGTGTAAATGTACCACATTTTCTGTATCCATTCCTCTGTTGAGGGGCATCTGGGTTCTTTCCAGCTTCTGGCTATTATAAATAAGGCTGCACAGCACTGTTTTATTGAGCACCTCTTTTGGGTTTCTGGAGTCTCAAAGCAATCTTGAACCATGCTTATGTTTGTAAATGGACACGTGATCTTACCTGTGATACAAAGAATCAATCATTGGGAGAACCCAATGGGAAGAACTTAACCAAGAGTAGCAGGCCTTCGAAAATAGAATCAAGGATATTTATTAACAGAACCCAAGCTGCCTACCTATCAGCATAAAGGGGGTTAATGAGAGAAGTGGATTGCAGGTGTTTCTATGGCCTCTGGAATGGATAAGGTAACAGTCATATAGAAAAAAAATACAGATAATTATGGAGGCCAGTATCTCCCAGGCCATGAATAACTATGGGAGCCTTTACAAAATAAAGGTTTGCATTAGGTGGGTCACAGCTGACTTTCTGGTGGGAAGGATTATTCATATACTGCTTTCTTTTACATGCAATTCTTATGTAAAGGACATATGCTCTGAATCTATTTAATGTAATTCTCTACTTAAAACAGTAATTCTTTATACACTTTTATGCCAAATTAGTCAGCAAGCACTTCAGGATATGAGGTAAATAAATATAATTTATTATTATTTTACCAACTTACAAGTACGGTGATTATTTCTAGGCATGGAAAGCATCCAGAATGTTTTTAATTTTTTTATTAGATATTTTCTTCATTTACATTTCAAATGTTATCCTGAAAGTCCCCTATACCCCACCCCTGCCCTACTCCCCTACTCACCCACTCACACTTCTTGTCCCTGGTGTTCCCCTGTACTGGGGCATATAAAGTTTGCAAGACCAAGGGGTCTCTCTTCCCAATGATGGCCAACTAGGCCATCTTCTGCTACATATGCATCCAGAGATACGAGCTCTGGGGGTACTGGTTGGTTCATATTGCTGTTCCACAATTGGGTTGTGGATGCCTTCAGCTCCTTGGGTACTTTCACTAGCTCCTTCATTGGCAGCCCTGTGTTCCATGCTATAGATGATTGTGAGCATCCACTTCTGTTTGCCAGGCAATGGCATATCCTCTCCAGAGACAGCTATATCAGGATTCTTTCAGCAAAATCTTGCTGGCATATGCAATAGTGTCTGAATTTGGTGGCCAATTATGGGATGGACCCCGAGGTGGGGCAGTCTCTGGATGGTCCATCTTTTCGTCTTAGCTCTCAACCTTGTCTCTGTAACTCCTTTCATGGGTATTTTGTTCCCTATTCTAGGGAGGAATGAAGTATGCACACATTGGTCTTCCTTCTTCTTGATTTTCTTGTGTTTTGCAAATTGTATCTTGGGTATTCTAGGTTTCTGGGTTAATAGCCACTTATCAGTGAGTGCATATCAAGGGACTTCTTTTGTGATTGAGTTACCTCACTAAGGATGATATCCTCCAGATACATTCATTTGCCTAAGAATTTCATAATTCATTGTTTTTAATAGCTGAGTAGTACTCCATTGTGTAAATGTATCACATTTTCTGTATCCATTCCTCTGTTGAGGGACATCTGGGTTCTTTCCAGCTTCTAGCTATTATAAATAGGGCAGCTATTAACATAGTGGAGCATTTGTTCTTATTACCAGTTGGAACATCTGGGTATATGCCCAGGAGAGGCATTGCTGGATCTTCAGGTAGTACTATGTCCAGTTTTCTGCGGAACCACCAGACTGATTTCCAGAGTAGTTGTACAAGCTGGCAATCCCACCAGCAATGAAGGAGTGTTTCTCTTTCTCCACATCATCGCCAGCATCGGCTGTCACCTGAATTTTTGATCCTAGCCATTCTGACTGGTGTGAGGTGGAATCTCAAGGTTGTTTTGATTTGCATTTCCCTGATGATTAAGGATGTTGAACATTTTTTCAAGTGCTTCTCGGCCCTTCAGTATTCCTCAGTTGAGAATTCTTTGTTTAGCTCTGAACCCCATTTCTTAATGGGGTTCTTTGAATTTCTGGAGTTCAGCTTCTTGAGTTCTTTGTATATATTGGATATTAGTCCCCTATCAGATTTAGGATTCATAAAAATCCTTTCCCAATCTGTTGGTGGCCTTTTTATCTTATTGACGGTGTCTTTTGCCATACAGAAGCTTTACCATTTTATGAGGTCCCATTTGTTGATTCTTGATCTTACAGCACAAGCCATTGCTGTTCTGTTTAGGAATTTTCCCCCTGTGCCCATATCTTCGAGGCTTTTCCCCACTTTCTCCTCTATAAATGTCAGTGTCTCTGGTGTTACGTGGAGGTCTTTGATCCACTTAGACTTGAGCTTTGTACAAGGATATATGAATGGATTAATTCCCATTCTTCTACATAATAACCGCCAGTTTTGCCAGCACCATTTGTTGAAAATGCTGTCTTTTTTCCACTGGATGGTTTTAGCTCCCTTGTCAAAGACCACGTAATCAAAGAACCCACGTGTGTGGGTTCATTTCTTGGTCTTCAATTCTATTCCATTCATCTACCTGTCTGTCACTGTACCAGCACTATGTAGTTTTTTTAATTTTTAAATTTTTTTTTATCACAATATTAAGTACAGCTTAATGTCAGGCATGGTGATTCACCCAGAGGTTCTTTTATTGCTGAGAATAGTTTTTGCTATCCTAGGTTTTTTGTTATTCCAGACAAATTTGTAAATTGCCCTTTCTAACTCAGTGAAGAATTGAGTTGGAATTTTGATGGATTGCATTGAATCTGTAGATTGCTTTCGGCAGGATAGCCATTTTTACTATATTAATCCTGCCAATCCATGAGCATGGGAGATCTTTCAATCTTCCGAGATCTTCAATTTCATTCTTCAGAGACTTGAAGTTCTTGTCATACAGATCTTTTATTTCCTTAGTTAGAGTCACACCAAGGTATTTTATATTTTTTGTGACTATTATGAAGGGTGTTGTTTCCCTAATTTCTTTCTCATCCTGTTTATCCTTTGTGTAGAGAAAGGCCACTAATTTGTTTGAGTTAATTTTATATCCAGCTACTGCACTGAAGCTGTTTATCAGGTTTAGAAGTTCTCTGGTGGAAGTTTTGCGGTCACTTATATATACTATCATATCATCTGCAAATAGTGATATTTTGACTTCTTCCTTTCCAATTTGTATCCCCTTGATCTCCTTTTGTTGTCCAATTGCTCTGGCTAGGACTTCAAGTACTATATTGAATAGGTAGGGAGAAGATGGGCAGCCTTGTCTAGTTCCTGATTTTAAAGGGGGATTGCTTCCAGCTTCTCTTCATTTACTATGATGTTGGCTACTGGTTTGCTTTAGATTGCTTTTATTATGTTTAGTTATGGGCCTTGAATTCTTGATCTTTCCATGACTTTTATCATGAAGGGGTGCTGGATTTTGTCAAATGCTTTCTCAGCATCTAATGAGATGATTATGTGATTTTGTCTTTGAGTTTGTTTATATAGTGGATTATGTTGATGGATTTTCGTATATTAAACCATCCCTGCATTCCTGGGTTGAAGCCTACTTGGTCATGATGGATTATCATTTTGATGTGTTCTTGGCATCCAGAATTCAAAACCATGTTAGATAGCACATAACATAGCCCAAAGATGTATGCTTTGTGTGACAATCATTTTGTAATTTTCTTTTTTTCTTTCTCTTTATTCACAGTACATAGTGATAGTTATTGTAAAGGGATTTTCTTAAGTCTATTGAGTACTTTGACCTTGTTTATTTCTATACTCTCCCCTTTCTCTCTCTCCCACCTTTCTTTTGCTATCATGTCATATATGTACATTTACATGTAGCTATATGATATCTAGGATTCACAAATGAGAGGCAATATTCATTTGAGTTTGGTTTCTTTTGTTCAATATGATGTTCTCAAGTTGAACTTATTTTCTAGAAAATTACATAATTTTATTCTGCTTTATGACTGGATAAAAATTTTGTCTTGTAAATATACCGCATTTTCCTCCTATGGAGATCCCAGCCCCTTCAGGGCCTTTAATCCTTCCCCCAAATCTTCCATAAGAGTCCCTGACCTCAGTCCAATGTTTGGCTGTGGTTATCTGTGTCTTGTTCAGTCTGTTGCTGAGAGTCTCTCACAGGACAGTTATGCTAGGCTCCTGTTTGCAAGCATAACAGAGTTCAGGACTTGCCCATGGAATGGTTTCAAATTGTGCCAGTTATTGGTTGGCATTCCTTCAGTCTCTGCTCCATTTTTGTCCCTGTATTTCTTTTAGACAGGACAAATTGTGGGTCAAAAGTTTTGTGGGTAGGTTGGTATCCCGATCTCTCTATTGGGGGCTCCTACCTGACCCCAGGAGGTGGCTTCTTCAGGTTCCATGTCCCCACTGTTACGTATATTGGCTAAGGTTACCCACATTGCCTCCTGTGAGCCTCCCCTATTTCAAGTCTCTGTGACTTCCTAAAGACTCCTCCTAACCCCCAACCTTGGCAGTTGCAGATTTCCATTCATTCTCTTGGCCCTCTGGGTTTCTCTGTCTCTCTTCACACCTGCTCCCAATTCCTCTCCATATCCCCTCTCCTACCCACTCCCATTCCTCCCTATTCCTCCTATGACTACTTTGTTCCCACTTCTAAATATGATTCAACATCCTCACTTGGACCTTCCTTCTTGTTTAATTTCTTTGGGTCTGGTACTATATTTCTATTATTCATTCTTTTGTTGATGGACACCTGGGCTGATTCTGTAATTTGGCTATTGTTAATCTTGCTGTGATAAATGTGGTTGTGTAACTATCTATGTAGTGTCAACTTGAATTTTTTTTTTTTTTTTTGGCATGTACCCAGAACTGGTATAGTCATGACAATTCTATTTATAATTTTTTGAGAAACATCTATATTGATTTACATACTGATGTAACTAATTTATATTTCTATCAGAAGTATGTAGAAATTGGATTTTCCCCACTCTCTCACCAGCATTTGGTATTTAATTGTTGATATTCACTCTAGAGCAAGATGGGATCTCAAGTTTTATTTTCCTTTGATGAGTATGAAGTGCCCCTCCTTGTCTTTTTTGATAACTTTGGGTTGGAAGTCAATTTTGTTCGATATTAGAATGGCTACTTCAGCTTGTTTCTTCAGATCATTTGCTTGGAAAATTGTTTTCCAGCCTTTTACTCTGAGGTAGTGTCTGTCTTTGTTCTGAGGTGGGTTTCCTGCAAGCAGCAAAATGTTGGGTCCTGTTTGTGTAGCTAGTCTATTTGTCTATGTCTTTTTATTGGGTATTTAAGTCCATTGATGTTAAAAGAAATTCAAGAAAAGTAATTGCTGCTTCCTGTTATTTTTGTTGTTAAAGTTGGGATTCTGATCTTGTGGCTGTCTTATTTTAGGTTTGTTGATGGATTATTTTCTTGCTTTTTCTAAGGTGTAGTTTACGTCCATGTGTTGGTGTTTGCCCTTTATTATCCTTTGAAGGGCTGGATTCGTGGAAAGATATTGTGTGAGTTGGGTTTTATCTTGAAATACTTCGGTTTCTCCATCTATGGTAGTTGAGAGTTTTGCTGGGTATAGTAGCATGGGCTGGCATTTGTGTTCTCTTAGGGTCTGCATAACAGCTGTCCAGGATCTTCTGGCTTTTATAGTCTCTGGTGAGAAGTCTGGAGTAATTCTAATAAGCCTGCCTTTATATATTACTTGATCTTTTTCCCTTACTGCTTCTAATATTCAATCTTTATTTAGTGCATTTGATGTTTTGATTATTATGTGTCAGGAGGAATTTCTTTTCTGGTCCAGTCTATTTGGAGTTCTGTGGGCTTCTTGTATGTTCATGGGCATCTCTTTCTTTAGGTATGGGAAGTTTTCTTCTCTAATTTTGTTGAAGATATTTGCTGGCCCTTTAAGTTGAAAATCTTCATTCTCATCAACTCCTATTATCCATAGGTTTGGTTTTCTCATTGTGTCCTGGATTTCTTGGATGTTTTGACTTAGGATCTTTTTGCATTTTGCATTTTCTTTGATTGTTGTGTCCATGTTCCCTATGGAATTTTCTGTACCTGAGATTCTCTCTTCCATCTCTTGTATTCTGTTGCTGATGCTCACATCTATGGTTCCTGATTTCTTTCCTAGGGTTTCTTCTCCAGAGTTGTCTCCCTTTGAGTTTTCTTTATTGTTTCTACTTCCCTTTTTAGGTCTTGGGTGGTTTTGTTCAATTCCATCACCTGTTTGGTTGTGTTTTTCTGTAATTCTTAAAGGGATTTTTGTGTTTCTTTTTTAAGGACTTCTACCTATTTAGCAGTGTTTGCCTGTAGTTCTTTAAGGACTTCTCTCTGTTTAGCAGTGCTTTCCTGTAATTCCTTGAGGAATTTTTGTGTGTCCTCTTTAAGGACTTCTACCTGTTTAGCAGTGTTCTTCTGTATTTATTTAAGTGAGTTATTAATGCCCTTCTTAAAATCTTCTACCACCACCATGAGATATGATTTTAAATCCAAGTCCTGTTTTTTGGGTGTGTTGGGGTATCCAGGACTCGCTGTGGTGGGCATATTTCGTTCTGATGATGCCCAGTGTTCTTGGTTTCTGTTAGTAAGATTCTTCCGTTTGCCTTTCGCCATCTGGTAATCTCTGGTATTAATGTTCAAGCTGTCTCTTGCTGGAGCTTGATCCTCCTGTTAGCCTCTGTGAGAAATCCTGGAAGTCCAACTTTCACCTGAGTCCCAGTGGTCAGAGGACTCTCTGCAGGCAAGCTCTCATCTTGCAGGGCAGGTGTCCAGAAGTCTGGAGCTCTGATCCACCTCCTGAGTCCCAGGGTCATAGCCCTCATTGTAAGCCGACTCTCCTCTGCAAGGAAGGTGCCCAGGGGTCTGGGTCTCAGCTCTGCTTCCTGACAGAAGGCCCGATGGGACCCTGTCCAAGAAGCTCTGTTGCTTCTGTTGCCCACGTGCTCTCCAGTGATCACGAGGTCCTGGATGTGCTAGGGGTCCTGTGGTGTAGAGAGTCCTCTGGGGCCCTCTATGCCCTCGGCCAGGTTCATGCAGAAGACGGGAGTGGGGGTGGGGGGTGGGGCTGGCCCTGACCGGAAAGAATACCACCCTCTGGTTGGGTGGGGTTCCTTTGTCCCTGATCCTGCTGGCACAAGACCCTCCTCGATTCTTTGGAGCTGATGTTGTGTCCCATTCACCCGTGATCCTGAGGTGAAGTACTCTAGGGCCCTTGGTGGCCTCAGGTGGGTTCAGGCAAAAGATCAAGTTTTATTTTCTTAAACTTTAAAATATCGTTCTTATTTGAAATATAAGGAATCATGACAGTAAACAGCTACCACTTTTTCTAGATTTTGTTTGACATGGAAATATTGCTTTGGACTTAAGACTATTGAGAGTTAAACGTGGGTATGTTGATAGGGACCTATCATTGATTGAGTCCTAGCTACTCAATAGATTGAGACAGGAGACCTCTGTAACCTAATTCGAAACCAATCTGGGTTACATATATGGACCCTGCCAAACTGTACACACACACACACACACACTACACGAGGAAAAGAAAAGATTTAAATTTCATATAGTTCTAAATCAGCTATTTTTTGTACAAAGTTTTGTGGCTATCTGGCTGAAGAGTGACCAGCCACCATGTTATCATTTTATTAAACTGTAACAATAAGTTAATCTTGCTCTTATCTCTTCCTCCCAGATGAGAAGTTATACGGGTAGTAACTACATCTAGTCCTCCAGTCTGTGACCTTCTAAACACTCTTGTCTCTCAGAGTACCCTTAAGCTCTCAGTTTGATGATGGATTTCTGCTTGCTTGTAGGGGGAGAAGGTAGGAAAGATGCTGGAGATGTTGAAATGGTGCGAGAGATGCTAAAACATGCATCAAGATCCAAATGCTTAGTGGCCAGCCCTATCCTGTTTATGTTTCCTTCACTGTTATCATGCTCCACTGGATCGGCTTGATCCTAAAGGAGATCTGTTCTTCCTTTTACCACCTTCTCTATTTTTATCCTACACTATACCTATTTCATTTAACCCTCAGATAAAGTTGGGCAATGGTTAATTTTGACTTTTTTTTTTTTTTAAAATCAGGATTCTGATAATACACTGTTTTATTGGTTAGAATTTCCTACCTCAAATGCTTCCTTGATTTGCTCTCCTAGACTGACTTCTATTTCCTCATGTCATTCATCAGTTCTTTTGCCAAAGCCAAGTGTTCTGTAATCCAAGAAGATTACAAGTTAGAATCAATGAACCACACTGGTAGGCATCTCTCTCTTGAGCCTTTTGTTTCAAAAGGCTCTAGTCTATAACTGTAGTCTGTTTCATCTGGACAACTTTCCCACCAGAGGAGAGGTGTCCGCCCAGGAGGGCTCTTTCTGAGCAGGTGAGGGAGCCATCTTGGGTCCCGGGTCCCTCAGAGACTACTCTGCACAGGTGAGAGTGCAGACTACAGAAGTGACACAGCTTCTGGGACAGACCCCATTTCAGGCTCCAGACATCTGGGTACCTTCCCCACCAGAGGAGATGTGTCTGGCTTGGAGGGATCTGACCACCAGAGCAGGTGAGATTGCCATCTTGTGTCCCATGTCCCTCGGAGACCAGTCTGAGCAGGTGAGCGTGCAGACTGCAGAGGCAACACATCTTCTGGGACAGGCCCTGTTTTGGGCTTTCCTCTTCAGCCAGGAGTCAGGTCTGAATGCCAGATATCTATGCACCTTCCCTGCAAGAATAGAGCATGCCTGCAGAAAGTATTATAACCACTGAGACCCAGGAGAGAGCTAGACTCCAAGGTCTGCTGACAGAGGCTAACAGAATCACAGGAGGAACAAGCTCCAACCAGAGACAACTATAACAACTAACTCCAGAGATTACCATCTAGAGTTGGTGAAAGGCAAATGTACGAATCTTACTAACAGAAACCAAGACCACTCACCATCATCAGACACAGCACTCCCACCTCAGCCAGTCCTGGATACCCTGACTCACCCGAAAATCAAGACTCAGATTTAAAATCATATCTAATGATGCTGGTAGAGGACATCAAGAAGAACTTTAATAACTCACTTAAAGAAATACAGGAGAACACTGCTAAAGAGGTGGAAGTCCTTAAAGAGATACAGGAAAACACAACCAAACAGGTGATGGAATTGAACTAAATCATCCAAGACCTAAAAAGGGAAGTAGAAACAATAAAGAAAACCCAAAATGAGACAACGCTGGAGATAGAAACCCTAAGAAAAAAATATGGAACCATAGATGTGACTATCAGCAACAGAATACAAGAGATGGAAGAGAGAATCTCAGGTGCAGAAGATTCCGTAGGGAACATGGACACAATAATCAAAGAAAATGCAAAATGCAAAAAGATCCTAAGTCAAAACATCCAGGAAATCCAGGACACAATGAGAAAACCAAACCTATGGATAATAAATATAGGAGGAGATGAGAATGAAGATTTTCAATTTAAGGGGCCAGCAAATATCTTCAACAAAATTAGAGAAGAAAACTTCCCATACCTAAAGAAAGAGATGCCCATGAACATACAAGAAGCCCACAGAACTCCAAATAGACTGGACCAGAAAAGAAATTCCTCCTGACACATAATAATCAAAACATCAAATGCACTAAATAAAGGCAGAATATTAAAAGCAGTAAGGGAAAAAGATCAAGTAACACATAAAGGGAAGCTTATTAGAATTACACCAGACTTCTCACCAGAGACTATAAAAGCCAGAAGATCCTGGACAGCTGTTATGCAGACCCTAAGAGAACACAAATGCCAGCCCATGCTACTATACCCAGCAAAACTCTCAACTACCATAGATGGAGAAACCAAAGTATTCCAAGATAAAACCCAATTCACACAATATCTTTCCACGAATCCAGCCCTTCAAAGGATAATAAAGGGAAAACTTCAACACACTGATGGAAACTATATCCTAGAAAAAGCAAGAAAGTAACCTTCAACAAACTTAGAAGAAGACAGCTGCAAGAACAGAATCCCAACTTTAACAACAAAAATAACAGGAAGCAACAATTACTTTTCTTTAATTTCTCTTAACATCATTCAAGTCAATTCTCCAATAAAAAGACAGACTAATAGACTGGCTACACAAACAGGACCCAACATTTTGTTGCTTACAGGAAACCCACCTCAGGAAAAAGGACAGACACTACCTCAGAGAGAATGACTGGAAAACAATTTTCCAATCAAATGGCCTGAAGAAACAAGCTGGAGTGGCCATTCTAATATCGAATAAAATTGACTTCCAAACCAAAGTTATCAAAAAAGACAAGGAGGGACACTTCATACTCACCAAAGGTAAAGTCTTCCAACATGAACTCTCAATTCTGAATATTTATGCTCCAAACACAAGTGCAGCCACATTCATTAAAGAAACTTTAGTAAAGTTCAAAGCACACATTGCCCCTCACACAATAATAGTGGGAAATTTCAACACCCAACTCTCACCAATGGACAGATCCTGGAAACAGGAACTAAACAGAGACACATGGACACTAATTGAAGTTATGGAACAAATGGACTTAATAGATATCTACAGAACATTTTACCCTAAAACAAAAGGATATACCTTCTTCTCAGTGCTACATGGTATCTCTTCCAAAATTGACCATATAATTGGTCACAAAACAGACCTCCACAGATACAAAAATATTGAAATTATCCCATGCATCCTATCTGATCACCACGGACTAAGGCTGGTCTTCAATAACAACATAAATAATAGAAAGCCAACATTCATGTGGAAACTGAACAACACTCTACTCAATGATTCGTTGGTCAAGGATGAAATAAAGAAAGAAATTAAAGACTTTTTGGAGTTTAATGAAAATGAAGCCACCACATACCCAAACTTATGGGACACAATGAAGGCAGTCCTAAGAGGAAAACTCATATACCTGAGTGCCTCCAAAAAGAAACTAGAGAGAGCCTACACTAGCAGCCTGACAGCACACCTCGAAGCTCTAGAACTAAAGGAAGCAAATTTACTCAAGAGGAATAGATGGCAGGAAATAATCAAACTCAGGCCTGAAATCAACCAAGTGGAAAAAATATCTATTCAAAGAATCAACCAAACCAGGAGCTGGTTCTTTGAGAAAATCAACAATATAGATAAACCCTTAGCCAGAATAATTAGAGGGCACAGGGACAGTATTCTAATTAACAAAATCAAAATGAAAAATGAGAAATAACAACAGAACTGAGGAAATCCAAAACATCATTAGATCCTAGTCCAAAAGGCTATACTCAACAAAACGGGAGAACCTGGATGAAATGGACAACTTTCTAGACAAGATACCAGGTACCAAAGTTAAATCAGGATCAGATTAATGATCTAAACAGTCCTGTTTCCCCTAAAGAAATAGAAGCAGTCATTAATTGTCTCCCAACTAAAAAAAGCCCAGGGCCTGATGGGTTTAGTGCAGAGTTCTATCAGACCTTCAAAGAAGACCTAATTCCAAGTTTTCTCAAACTATTCCACAAAATAGAAACAGAAGGTACTGTACAAAATTCATTCTATGAAGCCACAATTACTCTGATACCTAAACCACACAAAGATCCAACAAAGGAAGAGAATTTCAGACCAATTTCTCTTATGAATATCAATGCAAAAATACTCAATAAAATTCTCACAAACCAAATCAAAGAATTTTGGATAGCATTGGAAATGTAATTGAGGAAATTACCTAATAAAAAAATAAATAAATAAATAAATAAAGAGTATTTCCCATAGCTGAGCAGTCGAAAGGATAAGTGATAAAACAAAACAAAACAAAACAAAACATAACAAAAAAGATCATTCACCATGATCAAGTAGGCTTCATCCCAGGGATGCAGGGACAGTTCAATATACAGAAATCCATCAATGTAATCCACTATATGAACAAACTCAAAGAAAAAAATGCACATGATCATCTCATTAGATGCTGAAAAGGGATTTTACAAAATCCAACACCCAATCATGATAAAAGTCTTGGAAAGATCAGGAATTCAAGGTCCATACCTAAACATAGTAAAAGCTATATACAGCATACCAGTAGCCCACATCAAAATAAATGGATAGGAACCTGAAGCCACCCCCAAATCAGGGACAAGACAAGGCTGCCCACTTTCTCCCTATCTATTCAATATAGTACTTAAAGTCCTAGTCAGAGCAGCTCGACAACAAAAGTACATCACAGGGATACAAATTGGAAAGGAAGAAGTCAAAATATCACTATTTGCAGATGATATGATAGTATATATAAGTGACCCTAAAATTCTCCTAAACCTGATAAACAGCTTCAGTGCAGTAGCTGGATATAAAATTAACTTAAACAAATCAATGGCCTTTCTCTGCACAAAGGATAAACAGACTGAGAAAGAAATTAGGGAAACAACACCCTTCATAATAGTCACAAAAAATATAAAATACCTTGGTGTGACTCTAACTAAGGAAGTAAAAGATCTGTATGACAAGAACTTCAAGTCTCTGAAGAATAAAATTGAAGATCTCAGAAAATTGAAAGATCTCCCATGCTCATGGATCAGCAGGATCAATATAGTCCGAGTGGCTATCCTGGTTAAAGCAATCTACAGATACAATGCAATCCCCATCAAAATTCCAACTTAATTCTTCACTGAGTTAGAAAGGGCCATTTTTCAAATTCATCAGGAATAATAAAAAACCTAGGATAGCAAAAACTATTCTTAGCAGTAAAAGAACCTCTGGGGGAACCACCATGCCTGACATTAAGCTGTACTACAGAGCAATTGTGATAAAAACTGCATGATACTGGTACAGTGACTGACACATAGATCAATAGAATAGAATTGAAGACCCAGAAATGAATCCAAACACCTATGGTCACTTGATCTTTGACAAACGAGCTAAAACCATCGAGTGGAAAAAAGACAGCACTTTTTATAAAAAAAATTTTATTAGGTATTGTCCTCATTTACATTTCCAATGCTATCCCAAAAGTCCCCCATACCCACCCCCCCCACTCCCCTACCCACCCACTCCCCCTTATTGGCCCTGGCATTCCACTGTACTGGGGCATATAAAGTTTGCATGTCCAATGGGCCTCTTTTTCCAGTGATGGCCAACTAGGCCATCTTTTGATACATATGCAGCTAGAGACAAGAGCTCTGGGGTACTGGTTAGTTCATAATGTTGTTCCACCTATAGGGTTGCAGTTTCCTTTAGCTCCTTGGGTACTTTCTCCTAGCTCCTTCATTGGGAGCCCTGTGTTCCATCCAATACATGACTGTAAGCATCCACTTCTGTGTTTGCTAGGCCACAGCATAGTCTCACAAGAGACAGCTATATCTGGGTCCTTTCAACAAAATCTTGCTAGTGTATGCAATGGTGTCAGCGTTTGGAAGCTGATTATGGGATGGATCCCTGGATATGGCACTCACTAGATGCTCCATCCTTTCGTCACAGCTCCAAATTTTGTCTCTGTAACTCCTTCTGTGGGTGTTTTGTTCCCAATTCTAAGAAGGGGCAAAGTGTCCACACTTTGGTCTTCCCTCTTCTTGAGTTTCATACATTCAGCAAATTGTATCTTATATCTTGGGTATCCTAAGTTTCTGGGCTAATATCCACTTATCAGTGAGTACATATTGTGTGAGTTCCTTTGTGATTGGGTTACCTCACTCAGGATGATGCCCTCCAGGTCCAACCATATGCCTAGGAATTTCATAAATTCATTCTTTTTAATAGCTGAGTAGTACTCCATTGTGTAAATGTACCACATTCCTCTGTTGAGGGGCATCTGGGTTCTTTCCAGCTACTGCCTATTATAAATAAGGCTGCTATGAACATAGTGGAGCATGTGTCCTTCTTACAGGTTGGGACATCTTCTGGATATATGCCCAGGAGAGGTATTGCTGGATCCTCCGGTAGTACTATGTCCAATTTTCTAAGGAACCGCCAGACTGATTTCCCGAGTGGTTGTACAAGCTTGCAATCCCACCAACAATGGAGGAGTGTTCCTCTTTCTCCACATCCTCGCCAGCATCTGCTGTCACCTGAATTTTTGATCTTAGCCATTCTGACTGGTGTGAGGTGGAATCTCAGGGTTGTTTTGATTTGCATTTCCCTGGTGATTAAGGATGTTGAACATTTTTTCAGGTGATTCTCTGCCATTTGGTATCCTCATGGGAGAATTCTTTGTTCAGCTCTGATCCCCATTTTTTTTAATGGGGTTATTTGATTTTCTGGAGTCCACCTTCTTGACTTATATATACTGGATATTAGTCCCCTATCCGATTTGGGATAGGTAAAGATCCTTACCCAATTTGTTGGTGGTCTTTTTGTCTTATTGACGGTGTCTTTTGCCTTGGAGAAGCTTTGCAACTTTATGAGGTCCCATTTATCGATTCTTGATCTTATAGCACAAGCCATTGCTGTTATATTCAGGAATTTTTCCATGTACCCACATCTTCGAGGCTTTTCCCTACTTTCTCCTCTATAACTTTCAGTGTCTCTGGTTTTATGTGTAGTTCCTTAATCCACTTAGATTTGACCTTAGTACAAGGAGATAGGAATGGATCAATTCGCATTCTTCTACATGATAACTGCCAGTTGTGCCAGCACCATTTGTTGAAAATGCTGTCTTTTTTCCTCTGGATTATTTTAGTTCCCTTGTCAAAGATCAAGTGACCATAGGTGTGTGGGTTCATCTCTGGATCTTCAATTCTGTTCCATTGGTCTACTTGAAAAGACAGCATTTTTTTATTAGGTAATTTCCTCAATTACATTTCCAATGCTATCCAGAAAGTCCCCAATGCACTACCCCCCCCAGTCCCCCACCCACCCACCCCCACCCCTTGGCCCTGGCATTCCCCTGTACTGGGGCATATAAAGTTAAAGAGGAAGACATTAAAGAGGAAGCACAAAAAGACAGCATTTTTAACATACGGTGCTGGCACAACTGGTGGTTATCATGTAGAAAAATGTGAACTGATCCATTCCTATCTCCTTGTACTAAGCTCATGTCTAAGTGGAACAAAGACCTCCACATAAAACCAGAGACACTGAAGTTTATAGAGGAGAAAGTGGGGAAAAACCTCGAAGATATGGGCACAGGGGAAAAATTCCTAAACAGAACAGCAGTAGCTTGTGCTGTAAGATCAAGAATTGACAAATGGGACCTCATAAAATTGCAAAGCTTCTGTAGGGCAAAAGACACCATCAATAAGATAAAAAGGCCACCAAAAGATTGGGAAAGGATTTTTAGGAATCCTAAATCTGATAGGGGACTAATATTCAATATATACAAAGAGCTTAAGAAGCTGGACTCCAGAAATTCAAAGAACCCCATTAAAAATGGGGTACAGAGTTAAACAAAGAATTCTCACCTGAGGAATACCAAAGGGTGAGAAGCACTTGAAAAAATGTTCAACATCCTTAATCATCAGGGAAATGCAAATCAAAACAACCTTGAGATTCCACCTCACACCATTCAGAATGGCTAAAATCAAAACTTCAGGTCATAGCAGATGCTGGCGAGGATGTGGAGAAAGAGGAACACTCCTCCATTGCTGGTGGGATTGCAAGCTTTTACAACCACTCTGGAAGCCAGTGTGGAGGTTCCTCAGAAAATTGGACATAATACTATTGGAACATCCAGCAATACCTCTCCTGGGCATATACCCAGAAAAGTTCCAACCGGTAAGAAGGACACACGCTCCACTATGTTCATAGTAGCCTTATTTCTAATAGCCAGAAGCTGGAAAGAACCCAGATGTCCCTCAACAGAATAATGGATACAGAAAATATGCTCCATTTACACAATGGAGTACTACTCAGCTATTAAAAACAACGGATTTATGAAATCTTTTGCACAAATGAATTTATCTGGAGGATATCATCCTTAGTGAGGTAACCCAATCACAAAAGAAGTCATTAGATATGCACTCACGGATAAGTGGATATTAGTCCAGAAACATAAGACACCCAAGATACAATTTGCAAAACACAAGAAAATCAAGAAGAGGGAAGACCAATGGGTGGATACTTCATTCCTCCTTAGAATAGGGAACAAAATACCCATGAAAGTAATTACAGCGACAAAATTTGGAGCTAAGACGAAAGGATGGACCATCCCGAGACTACCCGACCCATGAATCCATCCCATAATCAGCCACCAAACCCAGACACTATTGCATATGTCAGAAAGATTTTGCTGAAGGGACCCTGTTATAGCTTCTCGTATGAGGCTATGCCAGTGCCTGGCAAATACAGAAGTGGATGCTCACAGTCATCTATAATATGGAACAACGGGCCCCCAATGGAGAAGCTAGAGAAAGCACCTAAAGACCTGAAGGGGTCTACAACCCTATAGGTGGAACAACAATATGAACCAACCAGTATCCCCAGAGCTCGTATCTCTAGCTGCATATGTAGCAGAAGATAGCCTATTTGGGCATCACTGGAAAGAAAGGCCCCTTGGTATTGCAAACTTTATGTGCCCCAGTACAGGCGAATGCCAGTGCCAAGAAGCAGGAGTGGGTAGGTAGGCGAGCAAGGCGGGGGAAGGGTATAGGGAACTTTCTGGATAGCATTTGAAATTTGAAATGTATATAAAGATAACATCTAATAAAAAATAAATAAAATTTTAAAAAAGGTGGAAAAAAAAGAAAACTTTTATGTCAATAATATAGGTTTCCAGTGTTGGACAAGTGACCAAAGCAGTTGGGCGTGAAGCCATGTCCAGCTGGTTAGTAAAAGGATATCAGTAATCTAGTTCATGATATGGGTACCTTATATTTTTCTAAGGATCCTTATAATAGAAGAAAATGAAATACTGTGGTATATTTTGAACATCTGTACATTCAAGTGTTCTTACAAGAATAGAATAAAAAATTATAGGTATGACAACTGTGTATTACATGCTAATGTAACAAAAGTTTTTCCCAATAACCGTTATTGAACTGACCAAAGATCTGAAAAATTCATGATTAATAAATATATTGATGTTATGACATTGAATGTTCAAATAGTATAATTCTACCCCAAGTGAAATCTACTGTATTGATTCATTCTTTCCATACTGGTACTAAGTTTTCAGATAAGTGTACCTTTACAGTAAAAGACACAAGCAAGAGTGACTTAATAGCTCAGTATAGAATATATGCTGCACTTTCAGTCCTTTATCTAACTCCTCCATTGGGGAACCACATGCTAAGTCCAATGGTTGTCTGTAAGTATCCTCCTCTGTATTTTTCAAGTTGTGGAAGAGTCTTTCAGGAGACAGCAATAATAGGATCCTGTCAGCAAGCACTTCTTTGCATCCACAATAGTGTCTGGGTTTGGTGTCTGTATATGGGATGGACTGCCAGGTGGGGCAGTCTCTGGATGGCCCTTCCTTCAGTCTCTGTTCCACACTTTGTCCCAGTAATTCCTTTAGACAGAAGCCCTTCTGGGTTAAGAATTTGAAGATGAGTGGGTGGCCCCATCACCCAACTGGGGGCCTTGCTTAGCCTCTCGATATGGTCTCTACAGATTCTCTCTCCCCTTTGTTGAACATTTCAGCTAATCTCATCCCTGTTGGGTCCTGGGAGTTGAAGTAGTTTGCAACCCCATAGGAAGAACAATATTAACTAAATAGAGCTGCCCCTACACCCTCTGGAGCTCCCAGGGAGTAAACCACCAGCCAAAGAGTACACATGGAGTACATATGGCTCCATGTGCATATGTAGCAGAGGATGGCATTGTCTGGCATCAATAGGAGAAGAAGCCCTTGGTCTTGTGAAGGCTTGATGCCCCAGTGTAGAGGAATGTTAGGGCAGTGAAGTGGGAGTTGGTGGGTGGGAGGCTGGGCATCCTCATAGAAGCAGGGGGATGGAGGATGGGAGGGGGTTTCCAGAGGGGAAACTGGGAAACAATACAGAAAAATGGCAAAAAAAAAAAAGCTTGAAGAGGCAGAGGTGGCTAGATGATTGCGGGCAAGAAGCTTTCAGCAAAGGTCTGGGGACAGTGTCCTGTAAGAGGATCACAAAGCCTCAATAAGAAGGAGATATTAAAAACCTTAAAATGTGTATCATTTTTATTCTTCATCTGTGTTGGTAAATTTTAAGATTTTGTTTTTTATTCATCTGGATTAGATATAAAAACTGGGAATCATGAGGTTCACAGCCAGAGTTTTGTGAGCTTTCACCTGTGTTATACATTGGGGTTTTTGTAAGCCCTTTATGAAAACATTTGAAAACCCAACATGGTAGGTAGTGCATGCTTGTAATTCTGGGCCATGGCATCTGAGATGGTAGGGAAGCAAGTTTGAGATCATTTTGGATTGTATAGTGAGACTGTGTCTTCAAGAAAAACAGTCCAAACAGTATTTGAATAAATTTGATAATAATACTATCCTCTAACACATTAATCACACTGTGAAGTTACCCTAACACTTGAAAATAAGATCAATTATGAGTATTTAAAGTTTTCCAAACAAAGGAGCTAAAGACATATAAAATATAGTTTGATTATTTCAAGAAGACTTTCCTTTGCCCCTGTTCAATGAACTCTTAGGTGACCAGTGTCCTGCAGCACTTTATATTTTCTTTTCTTTATTTTTAGAATTTTTTTTAAATTACATATTTTCCTCAATTACATTTCCAATGCTATCCCAAAAGTCCCCCATACCCTCCCCCCTACTTCCCTACCCACCCATTCCCACTTTTTGGCCCTGGCATTCCCCTGTACTGGGGCATATAAAGTTTGCAAGTCCAATGGGCCTCTCTTTCCAGTGATGGCCGACTAGGCCATCTTTTGATACATATGCAGCTAGAGTCAAGAGCTCCGGGGTACTGGTTAGTTCACAATGTTGTTGCACCTACAGGGTTGCCGATCTCTTTAGCTCCTTGGATACTTTCTCTAGCTCCTCCATTGGGAGCCCTGTGATCCATTCAATAGCTGACTGTGAGCATCCACTTCTGTGTTTGCTAGGCCCAAGCCTAGTCTCACAAGAGACAGCTATATCAGGGTCCTTTCAGCAAACGCTTGCTAGTGTATGCAATGGTGTCATCATTTGGAGGTTAATTATGGGATGGATCCCTGGATATGGTTGTCTCTAGATGGTCCATCCTTTTGTCTCAGCTCCAAACTTTGTCTCTGTAACTCCTTACATGGGTGATTGTTTCCAATTCTAAGAAGGGGCAAAGTGTCCACACTTTGGTCTTCGTTCTCCAGTTTCATGTGTTTTACAAATTGTCTCTTATATCTCGGGTATACTAAGTTGCTGGGCTAATATCCACTTATCAGTGAGTACATATTGTGTGAGTTCCTTTGTGATTGGGTTACCTCACTCAGGATGATGCCCTCCAGGCCCAACCATTTGCCTAGGAATTTCATAAATTCATTCTTTTTAATAGCTGAGTAGTACTCCATTGTGTAAATGTACCACATTTTTTATATTCATTCATTCCTCTGTTGAGGGGCATCTGGGTTCTTTCCAGCTTCTGGCTATTATAAATAAGGCTGCTATGAACATAGTGGAGCATGTGTCCTTCTTACCGGTTGGGACATCTTCTGGATATATGCCCAGGAGAGGTATTGCGGGATCCTCCGGTAGTACTATGCCCAATTTTCTAAGGAACCACCAGACTGATTTCCAGAGTGGTTGTACAAGCTTGCAATCCCACCAACAATGGAGGAGTGTTCCTCTTTCTCCACATCCTCACCAGCATCTGCTGTCACCTGAATTTTTGATCTTAGCCATTCTGACTGGTGTGAGATGGAATCTCAGGGTTGTTTTGATTTGCATTTCTCTGATGATTAAGGATGTTGAACATTTTTTCAGGTGTTTCTCAGCCATTCAGTATTCCTCAGGTGAGAATTCTTTGTTTAGCTCTGAGCCCCATTTTTTAATGGGGTTATTTGATTTTCTGGAGTTCACCCTCTTGAGTTTTATATATATATTGGATATTAGTCCCCTATCTGATTTAGGATAGGTAAAGATCCTTTCCCAATCTGTTGGTGGTCTTTTTGTCTTATTGACGGTGTCTTTTGCCTTGCAGAAGCTTTGCAGTTTCATGAGGTCCCATTTGTCAATCCTTGATCTTACATCATAAGCCATTGCTGTTCAAATCAGGAATTTTTCCCCTGTGCCCATATCTTCGAGGCTTTTCTCCACTTTCTTCTCTATAAGTTTCAGTGTCTCTGGTTTTATGTGAAGTTCCTTGATCCACTTAGATTTGACCTTAGTACAAGGAGATAGGAATGGATCAATTCGCATTCTTTTACACGATAACAACCAGTTGTGCCAGGACCAATTGTTGAAAATGCTGTCTTTCCAGCAGATGCTGGTGAGGATGTGGAGAAAGAGGAACACTCCTTCATTGTTGGTGGGATTGCAAGCTGGTACAACCACTCTGGAAATCAGTTTGGCGGTTCCTCAGAAAATTGGACATAATACTACCAGAGGATCCAGCAATACCTCTCCTGTGCATATATCCAGAAGATGTTCCAACCGGTAAGAAGGACACATGCTCCACTATGTTCATAGCAGCCTTATTTATAATAGCCAGAAGCTGGAAAGAACCCAGATGCCCCTCAACAGAGGAATTGATACAGAAAATGTGGTACATTTACACAAATGAGTACTACTCAGCTATTAAAAGGAATGAATTTATGAAATTCCTAGGCAAATGGATGGATCTGGAGGGCATCATCCTGAGTGAGGTAACATATTCACAAAGGAACTCACACAATATGTACTCACTGATAAGTGGATATTAGCCCAAAAACTTAGGATACCCAAGATATAAGGTACAATTTGTTAAAAGTATGAAACTCAAGAAGAACGAAGACCAAAGTGTGGACACTGTGCCCTTTCTTGGAATTGGGAACAAAACACCCATGGAAAGAGCTACAGAGATAAAGTTTGGAGTTGTGAAGAAAGGATGGACCATCTAAATACTGCCATCTCCAGGGATCCATCCCATAATCAGCTTCCAAACGCCAACACCATTGCATACACTAGCGAGATTTTGCTGAAAGGACCCAGATATAGCTGTCTCTTATGAGACAATGCCGGGGCCTAGCAAACACAGAAGTGGATGCTCACTGTCGGCTATTGGATGGATCACAGGGCCCCCATTGGAGGAGCTAGAGAATGTACCCAAGGAGCTAAAGGGAACTGCAACCCCATAGGTGGAACATTATTATGAACTAACCAGTACCCCAGAGCTCTTGACTCTAGCTGCATTTGTAGCAAAAGATGGCCTAGTCGGCCACCACTGGAAAGAGAGGCCCATTGGACTTGCCAACTTTATATGCCCCAGTACAGGGGAATGCCAGGGCCAAGGGCTGGGGGTGGGTGGGGGGGTACTGGGCGGGGAGTGCATTGGGGACTTTTTGGATAGCATTGGAAATGTAATTGAGGAAAATACCTAATTAAAAAAAAAAAAAAGAAAATGCTGTCTTTCTTCCACTGGATGGTTTTAGCTTCCTTGTCGAAGATCAAGTGACCGTAGGTGTGTGGGTTCATTTCTTGGTCTTCAATTCTATTCCATTGGTCTACTTGTCTGTCACTAAACCAGTACCATATGTTTTTATCATAATTGCTCTATAGTAGAGCTTTAGGTCAGGCATGGTGTTTCCACCAGAGGTTCTTTTATCCTTGAGAAGAGTTTTTGCTATCCTAGGTTTTTTGTTATTCCAGATGAATTTGGAGATTGCTCTTTCTAATTCGTTGAAGAATTGAGTTGGAATTTTGATGGGGATTGCATTGAACCTGTAGATTGCTTTTGGCAAGAGAGCCATTTTTACAATGTTGATCCTGCCAATCCATGAGCATGGGAGATCTTTCCATCTTCTGAGATCTTCTTTAATTTCTTTCTTCAGAGACTTGAAGTTTTTATCATACAGAGCTTTCACTTCCTTAGTTAGAGTCACGCCAAGATATTTTATATTATTTGTGACTATTGAGAAGGGTGTTGTTTCCCTAATTTCTTTCTCAGCCTGTTTATTCTTTGTGTAGAGAAAGGCCATTGACTTGTTTGAGTTAATTTTATATCCAGCTACTTCACTGACGCTGTTTATCAGGTTTATGAGTTCTCTGGTGGAATTCTTAGGGTCACCTATATATACTATCATATCATCTGCAAAAAGTGATATTTTGACTTCATCTTTTCCAATTTGTATCCCTTTGATCTCCTTTTGTTGTCGAATTGCTCTGGCTAGGACTTAAAATACTATGTTGAATAGGTAGGGAGAAAATGGGCAGCCTTGTCTAGTCCCTGATTTTAGTGGGATTGCTTCAAGCTCCATTTACTTTGATGTTGGCTACTGGTTTGCTGTAGATTGCTTTTATCATTTTAAGGTATGGGCCTTGAATTCCTGATCTTTCCAAGACTTTTTATTATGAATTGGTGTTGGATCTTGTCGAATGCTTTTTCTGCATCTAACGAGATGATCATGTGGTTTTGGTCTTTGAGTTTGTTTATATAATGGATTACGTTGATGGATTTCCATATATTAAACCATCCCTGCATTCCTGGAATAAAACCTACTTGGTCAGGATGGATGATTGCATTAATGTGTTCTTGGATTCAGTTAGCGAGAATTTTATTGAGGATTTTTGCATCTATATTCATAAGGGAAATTGGTCTGAAGTTCTCTATTTTTGTTGGTTCTTTGTGTGGTTTAGGTATCAGAGTAATTGTGGCTTCATAGAATGAGGTGGGTAGAGTTCCCTCTACTTCTATTTTGTGGAATAGCTTGTGCAGAACTGGAATTAGATCTTCTTTGAAGGTCTTATAGAACTCTGTACTAAACCCATCTGGTCCTGGGCTTTTTTTTGGCTGGGAGACTATTAATGACTGCTTCTATTTCTTTAGGGGATATGGGACTGTTTAGATTGTTAACTTGATCCTGATTTAACTTTGGTACCTGGTATCTGTCTAGAAATTTGTCCATTTCGTCCAGGTTTTCCAGTTTTGTTGAGTATAGCCTTTTGTAGAAGGATCTGATGGTGTTTTGGATATCATCAGGATCTGTTGTTATGTCTCCCTTTTCATTTCTGATTTTGTTAATTAGGACGTTGTCCCTGTGCCCTTTAGTGAGTCTAGCTAAGGGTTTATCTATCTTGTTGATTTTCTCAAACAACCAACCCCGATTTTGGTTAATTCTTTGAATAGTTCTTCTTGTTTCCACTTGGTTGATTTCATCCCTGAGTTTGATTATTTCCTGCCATCTACTCCTCTTGTGTGAATTTTTTTCCGTTTTTTTATAAAGCTTTTAGATGTGTTGTCAAGCTGCTAGTGTGTGCTGTGTCCAGTTTCTTTTTCGAGGCACTCAGACCTATGAGTTTCCCTCTTAGAAATGCTTTCATTGTGTCCCATAGGTTTGGGTATTTTGTGGCTTCATTTTTAATTAAACTCTAAAAAGTCTTTAATTTCTTTCTTTATTCCTTCCTTTACCAAGGTATCATTGAGAAGAGTGTTGTTCAGTTTCCACGTGAATGTTGGCTTTCCATTATTTATGTTGTTATTGAAGATCAGCCTTAGTCCATGGTGGTCTGATAGGATGCATGGGACAATTTCAATATTTTTGTATCTGTTGAGGCCTGTTTTGTGACCAATTATATGGTCAATTTTGGAGAAGGTCCCGTGAGGTCCTGAGAAGAAGGTATATCCTTTTGTTTTAGGATAAAATGTTCTGTAGATATCTGTTAAGTCCATTTGTTTCATAACTTCTGTTAGTTTCATTGTGTCCCTTTTTAGTTTCTGTTTCCAGGATCTGTCCATTGATGAAAGTGGTGTGTTGAAATCTCCCACTATTATTGTGTGAGGTGCAATGTGTGCTTTGAGCTTTACTAATGTGTCTTTAATGAATATGGCTGCCCTTGCATTTGGAGCATAGATATTCAGAATTGAGAGTTCCTCTTGGAGGATTTTACCTTTGATGAGTATGAAGTGTCCCTCCTTGTCTTTTTTGATGACTTTGGGTTGGAAGTCGATTTTATTCGATATTAGAATGGCTACTCCAGCTTGTTTCTTCAGACCAGTTGCTTGGAAAATTGTTTTCTAGCCTTTCACTCTGAGGAAGTGTCTGTCTTTTTCCCTGAGATGGGTTTCCTGTAAGCAGCATAATGTTGGGTCATGTTTGTGTAGCCAGTCTGTTAGTCTATGTCTTTTTATTGGGGAATTGAGTCCATTGATATTAAGAGATATTAAGGAAAAGTAATTGTTGCTTCCTCTTATTTTTGTTGTTAGAGTTGGCATTCTGTTTTTGTGGCTGTCTTCTTTTTGGTTTGTTGAGGGATTACTTTCTTGCTTTTTCTAGGGCGTGATTTCCGTCCTTGTATTTTTTTTTTTTTTTTTTTTCCTTTGAAGGGCTGGATTTGGGGAAAGATAATGTGTTAATTTGGTTTTGTTGTGGAATACTTTGGTTTCTCCATCTATGGTAATTGAGAGTTTGGCCAGGTATAGTGACCTGGGCTGGTATTTGTGTTCTCTTAGTGTCTGTATAACATCTGTCCAGACTCTTCTGGCTGTCATAGTCTCTGGTGAAATGTCTGGTGTAATTCTGATAGACCTACCTTTATATGTCACTTGACCTTTCTCCCTTACTGCTTTTAATATTCTGTCTTTATTTAGTGCATTTGTTGTTTTGATTATTATGTGTCGGGAGGAATTTCTTTTCTGGTCCATTCTATTTGGAGTTCTGTAGGCTTCTTGAATGTTCATGGGCATCTCTTTCTTTAGGTTTGGGAAGTTTTCTTCTATAATTTTGTTGAAGATATTTGCTGGCCCTTCATTCTCATCCACTCCTATTATCCGTAGGTTTGGTCTTCTCATTGTGTCCTGGATTTCCTGGATGTTTTGAGTTAGGATCCTTTTGCGTTTTGTATTTTCTTTGATTGCTGTGCCGATGTTCTCTATGGAATCTTGTGCACCTGAAATTCTCTCTTCAATCTCTTGTATTCTGTTGCTGATGCCTGCAGCTATGGTTCCAGATTTCTTTCCTAGGGTTTCTATCTCCAGCGTTGTCTCATTTTGGGTTTTCTTTATTGTGTCTACTTCCCTTTTTAGGTCTTGTATGGTTTTGTTCATTTCCATCTCCTGTTTGGATGTGTTTTTCTGTTTTTCTTTAAGGACTTCTAACTGTTTGGTTGTGTTTTCCTGTTTTTCTTTACGGACTTGTAACTCTAAAGCAGTGTTCTCTTGTATTTCTTTAAGTGAGTTATTAAAGTCCTTCTTAATGTCCTCTACCATCATTATGAGATATGCTTTTAAATCTGGGTCTAGCTTTTCGGTTGTGTTGGGGTGCCCAGGACTAGGTGGGGTGGGAGTGCTGCGTTGTGATGATGGTGAGTGGTCTTGATTTCTGTTAGTAGGATTCTTATGTTTTTCTTTGGCCATCTGGTAATCTCTGGAGCTAGTTTTTATAGTTGTCTCTGGTTAGAGCTTGTTCCTCAGGTGATTATGTTAGCCTCTATCAGCAGACCTGGGAGACTAGCTCTATTCTTAGTTTCAGTGGTCAGAGTACTCTCTGCAGGCAAACTCTCCTCTTGCAGGGAAGGTGCCCAGATATCTGGTGTTCAAACCTGTCTCCTGGCAGAAGTTGTGTTCCACTCATCAGAGGTCTTAAGATCCTGTGGAGGGTCCTGTGAGGAACTTAGGGGTGTCCAGAAACTCAGCGCACAAGGAACCCTGGTGCTGGAGTGGACCGGAAGGGATTTGTGCCCCTAATCAGGCCGGGTTATCTGCTTCCCTAGTTAATGCAGTCTAAGGTCCCGCAAAATTGGATTGGAGCAGACGCTGTGTTCCACTCACCAGAGGTCTTAGGATCCCATGGGGGATCCTGTGTGGGTCCTTGCGGGTGTCCGGACACTCCCTGGGCCAGGAACCCTGGTGCTGCAGTGGACCGGAAGGTGTTCGGATGTCCAGAGCCCGAAAAGGGCACTGCCTCAGAAACTCTGTGGCTCCCACCTGTCCCAGAAGCTGTCTGCTTCTGTGTGCACCCTCTCCCCTGTGCAGACTACTTTTAGGTGGAGTCCCAGAACCAAGATGGCTCCCGCCGTTCCTGAGGCAAAAACCTTCTGGGCTGGGTGGACACCTGTCCTCTGGCTGGGGAGGTGGTCGGATGTCTGGAGCCCCCAAAAGGGCCCTGCCTCCAAAGCTCTGTGGCTCCCGCCTGTCCCATTAGCTGTCAGCTTCTGTGTGTACCCTCTCACCTGTGCAGACAACTTTTTGGTGGAGTCCCGGGACCAAGATGGCTCCTGTCGTTCCTGAGGCAAAAACCTTCCAGGCCGGGTGGACACCTGTCCTCTAGCACTTTATATTAATTGTTAAGGGAGAACATGTATAGGTAAGATGATATTTTCTATAAATTATCTGGTACTTTCTGTAGGGCAGCTGTTATGAGAAGAATTATCTTTAAGCCAGAGTACCAGTTGAATAAACTTGGTTTCAAAAGTCTCAGACTGAATGGATTTGCTTTTTGAGGTTCTGAGCTTCTGCTAAGGTGTGAGGCAGGTTCAAGTCTCCTGGACCCTGAATTGCTAGATTGAGATGGGACTACCAGAACATCATTCATATCATCATCTAGAACAATGGTTCTCAAACTGTGGGTTGCAACCTCTTTTCAGGTCAAACAACCCTTTCACAGAGATCATCTAAGAACATTGGAAAGAGAGATATTTACACCATGATTCATAGCAGTAGCAATATAACTATAAAGTTATACTTTCTAACTATAAAGTAGCAATGAAAATACTTTTATGATTGGGGGGTTACTACAACATGAGGAACTGCATTAAAGGGCCACAGTATTAGGAATGTTGAGAACCACCAATCGAGAGAATTTTGATTAAATTTATATATTATATCTTGATAGAACTAGACACAGTTTGAAGTGTTCCATTGTGTGATATTTACTGTGAAGTACTATACTTAGATAGTATAGAGTAGGGGAAGAAGTGAGAGAAGAAAGAAGCAAATAAAGAGGGGAGAGAGAAAGAGAGAGAGTGAGGGTAAGCAAGACAGTAAGAGAGAGAGAGAGAGAGAGAGAGAGAGAGAGAGAGAGAGAGAGAGAGAGAGAGAGAGAGAGAGAGAGCTAACTAGACTCTTAGGATTTGATTTTTTTAATTGGACATTTTCTTTACTTACATTTAAAATATTTTTCCCTTTCCAGTTCTCCTCTTCAGAAATCCCCTATCCCATCTCCCCTCCCCTGCCTCTATGAGGGTGCTCACCCACCCACCCACCTACCCACTCTTGTCTTTCCTACCAGGCATTCCCCTACACTGGGGCATGAAACACCCTCAGGCCCAAGGGCCTCTCCTCCCACTGATGTCCAACATGATGTTCATCATCTGCCACATATGCGGCCAGAGCCATGGGTTCCTCCATGTGTACTCTTAGGTTGGTGGTCCAGTCCCTGGAAGCTTCAGAGGATCTGGCCTATTGACACTGTTGCTTCCTCCATGGGGCTGTAAACCTCCTCAGCTCCTTCAGTCTCCTCTCCAATTCTTCCATCAGGGACCCCCTCGCTAAGTCCAACAGTTTGCTGCAAGCCTTTGCCTCTGTATTTGTCAGACTCTAGCAGAGCCTCTAAGGAGATAGTCATATCAGGCCTTCCATCAGCAAGCACTTCCTGGCATTCACAATAGTGTCTGGTTTTGGTGGCTGTATATGAGATGGATTCTAAGGTGGGGCAGGCTCTGGGTGGCCCTTCCTTCAGTCTCTGCTCCTCTTGACAACCTTATAATATGTTGATGGCTTTATTGCCCACTGATTTGTTGAGGAGACATGACTGAATCATGAGAAATCTTCTAACCTCATCAGCAAGTTGAGTAGAGTCATCATTTGCTGACACTATTGGGATGCGGAGGATACTAGGCCTCTCTATCCATCCAGTGGATATTAGGTTGAAGGAAGTAGGTTCCTGGGGGCTGCCCTGGGAGGGGTCGTATTCTCCCTATTCCTTTCTCTCTGCTTTTTCCACCTTACATTTCTGCCATGATATTTTCCCTCACTTTAAGCCTCTGGAAAATGACACTGAGTAACAATGAAGTGAAACACTGGAAATTATTTGCCAAAGTAAATCCTTCCTCCTTTAATTTGTTTCTTTCAGGCATGTTGTCACAGTATTAAAAAAACTAGCTAATTGAAAACAAATTGAAAGTGTGTGGGTGCTTTGCTTGTATGTATGTTTGTGCACCAGGTATATACCTGGCACTTTCAGAAGCTACAACAGTGTTTTAGATCCTCTGGAACTGGAATTACAGACAGTTGTGAGCCACCATATGAGTGCTGGGAGATGAACTCAGGTCATGTGGAAGAGAAGCTAGTGTTTGAATTGCTGAGTCATCCCCCTAGCTCCCTAGCCCATGTGATAAAGTGATAAGATGTTTTAAGGAACTGTCATAGGTAGACTCATGGCCTCCAAAAGATGTCCATGGACCAGTATTTATAATTTTTGAACATGTTGCCTTACACGGTGAAGGTGTGGTTATAGGATAAGAAATCCTCTGATCTTAAAACATGTTGAATATTTGAGGTTTCCAATGAGTCCAGTGAGGTTTATAAGTTGTTCAGAGAAACAGTGAAATAGCCAGCGGATTGGCACTGTGAGGAAAATTTAGCCTGCTATTCTTGACTTTGAAGATGGAGAAAGGAGGTCGTCACAGTCAAGTAACATGGGTAGCCCCTAGCAACAGAAAGTGTCAACGGATAAACTCATCTAACAGACTGAATAAGAATCAGATCCCTCCCAAAATGTTGACTGTAGTTCAGTGGGACCAATTTTGGTCTTCTGACTTTCAGCACCATAAAATAATAAATTTGGCTTATGACATCAAATTACAGGGGACTTATTTCAGCAGCAATAGGATATCCCACAGAGCATCTTATAATTCTTGATATCTAAAACTGGAGTTCTAATACCAGACTCCAAACATATCTTGTTGCCGGACTTACATGAAATCGTGTATTTGAAGCATTAACTCAAACTAGGCAAGTCTGAAAGATGTAGGCAGTATGACTACTCCTTTGCTCTCATATTGTGATCTCTTTCTCTAGTGTCTTCCTGTAGTCCTCAGGGAGGGCTTTGCCCATGCACTGTCACAATGTACTGCTGTGATGGACAATCAGGCCACAGCTTACAAATCATTTCAGACAGCATCTAACAGATTTCCACATCAGATGTGGGTGTCTAAGGTGCAGACTTGTGAAACACGATTTGACAGCTTAGATTGAAAATTGGAGAAAGCAGAAGTGAAAATAGAGGTAAGTGGGGGAAAAAATCCAAGCAGACAAGAAGACAGAAAAGAATTCAGCATACCACAGAATGATTATTTCATCTAGTACTGTTTAATGGACAAATAAGACAATCTTCTGAGTAGTTTTCTCTGTGTTACACATGAGGTCACTGAGACAATTAGTGTGACCAAGTTATACACTGCTTAAAGGCAGATAATGAAGGTGGGTAAGTCATATTTTTTCAGTGGTGTGGTCAGGGTAAGTTGTTCTTGTTCAGGTAAATATATACTCACCCATTATCATTCAAGCAACACCAATTAAATGCTCTTTCCCCAAGACATGAATGTAGGCAACGTACTTGGTGGAAAAAGAAGGGGCATGGTAGGCAGGAGAGAGGAGTTAAGAAAGGATAATGGGGGAAATATTTATGTTACCATTGTACCAGTTTGCAGGATTTGTAGCTGGGTGAGACTGACGTATGTATAGCATGGAGAACCCCTTTCAGCACTATGAATACTAGCCAGTAGAAGTAGAACTTTCACTTGAGCAACAGTAAGATTTCTCTGTGTTCCTATGACATAAGTATGTTGTATCTTTAGCACTGTGGTCTTACTGTTGAGTTGTGAAGGGTAATCAGTAGCACTGGCAGGAGTCTGAGATTTTTGAGAAGAGGTGGTCTACTGGAATATTTTTTGGTTAACAACTCAAAAGTATTCAGTGTATTCCTGGTACTGGGGGTTTTATTTAGGAGCATATCATGTCTACTTGGGGTGTTGTCCTTCCATTATATGGTAACTCCATTTAAACCCCTCTTATATGTGTACAGATTTTAGAAAGCTTCTGCAATCATAGTTTTCCACATGGCTTTAAAAAAAGCATGTTAGTGTTCAGTATCCTTCCCCATAGTCCCTTTTCTAACCCACCCTTTCATTCTGGATCCCATTTAATTCTCTCTGGTTCCTTTTTGTCTCTATATAACTATATATTATATTTTCACTTCTGTAGAAGGTCCCCTCCTCCCTCTGGTCCCTTACTGGTTACCTAATCTCTGTGGAAACTCTGAATGAAGCACATATCTAAAGCATAAAAGCTAACATCCACATATAGAAGAAACCATGGGTCATTTCTCCTTGGGTCTGC
This sequence comes from Mus caroli, assembly GCF_978045245.1. Taxonomy (NCBI): domain Eukaryota; kingdom Metazoa; phylum Chordata; class Mammalia; order Rodentia; family Muridae; genus Mus; species Mus caroli. The sequence goes on from NW_028227257.1 coordinate 123,678,268, forward strand.
GTTAGCTTGCTTAGGATGATTATTTTCTAGCACCATCTATTTATCTACAAACTAAGTGGTTGACCTCTGAAACAACGAGGACCAGAGTTTTTTTTTCCTGAATTCACAGGAGGAGCTGTGAGTCCTACTCACATCCTTACTGTCACCTTCTATGGGGTGGACATGAGAGGGTTGTTGGGGTCTGCTTTTCAGCCTAGCCAAGAAAACATGAGTTCTAGGTTCCTAGAGAGCGCCTGCATCAGTGTAGACAGAGAGTGGTAGAAGATGCTCTCTTCTGACCTTTGCACACATTCACAAGTATACACACCAAAATATACACACATGTATACAAAATATACACAGACACACAATCATATAGACAGACAGACAGACCCCACAGACAAATAGACAGGCAGGCAGGCAGACAGACAGACAGACACACATACACACATACACCTTTTACACAGTATATTTATTTTCATTTGATGTCATTGGTAAAACATTTATATTTGCCCATTTACTATATATTTAAAAAATAATGTGTGTGCTTTTATCTACCCATGTTTGCTTTACTGACTTCCATTTCTTTGCCAACTTCTCTTCCTAGAGAAGGAGATATGAGTGTCTTTAGTTCTTTGGATGAATTGCTCATAGTTCTTGGCACATATCTTTAATAGGTTATTTAAAGAATCACCTTAGTAAACTCAGAATCTGAATGTGCACAGGGACAATTTATACGGAATGTTTCCTAATTCGGTGCTTTGTTTTTTTTGTTTCTTGTATTCTTGTATTCTTACTTTTAAAATTTAAACTAAATACTCAGGGTAATATGGCACCGAGATCTTTGAAGTCAATCCCCTTTCTCCTTGCTCCTGGGGATTCGTACTGACTTTTTGTTGTTTTTAAAAAACTAGATACTTTATTTGTTTACATTTCAAATGTTATACCCTTCCTGGTTTCTTCTCTGCAACCCCCCTATCCCATTCCCACATAACCTGCTTCTATGAGGGTGCTCCCCTACCTACCCACCCATTCCCACTCACTGCCCTAGCATTCCTCTACACTGGAGAGGAATCAAGCCTACACAGAACACAGAACCAAGTGCCTTCCCTCCCTCTGATACCAGATAAGGCCCTTTCAGCTCCTTGGGTACAAGCACTTCTTGGCATCAACAATAGAGACTGGGTTTGGGAACTGTATATTGGATGGATCCCCGGGTGGGGCAATCTCTGGGTGGCCTTTCCTTTAGTCTCTACCCACAATTTGTCTCTGTATCTCCTCCCATGAGTATTTTGTTTCCCCCTTCTAAGAAGGACTGGAGTATCCACACTTTGGTCTTCCTTCTTCTTGACCTTCATGTGGTCTCTTAATTGTATCTTGGGTATTCCAAGCTTTTGAGCTAATATCCACTTATCAGTGAGTGCATAGCATGTGTGTTCTTTTATGATTGGTGATTGTGATATCAGGATGATATTTTGTAGTTCCATCAATTTGCTTAAGAATTTCATGAAGTTATTGTTTTTAATAGCTGAGTAGTACTCCAGTGTATAAATGTACCGCATTTTCTGTATCTATTCCTTTGTTGAAGGACATCTGGGTTCTTTCAAGCTTCTATTATAAATATCGCTGCTATGAACATAGTGGAGCATGTGTCCTTGTTATATGCTGGAGCATTATTGGGTATATGCCCAGGAGTGGAATAGCTGGGTCCTCAGGTAGTACTATGACCAATTTTCTGAGGAACCGCCAGACTGATTTCCAGAGTGGTTGTACCAGTTTGCAATCCCACCAACAATGGAGGAGGGTTCTTCTTTCTCCATATCCTCCCCAGCATCTGCTGTCACCTGAATTTTTAATCTCAGGGTTGTTTTGATTTGCATTTCTCTGATGACTAAGGATGTTGACCATTTCTTAAGGTGCTTCTCAGCCATTTGGTATTCCTCAGTTGAGAATTCTTTGTTTAGCTTTCTGGCCCATTTTTAATAGGGTTATTTTGCTCTCTGGAGTCTCTTCTCGATTCTTTGTATATATTGGATATTAGCATTCTATGGGCTGGAGCATTGGTAAACATCTTTTCCCAATGGTTGGTTTCCGTTTTGTCCTATTGACAGTGTCCTTTGCTTTACAGAAGCTTTGCAATTTTATGAGGTCCCATTTGTCAATTCTTGGTCTTAGAGCATAAGCCATTGGTGTTCTGTTCAGGAAAATTTCCCCTGTGCCCATGTACTCGAGGATCTTTCCTATTTTCTCTTCTATTAGTTTCAATGTATCTGGTTTTATGTGGAGGTCCTTGATCCACTTTGTACAAGGAGATAAGAATGGATTGATGTGCGTTATTCTACATGCTGACTGTCAGTTGAATAAGCACCATTTGTTGAAAATGCTGTCTTTTTTCTACTGGATGGCTCTAGCTCCTTTGTTAAAGATCAAGTGACCAAGTGTGTGGGTTCATTTCTGGATCTTCAGATCTGTTCCATTACTCTATCTGCCTGTCATTGTACCAATACCATGCAGTTTTAATCACTATTGCTATGTAATACAGCTTGAGGTTAGGGACGGTGATACTCCCAGAAGTTCTTTTATCGTGAGAATAGTTTTCTCCATCTTGGGTTTTTTTGTTATTTCCGTTGAATTTGCAAATTGCTCTTTCTAATTCTAATTTCTTTCTCAGCCTGTTTATCCTTTGTGTAGAAAAAGGCCACTGATTTTTTTGAGTTAATATTACATTCAGCTACTTTGCTGAAGTTAACGGATTTCGGAGTTCTCTGGTGGAGTTTTGGGGATCACTTCAGTATACTACCACATCATCTGCAAATAGTGATATTTGACTTCTTCCTTTCCAATTTGTATCCCTTTGACCTTCTTTTGTTGTCTTAATTGCTCTGGCTAAGACATCAAGTACTATATTGAATAGGTAGGAGAGAATGGGCAGACTTGTCTAGTCCCTGATTTTAGTGGGATTGAAGTTTCTCTCCATTTAGTTTGATGTTGGCTACTGGTTTGCTGTAGATTGCTTTTACTGTGTTTAGGTATGGGCCTTGAATTCCTGATCTTTCCAAGACTTTTTATCATGAAGGGGTGTTGGATTTTGTCAAATACTTTCTCAGCATCTAATAAGATGATCATGCGTTTTTTTTTATCTTTGAGTTTGTTTATATAGTGATTACGTTGATAGACTTCCATATATTGAAGCATCCCTGCATCCCTGGGATGAAGCCTACTTGATCATGATGGATGATCTTTTTGATGTGTTCTTGGATTCAGTTTGTGAGAATTTTATTGGGTTTTTGTGTGGTTTAGGTATCAGAGTAATTGTGACTTCATAGAATGAATTAGGTAGTGTTTCTTCTATTTTTAATTTGTGGAATAATTTGAAGAGTATTGGTATTAGGTCTTCTTTGAAGGTCTGATAGAATGCTGCACTAAACCCATCTCAACCTTGGGCTTTTCTTGGTTGGGATACTATTAATGACTGCTTCTATTTCTTTAGGGGTTATGGGACTATTTAGATAGTTTATCTGAACCTGATTTAACTTTGGTACCTGGAATCCATCTAGAAAATTGCCCATTTCATCCAGATTTTCCAGTTTAGGTGGGTATAGGCTTTTTTAGTAGGATATGATTTTTCTTTGGTTTTCCTCAGTTTCTGTTGTGATTTCTGATTTCTGATTTTCTTTACATTTCTGATTTTGTTAATTTAGATATGGTCTCTTTGCCCTCTGGTTAGTTTGGTTAAGGGTTCATCTATCTTGTTTATTTTCTCAAGGAACCAGCTCCTGGTTTTGTTGATTCTTTGTATAGTTCTTTCTGTTTCATCCATCTATCTATCTATCTATCTATCTATCTATCTATCTATCTATCTATCTATCTATCTATTTATTTAATGTATATGAGCACTCTGTAGCTGTACTGATGGTTTTGAGCCATCCTGTGGTTGCTAGGAACTTGAATTGAGGACCTCTGCTCTCTCTGGTAGGTCCCCGTCACTGTGGTTGACCCTACTCTCTCCAGCCTAAAGATTTATTATTATTTCTAAGTACACTGTAGTTGTCCTCAGATGCACCAGAAGAGGGTGTCAGATTTCATTATGGATGGTTGCAAGCCACCATGTGGTTGATGGGATTTAACCCAGGACCTTCGGAAGAGCAGTCCGTGCTCTTAATCATGGCACCATCTCTCTAGCCCATTTTTTTCTGTTTCTTTTATTTATTTATTTATTTATTTATTTATTTATTTATTTATTTTAATTTTTAATATTTTTATTACATATTTTCCTCAATTACATTTCCAATGCTATCCCAAAAGTTCCCCATAGCGCCACCCACTTCCCTACTCACCCATTCCCATTCTTTTGGCCCTGGCATTCCCCTATATTGGGGCATATAAAGTTTGCAAGTCCAATGGGCCTCTCTTTCCATTGATGTCCGACTAGGCCATCTTTCGATACATATGCAGCTAGAGACAAGAGCTCCGGGGTTCTGGTTAGTACATCATGTTGTTCCAACAATAGGGTTGCAGATCCCTTTAGCTCCTTGGGTACTTTCTCTAGCTTCTCCATTGGGAGCCCTGTGATACATCCAATAGCTGACTGTGAACATCCACTCCTGTGTTTGCTAGGCCCCGGCATCGTCTCACAAGAGACAGCTATATTTGGGTCCTTTCAGCAAAATCTTGCTAGTGTATGCAATGGTGTCAGCGTTTAGAAGCTGCTTATGGGATGGATCCCTGGATACGGCAGTCTCTAAATGGTCCATCCTTTCATCACAGCTACGAACTTTGTCTCTGTAACTCCTTCCCTGGGTGTTTTGTTCCCAATTCTAAGAAGGGGCACAGTGTCCACACTTTGGTCTTCATTCTTCTTGAGTTTCATGCGTTTAGCAAATTGTATCTTATATCTTGGGTATCCTAAGTTTTGGGCTAATATCCACTTATCAGTGAATACATATTGTGTGAGTTCTTTTGTGATTGTGTTACTTCACTCAAGATGATGCCCTCCAGGTCCATCCATTTGGCTAGGAATTTCATAAATTCATTCTTTTTAATAGCTGAGTAGTACTCCATTGTGTAAATGTACCATAATTTCTGTATCCATTCCTCTGTTGAGGGACATCTGGGTTCTTTCCAGCTTCTGGCTATTATAAATAGGGCTGCTATGAACATAGTGGAGCATGTGTCCTTTTTACCGGTTGGGACATCTTCTGGATATATGCCCAGGAGAGGTATTGCTGGATCCTCCGGTAGTACTATGTCCAATTTTCTGAGGAACCGCCAGACTGATTTCCAGAGTGGTTGTACAAGCTTGCAATCCCACCAACAATGGAGGAGTGTTCCTCTTTCTCCACATCCTCACCAGCATCTGCTGTCACCTGAATTTTTGATCTTAGCCATTCTGACTGGTGTGAGGTGGAATCTCAGGGTTGTTTTGATTTGCATTTCCCTGATGATTAAGGATGTTGAACATTTTTTCAGGTGCTTCTCTGCCATTCGGTATTCCTCAGGTGAGAATTCTTTGTTCAGTTCTGAGCCCCATTTTTTAATGGGGTTATTTGACTTTCTGGAGTCCCCCTTCTTGAGTTCTTTATATATATTGGATATTAGTCCCTTATCTGATTTAGGATAGGTGAAGATCCTTTCCCAATCTGTTGGTGGTTTTTTTGTCTTATTGATGGTGTCTTTAGCCTTGCAGAAGCTTTGTAGTTTCATGAGGTCCCACTTGTCAATTCTCGATCTTACAGCACAAGCCATTACTGTTCTATTCAGGAATTTTTCCCCTGTGCCCATATCTTCAAGGCTTTTCCCCACTTTCTCCTCTATAAGTTTCAGTGTCTCTGGTTTTATGTGAAGTTCCTTGATCCACTTAGACTTGACCTTAGTACAAGGAGATAGGAATGGATCGATTCGCATTCTTCTACATGTTAACAACCAGTTGTGCCAGCACCATTTGTTGAAAATGCTGTCTTTCTTCCACTGGATGTTTTTAGCTCCCTTGTCGAAGATCAAGTGACCATAGGTGTGTGGGTTCATTTCTGGGTCTTCAATTCTATTCCATTGGTCTATTTGTCTGTCACTATACCAGTACCATGCAGTTTTTATCACAATTGCTCTGTAGTAGAGCTTTAGGTCCGGCATGGTGATTCCACCAGAGGTTCTTTTATCCTTGAGAAGAGTTTTTGCTATCCTAGGTTTTTTGTTATTCCAGATGAATTTGCAGATTGCACTTTCTAATTCGTTGAAGAATTTATTTGGAATTTTGATGGGGATTGCATTGAATCTGTAGATTGCTTTTGGCAAGATAGCCATTTTTACAATGTTGATCCTGCCAATCCATGAGCATGGGAGATCTTTCCATCTTCTGAGATCTTCTATAATTTCTTTCTTCAGAGACTTGAAGTTTTTATTATACAGATCTTTCACTTCCTTAGTTAGAGTCACGCCAAGATATTTTATATTATTTGTGACTATTGAGAAGGGTGTTGTTTCCCTAATTTCTTTCTCAGCCTGTTTATTCTTTGTGTAGAGAAAGGCCATTGATTTGTTTGAGTTAATTTTATATCCAGCTACTTCACCGAAGCTGTTTATCAGGCTTAGGAGTTCTCTGGTGGAATTTTTAGGGTCACTTATATATACTATCATATCATCTGCAAAGAGTGATATTTTGACTTCATCTTTTCCAATTTGTATCCCTTTGATCTCCTTTTGTTGTCGAATTGCTCTGGCTAGGACTTCAAGTACAATGTTGAATAGGTATGGAGAAAGTAGACAGCCTTGTCTAGTCCCTGATTTTAGAGGGATTGCTTCAAGCTTCTGACCATTTACTTTGATGTTGGCTACTGGTTTGCTGTAGATTGCTTTTATCATGTTTAGGTATGGGCCTTGAATTCCTGATCTTTCCAAGACTTTTATCATGAATGGGTGTTGGATCTTGTCAAATGCTTTTTCCGCATCTAAGGAGATGACCATGTGGTTTTTGTCTTTGAGTTTGTTTATATACTGGATTATGTTGATGGATTTCCGTATATTGAACCATCCCTGCATCCCTGGGATGAAACCTACTTGGTCAGGATGGATGATTGTTTTGATGTGTTCTTGGATTCGGTTAGCAAGAACTTTATTGAGGATTTTTGCATCAATATTCATAAGGGATATTGGTCTGAAGTTTTCTATCTTTGTTGGGTCTTTTTGTGGTTTAGGTATCAGAGTAATTGTGGCTTCATAGAATGAGTTGGGTAGAGTACCTTCTGTTTCTATTTTGTGGAATAGTTTGTGAAGAACTGGGATTAGATCTTCTTTGAAGGTCTGATAGAACTCTGCACTAAACCCATCTGGTCCTGGGCTTTTTTTAGTTGGGAGACTATTAATGACTGCTTCTATTTCTTTGGGGGATATAGGGCTGTTTAGATCATTAACCTGATCTTGATTCAACTTTGGTACCTGGTATCTGTCTAGGAACTTCTCCATTTCATCCAGGTTCTCCAGTTTTGTTGAGTATAGCCTTTGGTAGAAGGATCTGATGGTGTTTTGGATGTCTTCAGGATCTGTTGTTATGTCTCCTTTTTCATTTCTGATTTTGTTAATTAGGATGCTTTCCCTGTGCCCTCTAGTGAGTCTGGCTAAGGGTTTATCTATCTTGTTGATTTTCTCAAAGAACCAGCTCCTTGATTGGTTGATTCTTTGAATAGTTTTTCTTGTTTCCACTTGGTTGACTTCACCCCTGAGTTTGATTATTTCCTGCCGTCTACTCCTCTTGGGTGAATTTGCTTCCTTTTGTTCTAGTGCTTTTAGGTGTGTTGTCAAGCTGCTAATGTGTGCTCTCTCTAGTTTCCTTTTGGAGGCACTTAGAGTTATGAGTTTTCCTCTTAGAAATGCTTTCATTGAGTCCCATAAGTTTGGGTATGTTGTGGCTTCATTTTCATTGAACTCTAAAAAGTCCTTAATTTCTTTCTTTATTCCTTCCTTGACCAAGGTATCATTGAGAAGAGTGTTGTTCAGTTTCCACATGAAGGTTGGCTTGCTATTATTTATTTTGTTATTGAAGATCAGCCTTAGTCCATGGTGATCTGATAGGATGCATGGGACAATTTCAATATTTTTGTATCTGTTGAGGCCTGCTTTGTGACCAATTATGTGGTCAATTTTGGAGAAGGTACCATGAGTTGCTGAGAAGAAGGTATATCCTTTTGTTTTAGGATAGAATGTTCTGTAGATATCTGCCAGATCCATTTGATTCATAATTTCTGTTAGTTTCACTGTGTCCCTGTTTAGTTTCTGTTTCCATGATCTGTCCATTGGTGAAAGTGGTGTGTTGAAGTCTCCCACTATTATTGTATGAGGTGCAATGTGTGCTTTGAGATTTACTAAAGTTTCTTTAATGAATGTGGCTGCCTTTGTATTTGGAGCATAGATATTCAGGATTGATAGTTCCTCTTGGAGGATTTTACCTTTGATGAGTATGAAGTGTCCCTCCCTGTCTTTTTTAATGACTTTGGGTTGGAAGTCAATCTTATCAGATATTAGAATGGCTACTCCAGCTTGTTTCTTCATACCATTTGCTTGGAAAATTGTTTTCCAGCCTTTCATTCTGAGGTAGTGTCTATCTTTTTCCCTGAGATGAGTTTCCTGTAAGCAGCAAAATGTTGGGTCTTGTTTGTGTAGCCAGTTTGTTAGTCTATGTCTTTTTATCGGGGAGTTGAGTCCATTGATATTAAGAGATATTAAGGAAAAGTAATTGTTGTTTCCTGTTATTTTTGTTGTTAAAGTTGGCATTCTTTTCTTGTGGCTGTCTTCTTTTAGGTTTGTTGAGGGATTACCTTCTTGTTGTTTCTAGGGCGTGGTTCCTGTCCTTGTATTGGTTTTTTTCTGTTATTATCCTTTGAAGGGCTGGATTCGTGGAGAGATAATGTGTGAATTTGGTTTTGTCGTGGAATACTTTGGTTTCTCCATCTATGTTAATTGAGAGTTTGGCTGGGTATAGTAGCCTGGGCTGGAATTTGTGTTCTTTTAGTGTCTGTATAACATCTGTCCAGGATCTTCTGGCTTTCATAGTCTCTGGTGAAAAATCTGGTGTAATTCTGATAGGCTTGCCTTTATATGTTACTTGGCCTTTTTCTCTTACTGCTTTTAGTATTCTATCTTTATTTAGAGCATTTGTTGTTCTGAATATTATGTGTCGGGAGGTATTTCTTTTCTGGTCCAGTCTATTTGGAGTTCTGTAGGCTTCTTGTAAGTTCATGGGCATCTCTTTCTTTAGATTTGGGAAGTTTTCTTCTATAATTTTGTTGAAGATGTTTGCTGGTCCTTTGAGTTGAAAATCTTCATTCTCATCCACTCCTATTATCCGTAGGTTTGGTCTTCTCATTGTGTCCTGTATTTCTTGGATGTTTTGAGTTAGGATCTTTTTGCATTTTACATTTTCCTTGATTGTTGTGCTGATGTTCTCTATGGAGTCTTCTGCACCTGAGATTCTCTCTTCCATCTCTTGTATTCTGTTGCTGATGCTCGTATCTATGGTTCCAGATTTCTTTCCTAGGGTTTCTATCTCCAGTGTTGCCTCATTTTGGGTTTTCTTTATTGTGTCTACTTCCCTTTTTCGGTCTAGTATGGTTTTGTTCATTTCCATCATCTGTTTGGATGTGTTTTCCTGTTTTTCATTAAGGACTTCTACCTGTTTGATTAGGTTATCGTGTTTTTCTTTAAGGATTTGTAACTCTTTAGCAGTGTTCTCCTGCAACTCTTTAAGGGATTTTTGTGCTTCCTCTTTATTGTCTTCTACCTGTTTACCAGTGTTCCTTTGTATTTCTTTAAGTGTGTTATTAAAGTCCTTCTTGAATTCCTCTACCATCATCAGGAGATATGCTTTTAGATCCATGTCTAGCTTTTCCGGTGTGTTGGGGTGCCCTGGACTGGGCGAAGTGGGAGTGCTGGGTTCTGATGATGGTGAGTGGTCTTGGTTTCTGTTAGTAAGATTATTATGTTTACCTTTTGCCATCTGGTAATCTCTGGGGTTAGTTGTTGTCGTTGTCACTGTTTAAAGATTGGAGCAGAAGCTGTGTTCCACTCACCAGCAGTCTCAAAATCCTGTTGCGGGGTTCGTGGGTAGCTGGCAGTACCCCGGTGCTGGTCCAGCCGGAAGAGGCCTGTGGTCCTACTCAGGTTGGTTTTCTGCTTCCCTAACTAATGCAGTCTCAGGTCCTGAGCGCAATAGGATTGGAGCAGAAGCTGTGTTCCACTCTCCAGAAGTCTTAAGATCCTGTGGCGGGTGTTGTGGGTAGCTGGCAAGTGTCAGCCGACCCTGCGCCCTAGCTACCCTGGTGCTTTTCTGACTGGAAGAGGCTTGTGACCCTATGTAGGCCGGATTCAGGTCCCGCGTGATTGGAGTGGAGCAGAAGCTGTGTTCCACTCACCAGCAGTCTCAAAATCCTGTGGCGGGGGTTGTGGGTAGCTGGCGGGTGTCAGGCGACCCTGCGCTCTAGCTACCCTGGTGCTGATCCGGCCGGATGAAGCCTGTGGCCCTACTCAGGCCGGTTTCTGCTTCCCTAACTAATGTAGTCTCAGGTGCTGCGCGCAATTGGATTGGAGCAGAAGCTGTGTTCCACTCACCAGAAGTTTTAAGATCCTGTGGCGGGTGTTGTGGGTAGCTGGCAATGGTCAGCTGACCCTGCGCCCTCGCTACCCCGGTGCTTTTCTGACCGGAAGAGCTTTTTTCTGTTTCTACTTGGTTGATTTCAGCCCTTAGTTTGATTATTTTCTGCTGTCCAATCCTCTTCAGTATATTTGCTTCTTTTGTTCTAGAGATTTCAGTTGTACTGTTAAGCTGTTAGTATATGTTCTCTCCAGTTTCATTTTGGAGGTACTCAGAGGTATGGGTTTTCCTCTTAGCACTGCTTTCATTGTGTCCCATAAATTTGAGTATGTTGTTCCTTCACTTTCATTGAATTCTAAAAAGTCTTTAATTTCTTTCTTTATTCCTTCCTTGACCAAGTTATCATCGAGTAGAGTGCTGTTCAGCTTCCATGTGTATGTAGGATTTTTGTTTTTTTTTGATGTTATTGAAGAACAGTCTTAGTCTGTGTTGATCTGATAGTTTGTGTGGGATTATTTCAATCTTCTTGTATCTGTTGAGGTCTGTTTTTTTTGACAGTTTATATGGTTAATCTTGGAGAAGATACCATGAGATGCTCAGAAGAAGGTATATTATTTTGTTTTAGGATGAAATGTTCTGTAGATATCTGTTAAATCCATTTAGTTTATAAGTTCTGGTAGTTTCACTGTGTCTCTGTTTAATTTCTGTTTCCATGAGCTGTCCATTGCTGAGAGTGGGGTATTGAAGTCTCCCACTATTATTGTGTGAGGTGCATTGCATGTTTTGAGCTTTAATAAAATTTCTTTTATGAATGTGGATGCCCTTGCATTTGGAGCATAAATGTTTAGAATTGAGATTTCTTCTTAGTAGGTTTTTCCTATGATGAGTATGAAATGTCCTTTCTTTTCTTTTTTGATGACTTTTGGTTGAAAGTTGATTTTATTCAATAATAGAATGGCTACTCCAGCTTATTTCTTGGGAACATTTGCTTGGAGAATTGTTTTCCAGCCTTTGACTCTGAGGTAGTGTCTATTTTTGACACTGTGGTGGGTTTTCTTTATGCAGTAAAATGTTGGGTCGTGTTTATGTATCCAGTCTGTAAGTCTATGTCTTTTTATTGGGGAGTCCATTGATGTTAAGAGGTATTAAGGAAAAGTGGATGGATCTGGAGGATATCATCTTGAGTGAGGTAACCCAATCACAAAAGAACACACATGATATGCACTCACTGATAAGTGGATATTAGCCCAGAAGCTCAGAATCCTTCTTATAAGGGAGAACAAAATACCCATGGAAGGAGTTACAGGGATAAAGTTCAGAGTAAAGCTTGAAGGAACGACCATGCAGAGACAGCCCCACTTGGGGATCTATCCCATAAATAACCACCAAACCCAGACACTATGGCAGATGCCAACAAGAGCCCACTGACAGGAGCCTGATATAACTGTCTCCTGAGTGCCTTTGCCAGTGCCTGGCAAATACAGAAGTAGATGCTCACAATCATGAAGGAGCTAGAGAAAGTATCCAAGGAGCTGAAGGGGTTTGAAGCCCCACAGGATGAATCAATATGAACTAACCGGTACCCCCAGAGGTCCTTGGAACTAAACCACCAATCAAAGAAAGCACATGATGGGACATGTGGCTCTAGCGGTATATGTAGCTGAGGATGGCCTAGTCAGTCATCAATGGGAGGAGAGGCCCTAGGTCTTGTGAAGGTTCTAGGCCCCAGTATAGGGGACGACCAGGACTGGGAATGGGAGTGGGTGGGTTGGGGAGCAGGGGAAGGGGGGAAGGGATAGGAGTTTTTTGGAGGAGAAACTAGGAAAGGGGATTACATTTGAAATGGAAATAAAGCAAATATCTAATAAAAATAGTGAAATGTCCTAAAAAAGGAAAAAAAAAGAGGTATTAAGGAAAAGTTATTTTTGCTTCCTGTTATTTCTATTGTTAGAGGCAGAGTTTTCCAATTTCTAGTTTTCTGTTTTTTATCCATTTTAATGCTGGATTTGTGGAAAGATATTGTGTAAATTTGGTTTTGCCCTGGGATATCTTGGTTACTCCATGTATGGTAATTGGGAATTTTGCTGGTTATAGTAGTCTAGACTAGCATTTATGTTCTCTTAGGGTCTGTATGACATCTGTCCAGGATCTTCTCACTTTTATAGTCTCTGGTGAGAAGTCTGGTATAATTCTGATAGGTAGGCCTTTATATGTTACTTGATCTTTTTCCCCTACTGCATTTAATATTCTTTCTTTGTTTAATGTATTTGGTGTTTTGATTATTATGTGGTGTGAGGAATTTCTTTTCTGGTCCAGTCTATTCGGAGTTTTGTAGGCTTCATGTATGTTATGGGCATCTCTTTCTTTAGGTTAGGGAAGTTTTCTTCTATAATTTTGTTGAAGATATTTACTGGCCCTTTAAAGTTGAAAATCTTTGTTTCTTCTATGCCTATTATCTTTAGGTTTGTTCTTTAGGTTTGTTTATTTTTCTCATTGTGTCCTGAATTTCCTGGATGTTTTGGGTTAGGAGATTTTTACATTTTGCATTTTCTTGGACTGTTGTGTCAATGTTTTCTATGGTATATTCTCTCTTCTATTTCTTGTATTCTGTTGGTGATGCTTGCATCTATGACTCCTGATCTCTTTCCTAGATTTTCTAACTCCTGGGTTGTTTCCCTTTTTTATTTCTTTATTGTTTCTATTTCTATTTTTAGATTTTGAATAGTTTTGTTCATTTCCTTTGCCTGTTTGATTGTGTTTTCCTATAATTCTCTAATTTTTTTAAATGTTTTTTCTTTAAGGGCTTCTACCTGTTTGCCTGTGTTCTCTTGTATTTCTTTAAGGGAGTTATTTATGTCCCTCTTAAAGTCCTCTATCATCATCATGAGAAGTGATTTTAGTCCTGAGTCTTGATTTTTTGGTGTGATGGTGTATCCAGGACTTGTTATGGTGGGAGAATTGGATTCTCATGATGCCAAGTAACCTTGGTTTCTGTTGCTTATGTTCTTATACTTGTTTCCCACCATCTGAATATCTCCAGTTCTACCTGCCCTTGATATTTGACTGGATGGAGCCTGTCCTTCCTGTGATCCTGGTTGTATCAAAACTCCTCATAGTCCAGCTGTTTCTGGACATCTGTCTCTGCGATCCTGTGATTCTGTGGTCCTGTGATCCTGTGATCCTGGTTGTGTCAGAGCACCTGGGATTTGAGCCTCCTCCAAGTGCTGTGGTACAGGCTGTAGAGTTCATGCCCAAGGTAAACTCGTGCAGACCAGAAGGAACCAGAGCCACTGGTCAGGCAGGGTTCCTATGTCCCTGGATCCTCCTGGTCCTAGATACTTCTGGTGGGTTTGGAACAGATGTTGTGTCCTACTCACCACTGATCCTAAGATCCTGGGCATGCTTGAGCACCAGAGAGTAGAGCCTCCTCTGGGTCTCAGCTAAATTTTCACAATGGCATATTTACATTTATTTATTTATTTATTTATTTATTTATTTATTTATTTATTTATTTATTTTAATGTGTGTTTGTAGACATGTACGTACCACAGCAGCATATTTCTGAAGGCTAGAGGCCAATTGCCGGTGTTGCTTGTTGCCTTCCACCATTGTGTGTTGCAGTAACTGAACTTAGTCATGAGGCTTGGTGGTAAGTGCAGTTTCTGTGAAGCCATCTCACTGGGCCATGCTTTCACTTTAGTTGAATTCATTCAAACTTTCTTTCCCAAAGGAAGGAATGAGTATTTATTATTAGGAAGTTAATCACTACTAAAGTATAAATCTTTGTTAAGTTACAAATGATATGTCTCCCTTTCTATATCTTATTGAATTTTGTAGTGTACAAATTAAAAAATTTCATATATTTTTATATGTGAGCATACACACAGAGACTCACTTACCATGCCATATCACATATGTGGAGTCAGTGGACATCTACCTACCATGTTAGTTCCAAGGACTGAAACCATTGGTACTTTTACCTGCTTATTCATCCTGCCAAACCTAGATAACCTTTTTCCTCCTTTAGTATCTTTGTTATAAATTAATTTTTTATAAAGCATATTTTTGTGATATGTATTTTTTATGTGTATTTATCCTTCTATAATAACATGGCATAGAGTGAGTGGCTTTTAGAGAACAAAAACTTGTTTGTTACTTCTCAAATTGTAGGTGAGGGTACTGGTAGATTTTTTTTGTCTAGTGTTGGCCTGTCTTCTGGTTTATACACAGCCATCTTCTGAGAATGTTCTTTCTCATCTGGTAGAAGGGATAAGGAGATTCTCTGAGTTGTGGGGCATGATCCTATTCATGAGAATTCTGCCCTTGAGAACTGATTACCTATTGAAGACCATGCCTTCTAGAACTGACAGGACCTTACAAATTTTGTGGCTCAAAGTATTTAATCTGGAGTTGGAGAGATGACTCCAAAATTTGTAGGAAGAAGGAATTTCAATTGAAAAATTGTCACTACCAGAGTGCATCTATGGGAAGATTTTCTTGATTACTGATAGATGTGGAGGGCCATGCCCATTTTGGTTGCTGCTACCTTTGAGCAGGTGGTCTTGTTGGAGAAAGATACCTTTTCTTCCCCAAGTTGAATTTGCCCATATGTTTTATCATAGCAATAAAAGCCTTTGCTAAACACCTATCTGAGAAATAAATTCTTGAGATGGAAACTCATGGAGATACAAATGTCAGACTTATTTTCTTCTCATCGGACCACTTTCCCATTCAGTTATATAAAACACAGATATCACATTTTCCTCAGTATTTTGAAGTTGCTGGTGGTATGATTAATCAGTGCTCATGAGACACAATTTGTACTGATAGAATGTGACTGCTGGGTAATTTGTTCAGATTTTTTTACTGGGCTTATTCCTGTTTGTTTTGTATGATGACATACATCATCCATTGTTGGGGTAATTGTTTTCTGTAATAGATTTAAACAAAATTTATGCTACTGTAGAATTTACAAAGGAGAATTATATTAAATGATATATTAAAAGATGTATAGTCGGGCTTGGTGGCACATGCCTTTAATCCTGGTACTCGGGAGGCAGAGGCAGGTGGATTTCTGAGTTTGAGGCCAGCTTATTCTACAAAGTGAGTTCCAGGACAGCCAGGGCTATACAGAGAGACCCTGTCTCGAAAAACCAAAAAAAAAAAATGTATAAATCAGTCATGATGGCACTTTTTTTTTTTAATATTTAGCTGACATGACACATCTCAGCATGTAGGAGACAGAGTTAGGCAGATCTCTGCCAGTTCAAGGTCAGCCTCATCCACAGAGAGAGTTCCAGTGCAACCAGGGGTACACAGTGAGGCATGCTTCAAAAAATACATAAACTTAAATAGGCTTTGACTACTTTTATGAGTTTTAGCATTATAAGTTCATAATCCCCTCTATTTATTTTTAACTTGTTATTCTGTATAAAGGTCATAAAAGATTTTGTAGAAAGCAAACACACACTACTATTCTAGATTTGAGAAAAACAAACAAACAAACAAACAAACAAACAAAATCAACAAGAGATGTTAAAGTTGAATGGCCTATATAACTCCCGAAAAAACTTATTTTGGTCTTCTCAAAACATCTATGCTATATTTCTTTTGCTTTCTTGTGAAATAAATATAAGTTCCCAGAGAAACTAAATATATGTAAATAAATATGTTTACATCTAAACGTTATGTGCATGTATACATGCACATAACGTTTAGATGTAAACTTCAAATCCTCAGGTCTGGAAGCTATTATAATGGCAAGACGCAGAAGGAAAGTAAGTTTTTATTCAATAAAGGTTAAAATATAAAATACGTACTGAATTCCTGCAAAAGACTAAACATGTGATAGAAAAAAAGCAGTAGTTTTTCTATCAGGTATGTCACATAAAAGGCAATCTACCTTGCTAACCTTACCACTCAATTTTAGGAAAATCAGGTTAAAGTGCAAGGACAAATCACATCACACACAACAGAATGCTTAAATTAGAAAACAAACCAATACCCATTGCATATATTATTAGATTATATAATATTTACAACTGATACACTGAGGGCAAGAATGTGAAGAGGACTGACCACTTTGGACAATTCTGGATTGTTATTTAGCAAAGCAGAATGTCTGACACAAAGAGTTCTGGTGTTAGACATATGGCCAAAGTGTAAGTGCAGACTTGTTTATTAAAGTCAAATATAGAGCATTCATCATAACAGTGCCCACAATGACACAATGAATAAGACCACCAACAGGTGCATGAAATATGACATATTAACGGTACATAGTAGTAAGGGTGGATGATCTACAACTACAGGAAGCATGGCGAGTAATTATCATGAATATAACATTGTATGATTGAAGCTAGACACAGACGATGGTGTGAGCTCAATTTATATGGAGTTCAAAAACTAAGAAAACGACTAATATATGGGACTTGGAATCTTAATGATGATTACTTTGAAAACCAGGGATTCGTGATGGTGCTAGAACAGAATAGGGTGCTAGCTAATACTCTCTTTGATTATTTGGTTAAAGCTGTCTTTCCTCTGGGAAACACCCAGGGAATTCTATACTTAGGATTTTTGCAGTTTTTTAGTGGAATACTTCAGTAGATAATATTTTATAAAATACGATGATGAGGGCTGGAGAAATGACTCGGTGGTTAAGAGTATGTGTTCTCTCAGAGGAATAGCATTCGAATCTAGGCATCCATTAGATGGTTTACAACCATCTACAACTCCAGGTCCAGGGGATGCTCACTTCTGACTTCCTCAGGTACCATTAATGCATGGTGCATACATACCTACATACATACATGCATGCATGCATGCATGCATGCATACATATATACATGTTGGCAAAACACTCACATAAAATAGTATGCATACATGTAATTAAAACATTCAAAATATGTGACTGCAAATGATACACAGTGTAAAATAGATTCATGGTTGTTTCTTGTCCATTACATGAAGATGTTTGAAGAACATTATCAGGCTTAGGTTGGCCCAATTAAATCCTAATCAGAAATTAATATGAGCCAAGTGCAGAGAATATCTACAGCACATAACTCCTTTAAGCTACTCATTGTGCACAAGAGTCTGTGCTACATCATGAGCAAGAATCATTGAGAATTGTTTGGCCATGGTCCTGCTGTTGCAGAGATATGTCGATGCTTAAACTAAGTAGGCAAAAGTAGTAATTGTGCTCACAACAAAATACTGAGTCCAAGAATATTTAGCCCATATTATTAGATTATTCTTCATCCATATTATTCTCTATGCATGTCTTTCCTCTTGCTCTCTTGTTTTATCTACTGCAAGAAAACATTTCTGTTCACTTAATGGATTTCAGGCCTTCTTTAAAAAATTCAGAACCATCTGATATTTATCTTGATTTGGATGTCATTCAGAGTGTTTGCAATGAAAGAGATTTTCTCTATGCCTCTCTAATACCCGCGATCCGTCACTGCCACTCGGCTGGGTGCCCTTGGTGTTGTCTTCCTTTTGATGAAATGTTTCATGAAAATAATATGAGATGCATAAATGTGCATTTTACAAAGTTAATTTGGACTATTAGGTGGAGTGGTTAGGTGGATGTAGCAGGTTTATGCGCTTAAATAGAAGTATTAGCCTGGTGTCATTTTAAACATGATGATTTTATGAAATAATTAAAAAAGCGATACAGGTGGTAATTAAAAAAGCCCATTTGTGATCTACATATTCATGGGAAATGAAACTCCAGAATCAAACTACTATCCAGATGGGGTCTTCAAAGCCTGACTTTGCTTTAGTGAATCTAGAGCACTCAAATATTCACGACAACTTTTAAACTTGTTTTTAAACTGATGTCAAAGAGATGGAGAGTACAAGGGGAAATTTGCCTTTTTGCTGTTGGTGTGCCTGAAGTGAAATCTCATTGGTGAGCATGGTGTGCATCTTTCCCTAGCTCCCAGTGTTAGCTTTTATCATTTTATACTGCTCCAGACTCAGGCAAGTTTAACTTTCCTGAGCTAAAACAAAGAGAAATTTAGTTATCTTATCTCCACCCAGATAACCACCCTGTCTTTCACCTCTTGGTGCATCCTTCATGCTCTCATGAGCAGATGGACCTTCTTCCTCCATGAATGTCAGTTATTTAAGGATGCACATATGCCAGCTATATAGGAAAATTTGGCTGTGAAGAAATTCCTGTTCCTTAATTGATATACTTTTACTTAATTTAAATACTGTACAATACTAATATCATGCAAAACACCAAATGGTAACCCAGCTAGTGTATATAATACAAAGATAATCATCTTTGTGTTAAGCAGAAAATAATTTGCTAAAACTATTAATAATAATAATTATTAATTATTATCATGAATGTGTATATGTAATGGGTTTGTGGATGAGTACTCATCTGATCATTCCATTTTTCTGTTCCTTTTTTTTTTTTTTGCTGCTAACAGGTGGTGGAAGTCACCAGTTCCTAATAGTTTTCAGTCATAGCTAAGTCCTATGGAGATATTTATAGTTAAACATAAATGGAAGAGAAGACAACCTAGTTAAGCAATGACTCTATGTCTGATTGATGTTATCATGAAACATGGGAAGAGAATGGCAAAAATCCCTCGATGGCATTTCATAGTTATGTATTTGCAACTGCAAAGGGGAGGCAGGAATAGAATTGACTAAAGTCATTTATGCTCTGAACGATGAGCATAACCACTCTCTAGAGTAAAAGGCCTTTTGCTTAGCAAAACATTTTGACAGGTTGCTTGAGTTTCATGCCAAGGCTCCTGGACACAGTTTGCAAAAATGCCTGTATGAGCCTGTGTCTGTCTCTGCCTCTGCCCCTCCCTCCTTACCTCTCCTCCTCCCTCCCCCCTCCTACTTCTCTTCCTCCTCCTCCTCCTGCTCCTGTTCCTCCTCCTCCTTCTACTCTCTCTCATGAAAGGATGAAGGAAGAATCTTGAAATTGGAGAAGTTTTGACCAAGCAAAAAGAAACTACCAAAAAGGAGTCCTGAAGAAGAAGGGGGGCTCTGTAAAATGTGGGGAACACATTCTTCTACATACATTCATTCTTTTTTAATTTAAACATGTTGAAAAGCAAACATTGGTATCAATGAACATCCTGGAATGCACTGCCCATACTGAAGAAATTGTCAGCTTTTTCTCTTCTGAGCTCCTTGGTTATTTTTTCCCCTGCTAATAAATATATATGCTTTGCTGAGAACTCTCTTCAATCACCTCAGCTTGTCTCAGAAACAGGGAAGGAACTTTTTTTTTAAACTTTATTTTTTCTTTATTGAAATAAAGAATTTCTTACTCCTCTTTCATACAATATATCCTGATTGCAGTTTCTCCCCCCCCTTGTACTTATCCCAGTTCCTTCCCTCTCCTCCTCCCCTCCTGATCTATTCTCTTTCTAGCTCTCACTAGAAAAAAACAGGCTTCCAAGAGATAGCAAGCAGCATGACAACATATAAGATGAAGCAAAAACTATTATATCAAAGTTGAAAACAGCAATCCAACAGTAGAAAAAAAATCCCAAGAGTAGGAACAAGAGTCAGAGATCCACTTGGTCTCAGTCATGAGTCACATTAAAATGCTAGGCTAATAGATATAGTATATACTCAGAGGGTCGTGTAGGCTTCCTGCTGTGCCTGCTGCTTCAGTCTCTGTGAGCTCATATACTGATTGAGAAGGTCTTTTTCTCTGGGTGTCCTCCATCCCCTCTGGCTCTTACAATCATTTCACCTCCTCTTCTGTGGGATTCCCTTAGCTCTGGCATGAAGGCTATGATGAAGACCCTCAATTTAGAGTCTCTCACCACCACATTCTGTTTGGCTGTGGGTCTCTGCGTTTGTCAGGGGAGGAACATTTAATCCCCAAATTATTATTACTTCCTTAATGTTATCAAATCTCTGAGTTCAGCTAACTACAATTGACTTTAAAGGATTGTGATTTTTTTTTTTTTAACCACTGAATCATGAGAATTCAGGCAAGTTTCGAAATGATTCCCTGTAGCTCGAGGTGTGATACCTGAACCTCATTTGAAGTTCTTCCACCCATGTTATTTTTTTGTGGGATGTGTCCAGTAGAATTTTCCTTTCTTTTGCTTTTGTTTTTGTTTGTTTGGGTTGGTTTGTTGGTTGTTGTTGTTTTGGTGTTTTGAGTTTGTTTTGTTTGGGGGAGTGCTTTTGTTTTTGTTTTGTTTGTTTTTCATTCAAGACGAAAGGGTTTCTGTGTAGCCTTGGTTGTCCTGGAACTCACCTTGTAGAATAAACTGGTTTCAGAATCATTTAGGTCCACCTGCCTCTACTTCTCAAGTGCCAGGAATAGCAATGACTGGCAGATTTTTCATTTTTAGACGTTAACTGTTTATATTTTTAATGGAGAGTTATTTCCCTCTGTTGCCAATGTTCCCAATGTTCCCCATAAATTTGTATATTGATTTAGATCACATATTTTAATGTTTTTAATTTTACATTCTAGGGCCATCAAGATGGTTCAGCAGGCAAAACATGTGTCACATAAGTCTGACTGGCAACTTGAGATCCATCCTTATGGTCAAGGGTATAAAGAGACAACCTTTTCATTTGAGAAAGTGATCTTCTGACCTCCATCTCCACATATACACCACAGAATGCATGCCTCCACAAACTGATATGGACAAACACATCAATAATAATAATTAATAAAATAAAAATTTTATCTTGTACATTTTAATTAAAATATAATTGTATCACTTTCCCTCATTCCTTTCCTCCTTCCACCTTCTTCCCTTTCCCCCAACCCCTTCTAGTCCATTTTCTCACTCTTAAGTTGATAGTCTCTCTTCTTCTTCTTCTTCTTCTTCTTCTTCTTCTTCTTCTTCTTCTTCTTCTTCTTCTTCTTCTTCTTCTTCTTCTTCTTCTTCAATTTTTATTGTTACATACATATATGCATATATGTCTGCTGAGTCCATTTCTGTTGTGCATATGTTGTGCATATGTTGTGCTTCAGAGCTAACCATTTTGTATTGGACAATAGGCTAAGTTTCCATCTCTCAGTCATTACTTCCCAACAGTTACTTATCTAAGAGTGGGACCCCCATGGAAAATTTCCCCTTTCATATTAACATATCTATTAAGATGAAATTTTTTTTAATTTTTTTTTTAAATTTAGGCATTCCTATGAGGGTCTATGAGAAGATGTCGTGTTATTCTGGCTTTTACAATCTTTTTGCCCCCTTTTTCATAATGTCCTATGAGTCATAGATTCACAAGTTGTGAGGTAGATGTATCTCCTGGGGCTGGATTCTCCATAATCTGTTGATTTCTATAGTGTATTCAGTTGTGATTTTCTGTATTGATCTCCATTTGCGATAAAGAGAAACTCCTTTAATAAGTGTGGCACCTTCCACCTCCTCTTATTTGTAAGTATAAGGATGAGATTTAGAATAGAATATAGTGGAAAATTGTGCTGATGTAGAAAGGTTGCAATAGTAGATTCTCTTCTAAGATTCATGGCATCACCATTTCTAAAAAATTGACTAGATTTCCAGGACCAGGCATGGTTTTCCTCCTGATGATTGAGTATTAAATCTGATTAGACAGCTGTTGGTTACCACCAAGATCTAAGTTCTACTTACTGCCCCTTTATGAACAGCTTGCTATTGAGATCATTGTTATAGTGTTATAGGTGTTACAGGAGGGTGGAACTATTAATTAATTGCTCCCTCTCTTGGCAGCTTGCATTGTATTTTCTGGTACCATGGAAGCTAGACCACAGGGAGGAGCCTTTCATGTTAAATCCAGCTCAAATAATCTGAGACCGGTGTCCTAAGTATGCAGTGTCTTCAGCAATAGGGACTTACCCTTCAGGTCTAAGAAGCAACCAGTGAGCCCAACCATAGTCTATATTATTTAGGAGTCACTTGGACCATTTTGACCAATCATTGCTGCTTCATATGACAAGTATCATCTATTTCCCACTCAATCCCCCTCTTCGGTGGTCTCTTTATGCTTTTTTGGTTTCCGCCATGATTCTGTGTTGTATACGCACATCAGAAGATACAGAGTCAGGAATCTCAAACGAGAGGGAACGTATGACATTCAATTGCCTGCAATTTTCATGACTTCATTTTCTTTACAGCTGAACCGTGTTCTACTGTGTCCATGTTTCACATTTGCATTACCCATTCATCTGCTGAAGGATGTTCAGGGTGGTTCCACTTCTTAGCTATTGTGAACAGAATATCAATGTCTGAGAAGGTGTTGATAGAGACATTTAGCTGACGGTAGAAAACCTACCTTGAATGTAGATAGTAACATTCTATGGCTGGGGTTTTTGTCTGAAAATAAAGACAAAATGGGAAAGCAAGATTCTTCCTCATCTCTGCTTCCTGATTTTGGACATTATGCGAGCAGCCTCCTCAAGTTCCTGCAGCCATGACTTCCAAGCTACTACAGACTATAACCTCAAACTGTAAGTCAAAGAAACCTTTTGCTTTTTAAATTGCTTTTGTCTAGCTTTTTTTTCAAGTGATGAAGAAAAGCACTATGTCATCTAATTAAAAATGTTTCCTAGTAAAAATGTGTGTGTGTGTGTGTGTGTTTTCCCTAGTAAAAACCTGCCCAAGCATCTTGGCCAATGGTTTAGAATTATGAGACATTCTGCAGTCATGCTGGACAAGTGAGTTTGTAATGTCTTTCATATAATTTCCTTATGTGCATTTGCATTGTAAATAAATTCAGGTGACTGGAGAAATTATAGGTGGATAAAAGAAACCCTGAGAGTCAGCACACCCAGAAACCAAGTTTAAGATTGAAAAAAAAACAAAAAACAAAAGGCAAACCAAAGTAAAACCAAATAGAACATTTCCATTTTCAAGTTTTTCTTCTTCTTTTTCATCATCATTAACTTTTTGTCAATTTTGTTTTCTTTAATCTAAGTAGAAAGTTTTCTTTCTTTAAAAAAGGCCTATAATTATTTTTCAAAAATTGCATGTAGGCAACAATAATTAACAAAAACTATTAATTTGAAGGGTAGTCAGAGGGATATATATGGGAGGGTCTTTAGGGAAGAAAGGGAAGGGTGATGTTATATTAAAATAAGCTCAAAAATAAAAGAAATAATTAAAGAAATAAAAATTATGTGTGTCTATATGTGGTATATGCATGTGAGTGCAGTGCCTATGAAGGCCAGAAGAGGGTGCTAATCTCTTGAAACTGGATTTACAGTCAGCTGTGTATCAACCCATATGGGTGATGGGAACTTAGAGAAGGTTTTCTGGGAGAGCAGAAAGTTCTCTTACTTCAAAGCTACCTCTCCATTCCCTAACCTACCTTAAATCTATTTATTTCCTAGTGGTAATTTGTCTAAGGGTAGCAGGAACAACTTTATTAATATAAAAGTTTTAACTTTTATTTTAATTTAATTTCCTCTATAGAGATTTTAAGTTTTTGAGATGTTGCTATCTGTGGTGGCGCACGCCTTTAATCCCAGCACTCAGGTGGCAGAGGCAGGTGGATTTCTGAGTTCGAGGCCAGCCTGGTCTACAAAGTGAGTTCCGGGACGGCCAGGGCAATACAGAGAAACCCTGTCTCAAACAACAACAACAACAACAACAACAACAACAACAACAACAACAAGAAAAAAGAAAAAAAATTGACATATTCAAAGAAAACCACTAATTTAGGTGGAGCACTGCCTTTGTCTATCTATTCTTAAATACTTTTTTGAGGGAATTGTGGATTGGTATGGTGGTTCACACCTTTGAATTCCTGCACTTGGGATATGCGAGTTTGAAACCAGCATGATGTACACAGCAAGTTTCTGGCCAATTAGAGCTTCATAGTGAGACCCTGTCTCCAACAAACAAACAAACAAACAAACAAACAAGCAAATAAGCAAACCCCAGCCAACTAAACCAACCACCTCTATTCCCAAACACAAACCAAAGCAAACCAAGAAATGATAACTATAGATGCTGAATGCAAGGATGAGAAAAAAAAATTAGGAAAAAAAAAAAAAGAACAGTGGTAGAATCTTAGAAACTAAGTCAGTAAACCTAAGAACTCATGAGGGTAACTGAACAGAAAAACCTAAAAAACCTTAACTAAGATACTTTTTGATCAAACTTCTTCAAGGTAATAAAGCCATGAGAAAAGTCAGACTTTTTCTTTTCTTTCTCTTTCTTTCTTTCTTTCTTTCTTTCTTTCTTTCTTTCTTTCTTTCTTTCTTTCTTTCTTTCTTTCTCTCTCTCTCTCTCTCTCTCTCTCTCTCTCTCTCTCTCTCTCTCTCTCTCTCTCCCTTCCTTCCTTCCTTCCTTCCTTCCTTCCTTCCTTCCTTCCTTCCTTCCTTCCTTCTTTCTTTTTCTTTTTTTTTTTTTTTTGCTATTAGTTATAAGGCTCTGCTTTCATATTCCTTTTTTAATTAGGTATTTTCTTCATTTACATTTCCAATGCTATCCCAAAAGTCCCCCATAACCTCTCCCCCACCACTCCCCTACCCACCCACTTCCACTTCTTGGCCCTGGCACTTCATTGTACTGAGGCATATAAAGTTTGCAAGACCAATGGGCCTCTCTTTCCACCCATGGCCGACTAGGCCATCTTCTGCTACATATGCAGCTAGAGATACGAGCTCTGGGGGGTACTGGTTAGTTCATATTGTTGTTCCACCTATAGGGTTGTGGATCCCTTTAGCTCCTTGGGTACTTTCTCTAGCTCCTCCATTGGGGGCCCTGTGATCCATCCAATAGCTGACTGTGAGCATCCACTTCTGTAAGGCCAGGAGATTTCTAATCAGAAGGTACCTTTGCCAGATGGAAAGTGCCATTTTTTTTTTTCAAGAACTGAAGGAAAAATGAAAAAGTGACCAATAACCCATATTTTTATTCTATCAAAAAATGCTCGAGGAATAAGAGCAATCGAGCTATTCTTTGGTGATAGAAAATCAGGAGTGTGGAGCCAGTAAAAGAATCCAGAAACAATGGCTAAGTCTTTTCCAAACAGAATGGGAATGGTAGCAGGAAGAATCTTGGCACGCCAGGGCGAAAGAACAACAGAAGGTGCATTAATGTGGGTCTTTCAGCTCTTCATTTCTCTACATTAGATTGATGGTTCTCAATGCCTGAGATGGAGGATGTATAAAGGCTTGTATTATGACAGAGCAAGCAAAGGAAGCTATTGGGAGCTAACATTTTCCCCTGTTACCTAATAATCAACACCAGTAGATAAAGCTGTGTACTCACCTCGAGCAACTGCTAAAAATGTTGAATCTCTGAGACTTAAAAGCACTGCTGACAAACCAGAATGAAGTTTTTATCCAATTGAAACTGAAAGCTACGAAAAATTAGAACTCCTGAATGTACTTCAGGGAACTTGCAGGGGGATAAAACTTTTTTTTTTTTTAAAACATGAAAGATGATGTGAGTTACATTGCATCCTCCCTAAAATGTAGTTAGTTGAAGTGCACTGCAGAGTGTAAGTGGATTTTTTTTTTAAAGCCTGCTATGGGAAAGGGAGTGATATTGCAAGAGAGAACACCTGGAAACAGAGGACTGGCTATAGAGAGTTGTGGAGCTAGTGGCTTAATGGTGAATTAGTAAAATCAGAAACAAGGAGGGATTTGGTAAAAGAAGTCAGGGGCACATAAAGAGCACTACAAGTATGGAGTTTTGCTTATTTGGGATTTTGTGTAGGACATTTTTTGTTGTTGTTGTTGTTGGTGGTGTTGTTGGAGAGTGGCACAATCCCTACTGCCCCATTTCTTCTCATACTGCCATGTGAATCATCTATTCTCTGGATTTAAAATTAAGAGTCATTATGCATTAAGTTACATTATAGACTTAGTGGGTTTTTATGGAGGGACCCTTGGCCTAGTTTTCTATTTTTTTCTCTTTCCTTTTGTTCATATTAGTATGCATTCATTATACAAAAACCTGTGTGGCATTGAGGCATTTTCAGAGATGTATAGCATTTGCTTTAATCATGTCCACTCCCTGTGACCCTCCACTCCTCTTCCCACCCCCAAGGTTCCTTTGTCTTCTAGAATGTTTCCCTTTGTACTTTCATATCACACATATATAATCTACACTTCTGCATGTGAGACAAAACGTGCAGCATGATCTCAGTCTGTATTACTTCACTTCACATCATGATCTCCTGCTGTTCCATTCACTTTCCCGAAAAATAATTTCATCTTGTTCTTTTTAGTGGTAGAACAGAATTGCATGATATATATATAATGGTAGGAGAGCTGCTCCCCCTCTTTCTCTTTCTCTCTGTGTAGTGTATGGGTATGTGTAGGGGTATGTATGTGTGTGTGGTGTATGGGTATGTGTAGGTGTGTATGTGTGTGTGGAATATAAGTATGTTTAGATGTGTGTATGTGTGTGGTTTATGGATATGTGCAGGTGTGTGTTTCTCTGTGTGTGGTGTATGAATATGTATAGGTGTGTGTGTGTGTGTGTTGTTTGGGTATGTGTATGTGGTATATGGCTATATGTAGGAGCATGTGTGTATGTGTATGGTGTATGGATATGTATAGAGTTGTGTGTGTATGTATGTGTGTGTTATATGTGTACATGTAGGTTTTGTGTGTGTGTGTGGTGTGGTGTGTGTACATGGTCTATGGGTATGTTCAGGTGTGTGTGTGGTGTATGTGTGATATGAGATATGTATATGTATGTGTGAGGTGTATGTGGTATGTGTATGTGTGTGGTGTATGGATATGTATAGGTGTGTGTGTGTGTGTGTGGTGTGTGTATATGGTCTAAGGGTATGTTTAGGTGTGTGTGTGTGCGGTGTATGTGTGATATGAGATATGTATATGTATGTGTGAGGTGTATGTGGTATGTGTATGTGTGTGGTGTATGGATATGTATAGGTGTGCGTGTGTGGTGTGTGTATATGGTCTAAGGGTATGTTTAGGTGTGTGTATGTGCGGTGTATGTGTGATATGAGAAATGCGTGTGTATGTGTGTATGTGTAAGTGTGTGTGTGTGTGTTTGTATGATGTATGTGTGTGTGTGTGTGTGTGTGTGTGTGTGCAGCTTCACAGGCACTTTCTTGCTCATAAACACGTAAGATAGAACTGTGGGTCCATGTTATAGTATGTCCATTTATATTGAAATTCATTGAATTTATGTGTCAAGTTTTTTTCTTATTGTTATTTGTTAATTTTTTTCTAAAATACTTAAAATATAGTCAGGAAGATGGCTCAGTGGGTAAAGATACTGACTGCCAGGCATGATGATGCATTCAGTTTTTGGAACCCAGCTGCTAGGAAGAGAGAACTGATTCCCTCCCATATGGTGTCTTCTGCCATCATGGGACACACTCACCCATGGACAAAATAATTAAATAAATGAAATAAAATACTAAAAATAAAAATTTGTGACATTTTTTGTCCTGACTCTGATTACGGGTGTCTCTTTTCTGGCTTCTCTGCTTGAATTTTACAGTGATAGAATAAGACATAAAATACTATTACTCCCATAGGCTTAGAGTCATTTACCAAAACAAAAATTTTAGAGTGTAAAATTACTTTAAAACTTACTTAATGAATTTCTCTAGAACATACACATTTTTTTTTGTCCTACATATCTAAGAAACCCAAGTATGTAATTAGTCAGATCCATATAGTTTCAAAATGGGAAGATTTCAAATTGAATAGACAAAAGGCATTTTGATGAATAATGGGTGTGTATGATTTTGGTTTCTTTCAGCATAAAACCAACCCTAGAAAAGCAGTCCGTGCATGCACTGTGGCAATTACCCTAATTAACTCCTAGGACATCAGTGCCTTCTTGGCTTTGGGTCAAGTTTGAAATTAAGAAAGTGAACAGGTTTTTCAGTAATTATGCAGGAAAGCAGGCATTTCATGTGAGGTTTGATTTGTTTGGAACTGAGCTGGAGTTTAGAGATGAATTGTCTATGTTACTTTTCTACATGTTACCTTCACTGTCTTGGAATGTTCTCAGGCTCTCGAAGGCCATCAATATTAATTGATGAAGTGATTGACAAGACACTTCAAGTCTGTTAAAAAATGTATTTTGTAAGGAGATTTTAGACAGGCTTTGAACAGGTTGACACACATTCTCAATACAAAAAAAAATCACTAAGGGTACAACCAAATTCAACACCGTTTCTTAACCTTATTAGCTTTTTATTACTAGAACAACAACCTGAGGCAACATGATTGTAAGGAAAAGTTGTATTTTAGCTCATGGTGTCTGAAGTTTCAGTCCATGGCTGTTGGCCCTATTGTTTGTAGGAGTTGGGATATCACTGTGGGGAGAAATCACAGTGGCAGTGGGAATGGCTTGCACATGAAAAATGAAGAGGACAAGATGCAGCCCCTTTAGGGACAAGCACATTATGAGCCCAAGGCTTGGTCACACTGCTTAAAAATTCTACTGCCTCCCAATAGTGCGAAACTGGCAACAGATGAGTTGTTGAGAGCTAGTCTACATCCAAACTATGACATAGACCTTGTTTGTTTTGTCTTGTTTTGTTTTGTTTAGTTCAGGGATATTACTATGAGAGAAGACTCCTGTAAGAGTCACAGTTGGTGACCATGACCATGAAAAGTTACATTATACTCCAGTGTTTTTACTTGGAAGATGTCTGTGGAAAAATGTGTAGGCGAGATAGGCGCTTAAAACGGGAAATAGTGATGACAATAGAATGGCTTGTTAAAAGAAGAAATGGGTCAAAAAGGCTCAGTCCATGTCCTCTGTAGAAAGTTCTCCATGTGCTGTATTATGCATATGGAAGCACAGATTTCCGTTTGCCTGCTGATATGGAGTGACAGTCAGAAAGGTCACTAGTAGGGATTTTCTTTCCTCATGCCAACCTACTTATAACAATTTCTCCTCGCCCCAACTCCACCCAGTAGGATGTTATGTTATGGTCATGACTTATGAGTATGAATTGAGTGTTCCACCATTAGGTGGGGTGGAATGCAGCTGAATTTGTGACTCAGTGAAGAACAATTCATTTGTTTTGTTTTTTTTTCTTTTTTTTCAAGACAGGGTTTCTCTGTGTACCCCTGGCTGCCCTGAAACTCTCTCTGTTACCAGGCTGGCCTCGAACTCAGAAATCCACCTGCCTCTGCCTCCCAAGTGCTGGGATTAAAGGCGTGCGCCACCACGCCCGGCAACAATTCATTTGTTGATGGGGCTTTTTCTATTTAGGGTCTTGAATTTCAAATGCTGAGATGACTTGTGTAGAACTCCCATCTTTTTGCTGTGACTGTCCTTCCAGCCGCTGCTTGTTGTCCTGACACAAACTGCAGACTTCTCAGAGGCTTGCCTGTGGCTCTGCTTGCCCGTGTCTTCTGATCAGCTTCTAAGGAAGCTGCTGTTTCTCATCTTTACTTTCCTAGAACCCTTCTAGGAGTTTTTCTTATGCTTCGGAAAGGTGAGGAGGCTTGCTTCTTCTCCTTGGGAAAAGCAACTTGAGTGACTAAGAGCATGTTGGCTGGAGTGTGCAGCATGTCTCCCCTTCTCTTCTTTGCCCTGGACCAAGTGTTCATTTAGTCTTTCTAAAGGGAAACCATAACATGCATCTAGTTTCTTTAACCAGGCTGATGCACAGGAAACAACATGGTAAAGTTGTAAACTTGTAAACTTGACACAACATTACTGTTTACGTTTGGTACTAGTAGGATGTGTTAACTAGTCACTAGCAAAGCAAAAAAAGGTTTGGCTAGAGATGCTTTGTTTGAAGTTCTGTCAGTTTCCCAGCAACAGATACAAAATGAGGTAAGGTGGTTTTGTATGCCTTATTTGGAATGAACAAATCTAAAAGAGCTGGAAAAAGCAAAAAATCAAGGTAATAAAACAGTGTTTCTCTTTTGTAAGTTAAAAGCATTTGTTCAAAGAAGGCAGGGCTATTTTGTGAGCAGCACTGGCTAAATAAAGCCCCCTTGGTAAGAGTATTCCTCAACCGTCTTCAGAATCTTCAAGTTTCCACTGACTGCAGAATTGCTTGTTAGAAGCACAGACCAAGCAGGGCATGGTGGCACACGCCTTTAATCCCAGCACTCGGGAGGCAGAGGCAGGCGGATTTCTAAGTTCGAGGCCAGCCTGGTCTATAAAGTGAGTTCCAGGACAGTCAGGGCTATACAGAGAAACCCTGTCTTGAAAGACCAAAAAAAAAAAAAAAAAGAGAAGCACAGACCATCACAGTGCCCAGCTTCAACTGAGATCTATGCAACAGGTTTGACCCTGTTCCCATGTTTATCTAATTGCAAGTAATGTCAATGGAGGTGAGATGTTGGTAGAGGACACATGGACACATGACTTTCAACCCATGAAATGCTCTTTTCATCTGGGGATTGTAGTTGACCAAAAAACAAAAACAAAAAACAAAAAACAAAAGAGTTATTATTATTTTTTTAATCTCAATGGATTAGAGGAACGTCTGTTTAACACCTATTTTCAAGAAGATGTTACGAACATTGATTAAAAATATAGATTGTTCATCCTTCTCAGGAAACTGCATCTAATGAATAAGTGACTGCACAGGTCTGGAGGGATTGTGTTGCCAAGTCTGGAATGGCCTCTCAAGACCGGAGACTAAGAGCTTTGGGCCAGTGATTGTAGCCAGTACTATTTGGCTTTAAAGACTGTCGATTGCTGCTAGCCCTGGAGAGAATTTTCTAGGCTTTCTTTGCATGTGTTCGCTCACAGACAAAACGCTTTATTTGACAATTTTAAATTTGCAGGCTCATGTTATATTGTCCATGGTAGAAAAATGTGTGAAATTTTTATGTAGGCAATTTGCTCATTTTATTTCATAATTAGCCATAATTAAATGTACTTTGTATGGGTTATAATTAATATTTTATGACATAGAATAAAGAGAGTTTAAATATCTAATTTGAAAGATGGATTCAATATTTGGAAAGTGGAGCCCATACTTAATTGTTTGTAGATAACTATTTCTTTCTAATTTAAGAAATTAAATTAAATGCTGTTTAAGAGTCACCCAGGCTAATAGCAATTTATCTGGAAGAATTTGTGGCAATTGGTTATAAATACATATTTAACTAACAATATAATCACACAGATTACTGTGTTGCTAAGGAATATTTATTTTAATCATCATCAAACCAATATATTATTTAGTGCTTTAAAATTCTTTGTTGTAGTAAAGTAAGCTTTTTCTGACAATCAAGGCTGAATTTTTTTTTTATGACCACTTCTAGAGTCAATGTGAAAGCCATAATATTTTTGTTTAGAAATCATGTGTGCATTGAGTGTGAGAATGTGTGTGTGTGTGTTGGGTGGAACCAATTCCTATTAGCTACTTTTTGTATAGCATGTCATTCTGGGAATTAAAACTGATAGTAAAAGTGCCGAACAAAGCATAGACTGCTAAAGGAGGAAGAAATAGATTTCCTGCTTATGAATAAGTGTTTCAGTCACATAAAATTATTGCGTAGTTAAGAGAGATTTGTTCTTATTTATATCACTGGACTGAGTAGTCTTAGTCATAGTGTAGGGTCACCTCTGACCTTGAAACTGTCACCTCTTCTTGCCATCACTGCACAAGCCATATAAGCTAGGCATACTTGATGATATAAATAGATGGCTGCCATCAGACCATTCCTGCGTGAGCTCAGGGAACCCCCTCGACAACTCTGTGAAGTGAATGGAAGCATTCAGGGAGCTAGTTCCTTCTAGTGGATGATACACGCCAACTGAGAACATCTGGAAGCGATGACACAGCGTCGAGTTTGTGACCAAGCCTTGATTAGGGTCACAGAGACATTTTATGAAGTAGTTCACCCTCAATACACTAGGGATTCTCTGAAAGTGCTCTATTCAGCAAAGGACCTGAAAGATTTTCAGTCATTCCCTTTAGCAGAGAAACCCCAAACAAATACGACAGGCTTAGTTCCTTTTTCCCATCTGAAAGACAGTACTCAAGAAGTGATGTCCTTTAAAGCCACCCATACACAGCAGTGAATTCTACTTCCTTGAACCAGAAAAGGCTCCCATCCCAGCAGAAGAGGACTGAGGCCTGGCATGTACAGTGTCCATGGGCAAAGCACAGCAGGAACAGCGAGGTTCAAGTAACTTCACAGGACACGGGATTGGGAGCTAACCTGTGAACTATAACCCTCTGGAAACAGTTACAGGGTTACTGGAGAAGAGTGGAACCCAGCTGGCCTCTGCTTTATGAAGGCCAGACAAGAGGGAACAGAGTGAAGTTAAAGCAAGGATTCACGAAGGAGGTCCTTAAGGGCTGGCGTGCTTATGAAAGGGCTTCCTGTCTTGTATACTTCTACCCATACATATTCAGTTGTTCATCTCAGAATCCGGGGAGGAGGCTGTCAGAACTTCAGGCCTTTCATAGCTTCACAGAGGATTGAAAACTGGTTGACCTGAGCTCCAGCAGTTCATGAACATGAAATCTTATTAAGTGATTCTGCCGATAGGGCCACAAGCCTCTTCCGGTCAGAAAAGCACCGGGGTAGCTAGGGCGCAGGGTCGGCTGACACTCGCCAGCTACCCACAACACCCGACACAGGATCTTAAGACTTCTGGTGAGTGGAACACAGCTTCTGCTCCAATCCAATTGCGCGTGGGACCTAAGACTGCATTAGTTAGGGAAGCAGAAACCGGCCTGAGTAGGGACACAGGCCTCATTCTGCCGGATCAGCACCGGGGTAGCTAGAGCGCAGGGTCAGCTGACACCCGCCAGCTACCCACGACCCCCGCCACAGGATTTTGAAACTGCTGGTGAGTGGAACACAGCTTCTGCTCCAATCTTTAAACAGTGACAACGACAACAACTAACCCCAGAGATTACCAGATGGCGAAAGGTAAACGTAATAATCTTTTTTTTTTCTTATGCTCTTGTATATTCTTTCCTTTCTTTATTTTTTTTTATATTTTTATTACATATTTTCCTCAATTACATTTCCAATGCTATCCCAAAAGCCCCCATAGCGCCCCCCACTTCCCTACCCACCCATTCCCATTCTTTTGGCCCTGGCATTCCCCTATATTGGGGCATATAAAGTTTGCAAGTCCAATGGGCCTCTCTTTCCATTGATGGCCGACTAGGTCATCTTTCGATACATATGCAGCTAGAGACAAGAGCTCCGGGGTTCTGGTTAGTACATCATGTTGTTCCAACAATAGGGTTGCAGATCCCTTTAGCTCCTTGGGTACTTTCTCTAGCTTCTCCATTGGGAGCCCTGTGATACATCCAATAGCTGACTGTGAACATCCACTCCTGTGTTTGCTAGGCCCCGGCATCGTCTCACAAGAGACAGCTATATTTGGGTCCTTTCAGCAAAATCTTGCTAGTGTATGCAATGGTGTCAGCGTTTAGAAGCTGATTATGGGACGGATCCCTGGATACAGCAGTCTCTAAATGGTCCATCCTTTCATCACAGCTACGAACTTTGTCTCTGTAACTCCTTCCCTGGGTGTTTTGTTCCCAATTCTAAGAAGGTGCACAGTGTCCACACGTTGGTCTTCATTCTTCTTGAGTTTCATGTGTTTATCAAATTGTATCTTATATCTTGGGTATCCTAAGTTTTGGGCTAATATCCACTTATCAATGAATACATATTGTGTGGTTCTTTTGTGATTGTGTTACTTCACTCAAGATGATGCCCTCCAGGTCCATCCATTTGGCTAGGAATTTCATAAATTCATTCTTTTTAATAGCTGAGTAGTACTCCATTGTGTAAATGTACCATAATTTCTGTATCCATTCCTCTGTTGAGGGACATCTGGGTTCTTTCCAGCTTCTGGCTATTATAAATAGGGCTGCTATGAACATAGTGGAGCATGTGTCCTTTTTACCGGTTGGGACATCTTCTGGATATATGCCCAGGAGAGGTATTGCTGGATCCTCCGGTAGTACTATGTCCAATTTTCTGAGGAACCGCCAGACTGATTTCCAGAGTGGTTGTACAAGCTTGCAATCCCACCAACAATGGAGGAGTGTTCCTCTTTCTCCACATCCTCGCCAGCATCTGCTGTCACCTGAATTTTTGATCTTAGCCATTCTGACTGGTGTGAGGTGGAATCTCAGGGTTTTTTTGATTTACATTTCCCTGATGATTAAGGATGTTGAACATTTTTTCAGGTGTTTCTCTGCCATTCGGTATTCCTCAGGTGAGAATTCTTTGTTCAGTTCTGAGCCCCATTTTTTAATGGGGTTATTTGACTTTCTGGAGTCCACCTTCTTGAGTTCTTTATATATATTGGATATTAGTCCCTTATCTGATTTAGGATAGGTGAAGATCCTTTCCCAGTCTGTTGGTGGTTTTTTTGTCTTATTGATGGTGTCTTTAGCCTTGCAGAAGCTTTGTAGTTTCCTGAGGTCCCACTTGTCAATTCTCGATCTTACAGCACAAGCCATTACTGTTCTATTCAGGAATTTTTCCCCTGTGCCCATATCTTCAAGGCTTTTCCCCACTTTCTCCTCTATAAGTTTCAGTGTCTCTGTTTTTTTTTTTTGATTTTTAATATTTTTATTACATATTTTCCTCAATTACATTTCCAATGCTATCCCAAAAGTTCCCCATAGCGCCCCCCACTTCCCTACCCACCCATTCCCATTCTTTTGGCCCTGGCATTCCCCTATATTGGGGCATATAAAGTTTGCAAGTCCAATGGGCCTCTCTTTCCTTTGATGGCCGACTAGGCCATCTTTCGATACATATGCAGCTAGAGACAAGAGCTCCGGGGTTCTGGATAGTACATCATGTTGTTCCAATAATAGGGTTGCAGATCCCTTTAGCTCCTTGGGTACTTTCTCTAGCTTCTCCATTGGGAGCCCTGTGATACATCCAATAGCTGACTGTGAACATCCACTCCTGTGTTTGCTAGGCCCCGGCATCGTCTCACAAGAGACAGCTATATTTGGGTCCTTTCAGCAAAATCTTGCTAGTGTATGCAATGGTGTCAGCGTTTAGAAGCTGATTATGGGATGGATCCCTGGATACGGCAGTCTCTAAATGGTCCATCCTTTCATCACAGCTACGAACTTTGTCTCTGTAACTCCTTCCCTGGGTGTTTTGTTCCCAATTCTAAGAAGGTGCACAGTGTCCACACTTTGGTCTTCATTCCTCTTGAGTTTCATGTGTTTATCAAATTGTATCTTATATCTTGGGTTTCCTAAGTTTTGGGCTAATATCCACTTATCAATGAATACATATTGTGTGAGTTCTTTTGTGATTGTGTTACTTCACTCAAGATGATGCCCTCCAGGTCCATCCATTTGGCTAGGAATTTCATAAATTCATTCTTTTTAATAGCTGAGTAGTACTCCATTGTGTAAATGTACCATAATTTCTGTATCCATTCCTCTGTTGAGGGACATCTGGGTTCTTTCCAGCTTCTGGCTATTATAAATAGGGCTGCTATGAACATAGTGGAGCATGTGTCCTTTTTACCGGTTGGGACATCTTCTGGATATATGCCCAGGAGAGGTATTGCTGGATCCTCCGGTAGTACTATGTCCAGTTTTCTGAGGAACCGCCAGACTGATTTCCAGAGTGGTTGTACAAGCTTGCAATCCCACCAACAATGGAGGAGTGTTCCTCTTTCTCCACATCCTCGCCAGCATCTGCTGTCACCTGAATTTTTGATCTTAGCCATTCTGACTGGTGTGAGGTGGAATCTCAGGGTTGTTTTGATTTGCATTTCCCTGATGATTAAGGATGTTGAACATTTTTTTCAGGTGTTTCTCTGCCATTCGGTATTCCTCAGGTGAGAATTCTTTGTTCAGTTCTGAGCCCCATTTTTTAATGGGGTTATTTGACTTTCTGGAGTCCACCTTCTTGAGTTCTTTATATATATTGGATATTAGTCCCTTATCTGATTTAGGATAGGTGAAGATCCTTTCCCAGTCTGTTGGTGTTTTTTTTGTCTTATTGATGGTGTCTTTAGCCTTGTAGAAGCTTTGTAGTTTCCTGAGGTCCCACTTGTCAATTCTCGATCTTACAGCACAAGCCATTACTGTTCTATTCAGGAATTTTTCCCCTGTGCCCATATCTTCAAGGCTTTTCCCCACTTTCTCCTCTATAAGTTTCAGTGTCTCTGGTTTTATGTGAAGTTCCTTGATCCACTTAGACTTGACCTTAGTACAAGGAGATAGGAATGGATCGATTCGCATTCTTCTACATGTTAACAACCAGTTGTGCCAGCACCATTTGTTGAAAATGCTGTCTTTCTTCCACTGGATGTTTTTAGCTCCCTTGTCGAAGATCAAGTGACCATAGGTGTGTGGGTTCAGTTCTGGGTCTTCAATTCTATTCCATTGGTCTATTTGTCTGTCACTATACCAGTACCATGCAGTTTTTATCACAATTGCTCTGTAGTAGAGCTTTAGGTCCGGCATGGTGATTCCACCAGAGGTTCTTTTATCCTTGAGAAGAGTTTTTGCTATCCTAGGTTTTTTGTTATTCCAGATGAATTTGCAGATTGCAATTTCTAATTCGTTGAAGAATTGATTTGGAATTTTGATGGGGATTGCATTGAATCTGTAGATTGCTTTTGGCAAGATAGCCATTTTTACAATGTTGATCCTGCCAATCCATGAGCATGGGAGATCTTTCCATCTTCTGAGATCTTCTAGAATTTCTTTCTTCAGAGACTTGAAGTTTTTATTATACAGATCTTTCACTTCCTTAGTTAGAGACACGCCAAGATATTTTATATTATTTGTGACTATTGAGATGGGTGTTGTTTCCCTAATTTCTTTCTCAGCCTGTTTATTCTTTGTGTAGAGAAAGGCCATTGATTTGTTTGAGTTAATTTCATATCCAGCTACTTCACCGAAGCTGTTTATCAGGCTTAGGAGTTCTCTGGTGGAATTTTTAGGGTCACTTATATATACTATCATATCATCTGCAAAAAGTTATATTTTGACTTCATCTTTTCCAATTTGTATCCCTTTGATCTCCTTTTGTTGTCGAATTGCTCTGGCTAGGACTTCAAGTACAATGTTGAATAGGTATGGAGAAAGTGGACAGCCTTGTCTAGTCCCTGATTTTAGAGGGATTGCTTCAAGCTTCTCACCATTTACTTTGATGTTGGCCACTGGTTTGCTGTAGATTGCTTTTATCATGTTTAGGTATGGGCCTTGAATTCCTGATCTTTCCAAGACTTTTATCATGAATGGGTGTTGGATCTTGTCAAATGCTTTTTCCGCATCTAACGAGATGACCATGTGGTTTTTGTCTTTGAGTTTGTTTATATACTGGATTACGTTGATGGATTTCCGTATATTGAACCATTCCTGCATCCCTGGGATGAAACCTACTTGGTCCGGATGGATGATTGTTTTGATGTGTTCTTGGATTCGGTTAGCAAGAACTTTATTGAGGATTTTTGCATCAATATTCATAAGGGATATTGGTCTGAAGTTTTCTATCTTTGTTGGGTCTTTTTGTGGTTTAGGTGTCAGAGTAATTGTGGCTTCATAGAATGAGTTGGGTAGAGTACCTTCTGTTTCTATTTTGTGGAATAGTTTGTGAAGAACTGGGATTAGATCTTCTTTGAAGGTCTGATAGAACTCTGCACTAAACCCATCTGGTCCTGGGCTTTTTTTAGTTGGGAGACTATTAATGACTGCTTCTATTTCTTTGGGAAATATAGGGCTGTTTAGATCATTAACCTGATCTTGATTCAACTTTGGTACCTGGTATCTGTCTAGGAACTTCTCCATTTCATCCAGGTTCTCCAGTTTTGTTGAGTATAGCCTTTGGTAGAAGGATCTGATGGTGTTTTGGATGTCTTCAGGATCTGTTGTTATGTCTCCTTTTTCATTTCTGATTTTGTTAATTAGGATGCTTTCCCTGTGCCCTCTAGTGAGTCTGGCTAAGGGTTTATCTATCTTGTTGATTTTCTCAAAGAACCAGCTCCTTGATTGGTTGATTCTTTGAATAGTTTTTCTTGTTTCCACTTGGTTGATTTCACCCCTGAGTTTGATTATTTCCTGCAGTCTACTCCTCTTGGGTGAATTTGCTTCCTTTTGTTCTAGTGCTTTTAGGTGTGTTGTCAAGCTGCTAATGTGTGCTCTCTCTAGTTTCCTTTTGGAGGCACTCAGAGCTATGAGTTTTCCTCTTAGAAATGCTTTCATTGCGTCCCATAAGTTTGGGTATGTTGTGGCTTCATTTTCATTGAACTCTAAAAAGTCCTTAATTTCTTTCTTTATTCCTTCCTTGACCAAGGTATCATTGAGAAGAGTGTTGTTCAGTTTCCACGTGAAGGTTGGCTTTCTATTATTTATTTTGTTATTGAAGATCAGCCTTAGTCCATGGTGATCTGATAGGATGCATGGGACAATTTCAATATTTTTGTATCTGTTGAGGCCTGCTTTGTGACCAATTATGTGGTCAATTTTGGAGAAGGTACCATGTGGTGCTGAGAAGAAGGTATATCCTTTTGTTTTAGGATAGAATGTTCTGTAGATATCTGCTAGATCCATTTGATTCATAATTTCTCTTAGTTTCACTGTGTCCCTGTTTAGTTTCTGTTTCCATGATCTGTCCATTGGTGAAAGTGGTGTGTTGGAGTCTCCCACTATTATTGTATGAGGTGCAATGTGTGCTTTGAGCTTTACTAAAATTTCTTTAATGAATGTGGCTGCCTTTGTATTTGGAGCATAGATATTCAGGATTGATAGTTCCTCTTGGAGGATTTTACCTTTGATGAGTATGAAGTGTCCCTCCCTGCCTTTTTTAATGACTTTGGGTTGGAAGTCAATCTTATCAGATATCAGAATGGCTACTCCAGCTTGTTTCTTCATGCCATTTGCTTGGAAAATTGTTTTCCAGCCTTTCATTCTGAGGTAGTGTCTATCCTTTTCTCTGAGATGAGTTTCCTGTAAGCAGCAAAATGTTGGGTCTTGTTTGTGTAGCCAGTTTGTTAGTCTATGTCTTTTTATCGGGGAGTTGAGTCCATTGATATTAAGAGATATTAAGGAAAACTAATTGTTGTTTCCAGTTATTTTTGTTGTTAAAGTTGGCATTTTGTTCTTGTGGCTGTCTTCTTTTAGGTTTGTTGAGGGATTACCTTCTTGTTGTTTCTAGGGCATGGTTCCTGTCCTTGTATTGTTTTTTTTCTGTTATTATCCTTTGAAGGGCTGGATTCGTGGAGAGATAATGTGTGAATTTGGTTTTGTTGTGGAATACTTTGGTTTCTCCATCTATGTTAATTTAGAGTTTGGCTGGGTATAGTAGCCTGGGCTGGAATTTGTGTTCTTTTAGTGTCTGTATAACATCCATCCAGGATCTTCTGGCTTTCATAGTCTTTGGTGAAAAATCTGGTGTAATTCTGATAGGCTTGCCTTTATATGTTACTTGGCCTTTTTCTCTTACTGCTTTTAGTATTCTATCTTTATTTAGAGCATTTGTTGTTCTGATTATTATGTGTCGGGAGGTGTTTCTTTTCTGGTCCAGTCTATTTGGAGTTCTGTAGGCTTCTTGTATGTTCATGGGCATCTCTTTCTTTAGATTTGGGAAGTTTTCTTCTATAATTTTGTTGAAGATGTTTGCTGGTCCTTTGAGTTGAAAATCTTCATTCTCATCCACTCCTATTATCTGTAGGTTTGGTCTTCTCATTTTGTCCTGTATTTCTTGGAAATTTTGAGTTAGGATCTTTTTGCAATTTACATTTTCCTTGATTGTTGTGCCGATGTTCTCTATGGAATCTTCTTCACCTGAGATTCTCTCTTCCATCTCTTGTATTCTGTTGCTGATGCTGGTATCTATGGTTCCAGATTTCTTTCCTAGGTTTTCTATCTCCAGTGTTGCCTCATTTTGGGTTTTCTTTATTGTGTCTACTTCCCTTTTTAGGTCTAGTATGGTTTTGTTCATTTCCATCATCTGTTTGGATGTATTTTCCTGTTTTTCTGTAAGGACTTCTACTTGTTTGATTATGTTATCCTGTTTTTCTTTAAGGATTTGTAACTCTTTAGCAGTGTTCTCCTGCAATTCTTTAAGGGATTTTTGTGCTTCCTCTTTAGTGTCTTCTTCCTGTTTAGCAGTGTTCTCCTGTAGTTCTTTAAGTGTGTTATTAAAGTCCTTCTTGAAGTCCTCTACCATCATCAGGAGATATGCTTTTAAATCCGTGTCTAGCTTTTCCGGTGTGTTGGGGTGCCCTGGACTGGGCGAAGTGGGGGTGCTGGGTTTTGATGATGGTGAGTGGTCTTGGTTTCTGTTAGTAAGATTATTACGTTTACCTTTCGCCATCTGGTAATCTCTGGGGTTAGTTGTTATCGTTGTCACTGTTTAAAGATTGGAGCAGAAGCTGTGTTCCACTCACCAGCAGTCTCTAAATCCTGCGGCGGGGGTCGTAGGTAGCTGACGGTACCCCGGTGCTGGTCCAGCCGGAAGAGGCCTGTGGTCCTACTCAGGCCGGTTTTCTGCTTCCCTAACTAATGCAGTCTCTGGTCACGCGTGCAATTGGATTGGAGCAGAAGCTGTGTTCCACTCTCCAGAAGTCTTAAGATCCTGTGGCGGGTGTTGTGGGTAGCTGGCGAGTGTCAGCCGACCCTGCGCCCCAGCTGCCCCGGTGCTTTTCTGACCGGAAGAGGGTTGTGGCCCTATGTAGGCTGGATTTCTCTCTCCCCAACCAGAGCAGTCTCAGGTCCCGCGCGATTGGACTGGAGCAGAAGCTGTGTTCCACTCACCAGCAGTCCCAAAATCCTGCGGCGGGGGTCGTGGGTAGCTGGCGGGTGTCAGGCAACCCTGCGCTCCAGCTACCCGGGCGCTGATCCGGCCGGATGAGGCCTGTGGCCCTACTCAGGCCGATTTCTGCTTCCCTAACTAATGCAGTCTCAGGTCCCGCGCAATTGGATTGGAGCAGAAGCTGTGCTCCACTCAACCAGAAGTCTTAAGATCCTGTGGCGGGTGTTGTGGGTAGCTGGCGAGTGTCAGCCGACCCTGCGCCCCAGCTGCCCTGGTGCTTTTCTGACCGGAAGAGGGTTGTGGCCCTATGTAGGCTGGATTTCTTTCTCCCCAACCAGAGCAGTCTCAGGTCCCGCGTGATTGGACTGGAGCAGAAGCTGTGTTCCACTCACCAGCAGTCCCAAAATCCTGCGGCGGGGGTCGTGGGTAGCTGGCGGGTGTCAGGCAACCCTGCGCTCCAGCTACCCCGGTGCTGATCCGGCCGGATGAGGCCTGTGGCCTTACTCAGGCCGGTTTCTGCTTCCCTAACTAATGCAGTCTCAGGTCCCGCGCAATTGGATTGGAGCAGAAGCTGTGTTCCACTCACCAGAAGTCTTAAGATCCTGTGGCGGGTGTTGTGGGTAGCTGGCGAGTGTCAGCCGACCCTGCGCCCCAGCTGCCCCGGTGCTTTTCTCAAAACGTAATAATCTTACTAACAGAAACCAAGACCACTCACCATCATCAGAACCCAGCACTCCCACTTCGCCCAGTCCAGGGCACCCCAACACACCGGAAAAGCTAGACACGGATCTAAAAGCATATCTCATGATGATGGTAGAGGACTTCAAGAAGGACTTTAATAACACACTTAAAGAAATACAAAGGAACACTGGTAAACAGGTAGAAGACAATAAAGAGGAAGCACAAAAATCCCTTAAAGAGTTGCAGGAGAACACTGCTAAAGAGTTACAAATCCTTAAAGAAAAACAGGATAACATAATCAAACAAGTAGAAGTCCTTACAGAAAAACAGGAAAACACATCCAAACAGATGATGGAAATGAACAAAACCATACTAGACCTAAAAAGGGAAGTAGACACAATAAAGAAAACCCAAAATGAGGCAACACTGGAGATAGAAACCCTAGGAAAGAAATCTGGAACCATAGATACCAGCATCAGCAACAGAATACAAAAGATGGAAGAGAGAATCTCAGGTGCAGAAGATTCCATAGAGAACATCGGCACAACAATCAAGGAAAATGTAAAATGCAAAAAGATCCTAACTCAAAACATCCAAGAAATACAGGACACAATGAGAAGACCAAACCTACGGATAATAGGAGTGGATGAGAATGAAGATTTTCAACTCAAAGGACCAGCAAACATCTTCAACAAAATTATAGAAGAAAACTTCCCAAATCTAAAGAAAGAGATGCCCATGAACATACAAGAAGCCTACAGAACTCCAAATAGACTGGACCAGAAAAGAAATACCTCCCGACACATAATAATCAGAGCAACAAATGCTCTAAATAAAGATAGAATACTAAAAGCAGTAAGAGAAAAAGGCCAAGTAACATATAAAGGCAAGCCTATCAGAATTACACCAGATTTTTAACCAGAGACTATGAAAGCCAGAAGATCCTGGACGGATGTTATACAGACACTAAAAGAACACAAATTCCAGCCCAGGCTACTATACCCAGCCAAACTCTCAATTAACATAGATGGAGAAACCAAAGTATTCCACGACAAAACCAAATTCACACATTATCTCTCCACGAATCCAGCCCTTCAAAGGATAATAACAGAAAAAAACCAATACAAGGACAGGAACCACGCCCTAGAAACAACAAGAAGGTAATCCCTCAACAAACCTAAAAGAAGACAGCCACAAGAACAAAATGCCAACTTTAACAACAAAAATAACAGGAAACAACAATTACTTTTCCTTAATATCTCTTAATATCAATGGACTCAACTCCCCGATAAAAAGACATAGACTAACAAACTGGCTACACAAACAAGACCCAACATTTTGCTGCTTACAGGAAACTCATCTCAGAGAAAAGGATAGACACTACCTCAGAATGAAAGGCTGGAAAACAATTTTCCAAGCAAATGGCATGAAGAAACAAGCTGGAGTAGCCATTCTAATATCTGATAAGATTGACTTCCAACCCAAAGTCATTAAAAAAGACAGGGAGGGACACTTCATACTCATCAAAGGTAAAATCCTCCAAGAGGAACTATCAATCCTGAATATCTATGCTCCAAATACAAAGGCAGCCACATTCATTAAAGAAACTTTAGTAAATCTCAAAGCACACATTGCACCTCATACAATAATAGTGGGAGACTTCAACACACCACTTTCACCCATGGACAGATCATGGAAACAGAAACTAAACAGGGACACAGAGAAACTAAGAGAAATTATGAATCAAATGGATCTGGCAGATATCTACAGAACATTCTATCCTAAAACAAAAGGATATACCTTCTTCTCAGCACCTCATGGTACCTTCTCCAAAATTGACCACATAATTGGTCACAAAACAGGCCTCAACAGATACAAAAATATTGAAATTGTCCCATGCATCCTATCAGATCACCATGGACTAAGGCTGATCTTCAGTAACAAAATAAATAATAGAAAGCCAACCTTCACGTGGAAACTGAACAACACTCTTCTCAATGATACCTTGGTCAAGGAAGCAATAAAGAAAGAAATTAAGGACTTTTTAGAGTTCAATGAAAATGAAGCCACAACATACCCAAACTTATGGGACGCAA
Organism: Mus caroli; assembly: GCF_978045245.1. Classification (NCBI taxonomy): domain Eukaryota; kingdom Metazoa; phylum Chordata; class Mammalia; order Rodentia; family Muridae; genus Mus; species Mus caroli. Next base: position 123,722,249 of record NW_028227257.1, read on the forward strand.
TGAAAGCATTTCTAAGAGGAAAACTCATAGCTCTGAGTGCCTCCATAAGGAAACTAGAGAGAGCACACATTAGCAGCTTGACAACATACCTAAAAGCAGTAGAACAAAAGGAATTAATTTCACCCAAGAGGAGTAGACGGCAGGAAATAATCAAACTCAGGGGCGAAATCAACCAAGTGGAAACAAGAAAAACTATTCAAAGAATCAACCATCAAGGAGCTGATTCTTTGAGAAAATCAACAAGATAGATAACCCTTAGCCAGACTCACTAGAGGGCACAGGGAAAGCATCGTAATTAACAAAATCAGAAATGAAAAAGGAGACATAACAACAGATCCTGAAGACATCCAAAAAACCATCAGATCCTTCTACCAAAGGCTATACTCAACAAAACTGGAGAACATGGATGAAATGAAGAAGTTCCTAGACAGATACCAGGTACCAAAGTTGAATCAAGATCAGGTTAATGATCTAAACAGCCCTATATCCCCCAAAGAAATAGAAGCAGTCATTAATAGTCTCCCAACTAAAAAAAGCCCAGGACCAGATGGGTTTAGTGCAGAGTTCTATCAGACCTTCAAAGAAGATCTAATCCCAGTTCTTCACAATCTATTCCACAAAATAGAAACAGAAGGTACTCTACCCAACTCATTCTATGAAGCCACAATTACTCTGACACCTAAACCACAAAAAGACCCAACAACGATAGAAAACTTCAGACCAATATCCCTTATGAATATTGATGCAAAAATCCTCAATAAATTTCTTGCTAACCGAATCCAAGAACACATCAAAACAATCATCCATCCTGACCAAGTAGGTTTCATCCCAGGGATGCAGGGATGGTTCAATATACGGAAATCCATCAACGTAATCCAGTATATAAACAAACTCAAAGACAAAAACCACATGGTCATCTCGTTAGATGCGGAAAAAGCATTTGACAAGTTCCAACACCCATTAATGATAAAAGTCTTGGAAAGATCAGGAATTCAAGGCCCATACCTAAACATGATAAATGCAATCTACAGCAAACCAGTAGCCAACATCAAAGTAAATGGTGAGAATCTTGAAGCAATCCCTCTAAAATCAGGGACTAGACAAGGCTGTCCACTTTCTCCATACCTATTCAACATTGTACTTGAAGTCCTAGCCAGAGCAATTCGACAACAAAAGGAGATCAAAGGGATACAAATTGGAAAAGATGAAGTCAAAATATCACTCTTTGCAGATGATATGATAGTATATATAAGTGACCCTAAAAATTCCACCAGAGAACTCCTAAGCCTGATAAACAGCTTCGGTGAAGTAGCTGGATATAAAATTAACTCAAACAAATCAATGGCCTTTCTCTACACAAAGAATAAACAGGCTGAGAAAGAAATTAGGGAAACAACACCCTTCTCAATAGTCACAAATAATATAAAATACCTTGGCGTGACTCTAACTAAGGAAGTGAAAGATCTGTATAATAAAAACTTCAAGTCTCTGAAGAAAGAAATTCTAGAAGATCTCAGAAGATGGAAAGATCTCCCATGCTCATGGATTGGCAGGATCAACATTGTAAAAATGGCTATCTTGCCAAAAGCAATCTACAGATTCAATGCAATCCCCATCAAAATTTCAAATCAATTCTTCAACGAATTAGAAAGTGCAATCTGCAAATTCATCTGGAATAACAAAAAACCTAGGATAGCAAAAACTCTTCTCAAGGATAAAAGAACCTCTGGTGGAATCACCATGCCGGACCTAAAGCTCTACTACAGAGCAATTGTGATAAAAACTGCATGGTACTGGTATAGTGACAGACAAATAGACCAATGGAATAGAATTGAAGACCCAGAAATGAACCCACACACCTACGGTCACTTGATCTTCGACAAGGGAGCTAAAAGCATCCAGTGGAAGAAAGACAGTATTTTCAACAAATGGTGCTGGCACAACTGGTTGTTAACATGTAGAAGAATGCGAATCGATCCATTCCTATCTCCTTGTACTAAGGTCATGTCTAAGTGGATCAAGGAACTTCACATAAAACCAGAGACACTGAAACTTATAGAGGAGAAAGTGGGGTAAAGCCTTGAAGATATGGGCACAGGGGAAAAATTCCTGAATAGAACAGTAATGGCTTGTGCTGTAAGATCGAGAATTGACAAGTGGGACCTCATGAAACTACAAAGCTTCTGCAAGGCTAAAGACACCATCAATAAGACAAAAAAACCACCAACAGATTGGGAAAGGATCTTCACCTATCCTAAATCAGATAAGGGACTCATATCCAATATATATAAAGAACTCAAGAAGGTGGACTCCAGAAAGTCAAATAACCCCATTAAAAAATGGGGCTCAGAACTGAACAAAGAATTCTCACCTGAGGAATACCGAATGGCAGAGAAGCACCTGAAAAAATGTTCAACATCCTTAATCATCACAGAAATGCAAATCAAAACAACCCTGAGATTCCACCTCACACCAGTCAGAATGGCTAAGATCAAAAATTCAGATGCTGGCGAGGATGTGGAGAAAGAGGAACACTCCTCCATTGTTGGTGGGATTGCAAGCTTGTACAACCACTCTGGAAATCAGTCTGGCGGTTCCTCAGAAAATTGGACATAGTACTACCGGAGGATCCAGCAATACCTCTCCTGGGCATATATCCAGAAGATGTCCCAACCGGTAAAAAGGACACATGCTCCACTATGTTCATAGCAGCCCTATTTATAATAGCCAGAAGCTGGAAAGAACCCAGATGTCCCTCAACAGAGGAATGGATACAGAAATTATGGTATATTTACACAATGGACTACTACTCAGTTATTAAAAGGAATGAATTTATGAAATTCCTAGCCAAATGGATGTACCTGGAGGGCATCATCTTGAGTGAAGTAACACAATCACAAAAGAACTCACACAATATGTATTCATTGATAAGTGGATATTAGCCCAAAACTTAGGATACCCAAGATATAAGATACAATTTGCTAAACGAATGAAACTCAAGAAAAATGAAGACCAAAGTGTGGACACTGTGCACCTTCTTAGAATTGGGAACAAAACACCCAGGGAAGGAGTTACAGAGACAAAGTTCGTAGCTGTGATGAAAGGATGGACCATTTAGAGACTGCCGTTTCCAGGAATCCATCCCATAAGCAGCTTCTAAACGCTGACACCATTGCATACACTAGCAAGATTTTGCTGAAAGGACCCAAATATAGCTGTCTCTTGTGAGACTATGCCGGGGCCTAGCAAAAACAGGAGTGGATGTTCACAGTCAGCTATTGGATGTATCACAGGGCTCCCAATGGAGAAGCTAGAGAAAGTACCCAAGGAGCTAAAGGGATCTGCAACCCTATTGTTGTTACAACATGATGTACTACCCAGAACCCCGGAGCTCTTGTCTCTAGCTGCATATGTATCGAAAGATGACCTAGTCGGCCATCAATGGAAAGAGAGGCCCATTGGACTTGCAAACTTTATATGCCCCAATATAGAGGAATGCCAGGGCCAAAAGAATGGGAATGGGTGGGTAGGGAAGTGGGGGGCGCTATGGGGGACTTTTGGGATAGCATTGGAAATGTAATTGAGGAAAATATGTAATAAAAATATTAAAAATTAAAAAAAAATTTCTGTATAAAAATTATTCTCTTTCAGGCTTAGCAAACACAGAAGTGGATGCTCACAGTCAGCTATTGGATGGATCACAGGGCCCCCAATGGAGGAGCTGGGGGAAGTACCCAGGGAGCTGGGGGGATCTGCAATCCTATAGGTGAAACAACAATATGAACTAACCAGTACACCCCCAGAGCTCGTGTCTCTTGCTGCATATGTATCAGAAGATGGCCTAGTCGGCCATCAGTGGAAAGAGAGGCCCAGTGGTCGTGCAGACTTTATATACCTCTGTACAGGGGAACGACGCGGGCAAGAACTGGGAGTGTGTGGGTGGGGAAGTGGGTGTGGGATGGTGTGGGGGACTTTTGGGATAGCATTGGAAATGTCAATGAAATAAATACCTAATAATAATAATAACATTATTCTCTATATAAAAAAAAAGTGATTCTGCCTTTCCAGGCTTAAGTTCTAAGAGTTCTTTCCAAACCACCAGGACATGCATAGTTTCACTGGGAAGAGATTTTTTGTTTTATTGGTTATTTTATTTATTTACATTCTAAATGCTGTCCTCCTTCCTGGTTTTCCCTTTGCAAACCACCTATCCCACCCCCTCCCCCTCCCTCTATAAGAGTGCTCCCCCACCCACCCAGCCATCCACTCCTGCCTCACTGTTCTAGCATCCCCCTACATGGGGCATCGAGCCCTTCCACAGGACAAAGGGCATCCCCTCCCATTGATATCAGATAAGGCAATCCTCTGCTACATATATGTTGGAACCATGGGTCCCCCCATATGTACTCTTTGGTTGGTAGTTTAGTCCCTGGGAGCTTAGGGAGTCTGGTTGCTTGATATTGTTGTAGAGTTTTAGAAATTTACTTTAGCCTGCTGTGAGCCAGGAACTTCTCCATTATGTATAGACATCGGGTGTTTACAGCTAGGTGCATCCAGTCACTCACTGATTTTCTTTTAAATCATTTACTGAGTGGGATGGAAGGGGCCTGACCGATTTCATTCGAGGAAAAAAAAAGAGGCACAAAGTTATTGCAAGTATGTCCATAAATATATATTTAAAGTGCATTCAATTTTATTGGTGTACATTTTAAAACTTGGTCTCAGTCACTGTAGATATGACTAGAAATAAACAGATAAGCAGTTAGGATTATATCAAACCGAACGCTGTATTTCGAGTAGTGAGCAGAGTTAGGAGATTGCTTATTTCATTGAAGTGATGTAAAAAGAAAAGATTTTTTAGTTGGTAGGTAGAACTTTATTTCATTCTAGAACATAAGCTGTTTCCAGTTTTCTCTTACAATGGGTTTTCCAGTCCTTACAATAAAACCTTAGAAAGAACTAAGCCAGAAAGTAGGAACATTTTTAACGTTGTTAGCACAGTAGACTGCCATTCTGAAGTTCTATCTATTCTGAATGCTGCTTTTGGTTTTTAGTGCTGAAGATTGAATGGAAAGCACATCCTGCTACTTAGCATCAAGCCCAGCCCCTCTGGGGATATAATTTTAAGTTTACTTTTGTGTATATGTGTTCCTTTATGTGTGTGCAGGTGACCATAGGAACCTGAAGAGGGTTTCAGATTCCTGGTCACTGGAGTTACTAGTGTCTGCTGATGTGTGTTCTGAGAACTCAGCCCAGGTTCTCTGCAACATCAGTATGTATTCCTTTATCCCTTTGATTGCCTTGTTTTGTTTCATCCCTTGCTGGCATCGGCAGTTAATGGAGCTTTACAGTCTGAATTAATCTTTACTTTGAACATGGAACCAGATGGATTAAATTATGTATAGCTAGAGCATACAAAACTACCTCTGGAACCTTTAAGTGAAAGATATCCTTTGGGGGGAAAAATGTTGAAGTCACACACACACCTTGGCTAAGTAGTGCAACAGATACACACTAGCTGTTTACTAAGTTTGCCTCTCAAAGAGCTTTACTAATGTACAGAGAAGTTCTATTTGCTGTAAATGCACGGGTCACGTACTGAGCCTTTGTAGTATTATAGAACATAGAACCCAGAGATGCTAGTTCTGCCCGAGTAGACTGCCACAACAGCCATCCAAAATGCTGTTGGCTGATGTTGGGAAAACTCACTCTCTGTGTATTCAGACACAACCTACAAAATACGTTTTCCCAGGCAGCTGTCAGACTGTAGCTTTCTGAGACCAGTGGTTTTTGCAGGTCCTTGCATATTATTTGTCCATAGAAATAAAAAAAATAATGAAACAACAGCAAAAAGGGGGAAACCAAGCAACCAAATGTTGCACTTTATTCTTGCACAGGAGCTGTTTGGTACTGCATCTTAACTCATTAACATTTAAAAATTGTTATGCGGCAGAAAAATAATTATGTCCTTTTAACTGTTGAAACAGAATCCATTTTTCCAAGCATACTTTTTTTTTAAGGGGCATAGTGCTGAAACACCAACTGTTTTACAAGTACAGTAATCACGTTGCTGTTGAGTTTATTGTGTTTCGTTAAGACACACTTTATAATGTGGAAAATGCATTTTCAAGTCATTCTTCTGGACCCAGTTATGGAAGGAACTTTATTTTTTTATATATATATATATATATTTTTTATTACGTATTTTCCTCAATTACATTTCCAATGCTATCCCAAAAGTTCCCCATCCCCCCCCCACTTCCCTACCCACCCATTCCCATTCTTTTGGCCCTGGCATTCCCCTATATTGGGGCATATAAAGTTTGCAAGTCCAATGGGCCTCTCTTTCCAGTGATGGCCGACTAGGCCATCTTTCGATACATATGCAGCTAGAGACAAGAGTTCCGGGGTTCTGGTTAGTTCATCATGTTGTTCCAACTATAGGGTTGCAGATCCCTTTAGCTTCTTGGGTACTTTCTCTAGCTTCTCCATTGGGAGCCCTGTGATCCATCCAATAGCTGACAGTGAGCATCCACTTCTGTGTTTGTTTGGCCCCGGCATAGTTTCACAAGAGACAGCTATATCTGGGTCCTTTCAGAAAATCTTGCTAGTGTATGCAATGGTGTCAGCGTTTGGAAGCTGATTATGGGATGGATCCCTGGATATGACACTCACTAGATGCTCCATCCTTTCATCACAGCTCCAAACTTTGACTCTGTAACTCCTTCCATGGGTGTTTTGTTCCCAATTCTAAGAAGGGGCATAGTGTCCACACATTGGTCTTCATTCTTCTTGAGTTTCATGTGTTTAGCAAATTGTATCTTATATCTTGAGTATCCTAAGTTTTGGGCTAATATCCACTTATCAGTGAATACATATTGTGTGAGTTCCTTTGTGATTGTGTTACCTCACTCAAGATGATGCCCTCCAGGTCCATCCATTTGGCTAGGAATTTCATAAATTCATTCTTTTTAATAGCTGAGTAGTACTCCATTGTGTAAATATACCATAATTTCTGTATCCATTCCTCTGTTGAGGGGCATCTGGGTTCTTTCCAGCTTCTGACTATTATAAATAAGGCTGCTATGAACATAGTGGAGCATGTGTCCTTCTTACCGGTTGGGACATCTTCTGGATATATGCCCAGGAGAGGTATTGCTGGATCCTCCGGTAGTACTATGTCCAATTTTCTGAGGAACCGCCAGACTGATTTCCAGAGTGGTTGTACAAGCTTGCAATCCCACCAACAATGGAGGAGTGTTCCTCTTTTTCCACATCCTCGCCAGCATCTGCTGTCACCTGAATTTTTGATCTTAGTCATTCTGACTGGTGTGAGGTGGAATCTCAGGGTTGTTTTGATTTGCATTTCCCTGATGATTAAGGATGTTGAACATTTTTTCAGGTGCTTCTCTGCCATTCGGTATTCCTCAGGTGAGAATTCTTTGTTCAGTTCTGAGCCCCATTTTTTAATGGGGTTATTTGATTTTTCTGGAGTCCACCTTCTTGAGTTCTTTATATATATATATTGGATATTAGTCCCTTATCTGATTTAGGATAGGTAAAGATCCTTTCCCAATCTGTTGGTGGTCTTTTTGTCTTATTGATGGTGTCTTTTGCCTTGCAGAAGCTTTGCAGTTTCATGAGGTCCCACTTGTCAATTCTCGATCTTACAGCACAAGCCATTGCTGTTCTATTCAAGAATTTTCCCCTGTGCCCATATCTTCAAGGCTTTTCCCAACTTTCTCCTCTATAAGTTTCAGTGTCTCTGGTTTTATGTGAAGTTCCTTGATCCACTTAGACTTGACCTTAGTAAATGGAGATAGGAATGGATCAATTCGAATTCTTCTACATGATAGCAACCAGTTGTGCCAGCACCATTTGTTGAAAATGCTGTCTTTCTTCCACTGGATGGTTTTAGCTCCCTTGTCGAAGATCAAGTGACCGTAGCTGTGTGGGTTCATTTCTGGGTCTTCAATTCTATTCCATTGGTCTACTTGTCTGTCACTGTACCAGTACCATGCAGTTTTTATCACAATTGCTCTGTAGTAAAGCTTTAGGTCAGGCATGGTGATTCCACCAGAGGTTCTTCTATCCTTGAGAAGAGTTTTTGCTATCCTAGGTTTTTTGTTATTTCAAATGAATTTGCAGATTGCACTTTCTAATTCGTTGAAGAATTGAGTTGGAATTTTGATGGGGATTGCATTGAATCTGTAGATTGCTTTTGGCAAGATAGCCATTTTTACAATTTTGATCCTGCCAATCCATGAGCATGGGAGATCTTTCCATCTTCTGAGATCTTCTATAATTTCTTTCTTCAGAGACTTGAAGTTTTTATTATACAGATCTTTCACTTCCTTAGTTAGAGTCACGCCAAGATATTTTATATTATTTGTGACTATTGAGAAGGGTGTTGTTTCCCTAATTTCTTTCTCAGCCTGTTTATTCTTTGTGTAGAGAAAGACCATTGACTTGTTTGAGTTAATTTTATATCCAGCTACTTCATTGACGCTGTTTATCAGGTTTAGGAGTTCTCTGGTGGAATTTTTAGGGTCACTTATATATACTATCATATCATCTGCAAAAAGTGATATTTTGACTTCATCTTTTCCAATTTGTATCCCTTTGATCTCCTTTTGTTGTCGAATTGCTCTGGCTAGGACTTCAAGTACAATGTTGAATAGGTATGGAGAGAGTTGACAGCCTTGTCTAGTCCCTGATTTTAGTGGGAGGAAGGAACTTTATTTTTTTAAAGTGTACTTTTAGTTGCATAGTGACCCTCTCTGGAAGATGAAAAGGGCGGCGTAGGTGTCGTCTCAGGAGTTCAGCATCCTGATGTTTGATGTTCCCAAAGATTGAGCCTTCACAAAGAACTGAGACAGTTACAGAAGCAAAGTGGGAAAGGCAGAGAAATTAAGGGGCTCCAAATAAGAAAATCACTTGAGAATTCTGTTCACAATGAGTAGCTTGGTCATAGGTTTCAACTCCTATTCCCATCACCCAGGAAGACCTCAGTTCTTTTCCTGGCATCATGGTCATCTTATCTGGAGTTTTGTAGGACTTTCCAATCACTATATGCATATGAGAGGTTGGTTGGTGTATGTACCCAATTGAGATCATTTTTTCTCATGAGAAGTTTGAGAGAATTTGTCTTTTGGAACAAACACACACTACTATAAATGGGGCTTTGAAATCCATGTGTTTTTAGGAGAAGACAGAAGGAAACTATGATTAAGGGGTCTCTATTACACCTCCCAGTTTGTAGGTTTGGTGTGAGGTGACTGGGACCTAGGGTTTGTTTTGTTTTGTTTTGTTTTGTTTTGTTTTGTTTTGTTTTGTTTTGTTTTGTTTTGTTTTGTTTTTCTGTCTCTTCATGAGTGTATTTAAAACTCACAGGCCTTACAGCAGCAGGCACCATCTCTGCTTTTGCTCTGATTTGCAGAAGATAAATTGTGATCTTGTTGTTTCACACAACCCAGTCTACCCTTGTATTTTTCAGGCTTGGAAATAACCTAGTATATTATTAATATGTATCTTTTGTAGATGGGATTCAATATACTTTATGTAAATGCAAGAAGAGACTAGAGAAAGGACAATATAGTTACCTGTGTTCTTCCTCCCTCACCTAGACTTGATCACCCCGTTGGCCTTGGGATCTTCCTCACTCCTGAATGAGTTAATTTGGCTTACTCCCAGCTTCCTGCTGGCAGCAGTCCTGGTTGCTCTCTCCTCTCTGTGTTCTGAACAGAAGAGGGCGGGCAACAGTGGCTCCAGAAGTTTACTTTGGAAACATGCAAATTTGCTTTCTCCTATGATATAATTGAGCAATAGCCGGACATGTACTAATCCCTGATTTCCCCTCCTTTAGAAGATGCCAGTAGTGTCTAACTCTGTTCTGATGCAGTTTGTAGCCTCACGTTTACTAGATTCCTCATTGAGGGTGTGGAGCAAGGCACAGCAGGCTGCTGTGTTATTAATATTATATTTTCCTCCCCTCGACATTTCTGTGTTCTTGAAAGAGGATTATGTGATTTAAGTTTGTATAGTCACAATTCAGCAAGGGCTCCCAGACTCATAAAGAGGTAAACTCTGATCATAAGAATAATAAAAGGGGGTAAACTTATATTTTAAAAAAATATCTCAACTATGAAAAGCCCCTAAACTAAGCAAATATATTTTAAAATGCATGTATTCCACTATGAGTTATTTTCATTTTAGAATGGAGATACTTCTTCAGCACTATACACAGGGATATATTTCTTTATATTAGTTCTTGATTATAAATCTTGGGTTTATAATATTTGATCTGTGCAGAAATTGGAAAATATAAATACTAAATGATGGTGCTTATATCGTGCTGTGTTCACCTCAATAACTTATTACGAAGATTTCTTCTGAGGATATGAAAAAGTCAATACCATCTCACTCGGTAGTCTGACATAAAAGTCAGAGTTAAGTGTGGGTCACTAGTATGAGAAATTGGATGCATTTTCTCTTTTCAATTTCAATATTATTTGAAAAGTCTTCTTTTCTTTATAAGGGCCATAGTTTTTTTTTTTTAAACTTCGGTAAAGTATAAGAATACTTTCACACTTAGTATTGACTTTTGCTTAGGATCTATGGTGCTCTAGAGAGGAGACAGTCCAGTCTTTTTCCAAGGGCAGGTGTGGGAGCTCTGGGAACACAGGTGAACTCAGGTTAGTGCTGCCTCAGATGAACTAAAAAGTCTTCTGCTCTACAGTATCCTGATTGTTCTATTGGGCAGAATGCCAACTTGGTTAAACAAATACAAAGGGAACCACACCAAATTATCGCGTTAAGTTTATGATGTGGTCTTTGACGTGTCCTTTACATCAATAAAAGTCGTATATCAACTTCATGGATATAATCACATTGGAGAAATAGGAGCACTGCTTGGATTCTCTAGTTGGGTTTGAATTAATTTACGCGAATTGGGTTCCCTCCCCCCAAGTAGTAGTTCTGTCACTCTGTACCTGCCCCAGGAAAGCACTTTGACATAATCTCATTGCCAGTGTTATCATTTTTATAGTTTCAAAAGTGTTTAGTGCCTGTTCACTACATATGAGTTTACTACAGATGAACGTGATCACCTGTGGACATTGCTTTGCTACATGTTACAAAATAGAGGGACTGAAAAAGATACACTGTGAAAAATCCTAACAAAGTAGCATGCTGAGTGTGCTATTTGAGGGAACAATCTCTTGGATGACAATGTACATCATGGGGGTAAAGCGAGAGAGGCTGTCTGTCTGTGACAGAGGGAGAGCTTTATTGGCATGAAGAGACAGGATTTCCATTTCCATCTGAGGAATGTATATGTAGGCTTTCAATAGGAAGGAGATATAAGTGTCTAGATTTAAAGCAGAGGAGTGTGTGGTCTAGTTGGAAGACATTGCCCAAAGGGATCCAATGGAACTGAAACATTTTGAAGCTATTTTAGCACAAGTAGGCTGGACTTTTTTCTTTTAGCTGTAGAAAGCCTTAAACAATAAGCCACAGAACTCATATCTTAGTTACTGTTTTATTCTGAGCCCCTCCATCCCAAGGTCTTTCAGCTGTTCTCTGCTTAGTGGAGCGCCTCCAATAACCTTGTGCAGTTTGCAATCTCTTTGTGGATTAGAACATGTGCTTAGAGAAAGTCCACAACCCACCAGGTTAAATGCAGTGAGGGCTCCATGTCAGCGAGAAACAATGAAATGACTTTTCCCTAATCTACAACAGGCTGATAACGTATCCTTCCCAGGAATGAGCTAACTAACTACAGGCACACTGTTCTCCAGAAATCATTGTCTAAACACACCCCTCCGTCCACCTAGGTCTCATGTGTGCACAGTGCTGTTCCTGTGTTTGATTTGTCCCACAGTCAGCTGCGCATCACACCTGTCATCAACCACCACTCATACATGCGTCTCTTAACGGCCACGTAAAGGTCTCCCGAAAGTCACTTCTATGTGTTGCTTTGTTTCCTATTAAAAGTACATGTGAAAATCCCACTTTAAAAATACAAAAAGATGCATGCTATGAACGCTAACTTTTTAAAAAAATACCTGGTCCTAATTTAAAACAGTAAGTAAAATTATGGCTGGTTTAGAGATATAATTTCAGTTTTAAAGACTTCATACTTAGCCCCAGAAAGGGACAATCAGTATTTCTAATTGCAGAGACCACACAATCTCATTGAATGGTTGTGTTTTCAAAGGGAGAAAAGGTGGATGGGTACAGCGGTACATGCCTGTAATCTAAACACCTGGGACACTGAGGTAAAAGGATCAAGACTTTGTAGCCAGCCTGAGCTACTGAGTGTGTCCTAGGCTAGTCTCACCTAAGTAGTGAGCTGTCACCTTAAAAAAATGAGTAAAACAACAGAAAATAAAAGCAATAATGTAGATCCTATGTAGTATAATTTGATGATGATAAAGTAAAATTAAAATAAACTTCTAGGTTGACGAATTTAACCGTAGATTGATTAGGGTTTAAAACTTGAATTTTTGACCATTAGCTGATGTGCTGGATAAAGCAGTAGTTATTTTTTAGACTTGTTTCATAGTTTACTTTCTACTGTTTAGACTTTCTTTGCTTTAATTTACTTATCCTCTGATATATTTATTTTGTGTATGTGTGTGGTGTGTGCATTTGTGCATTTGCATATGTTAGTCAGAAGTTAACATCAGGTGCTTCTTCAATAGCAGCCCACTTTATTTTTTTTGAGACACAGACTTTCACAAAACATGAATCTTATAATTTGGCTACACTGTCTGGTTCGTGAGTTCTGGGAGCCCACATATCTCTACCTCCCCAGTGCTGGGATTATAGATGTGCATCACCACACCTGATTTTTAGTATGGGTGCTGGGGGTTCAAATGAAGGTCTTCATACTTACAGAGTAAACACTTTAATGACTGAGCCAGCTCCTTTGACATATACTCAATTCTGTACCAGGTCTAATACCAAGATATGTACACACACACACACACACACACACACACACACACACACACACACAATCTGTGTGTACAAAGAGTTGTACAGATTCTGTCCCTGTGGAGGTTATGCCATTGAACAATGTGCACAAAGAGAATTGCAACCACCCAGTAGAAGCTCTCTGCAGAAGTGATCACACAGAGACAAGAACAAGAATTTTAAGATGCTCCTACAAGGCATTATAAGAAAATGCTCAAGAAAGGGACTGATGGAGAGATCTCCATGTGCACATGCTCACGTTAATTTGTACATTGAAAATTGTATGTTATTTCCCCTCCTTGTAATGGTGGGATGGTTTGTGGTGGCACACAAAGTTGACATTTCTTAGGTTCAACAGCAGTAGAAATTTCCCTCTGATTCTAGAGACAGTCATAAGCAGTACTTAGCAGGCAGGCATGCTCTGCTCTTTGTAGACAGGCATTCAGGGACCTTACTCTGCCATCCCCTTCAGGAGACTCTCTCAGCCTCAGTGGGATTGAGATAGTCTGCTTTGGGGTTATTGAGCTCTGCATGGTGGAATGTTGTTCATAATTACTGATCTGTCCTCCCCAGCTGCCAACAATATCACCCAGTTGTGGCAAACATGAGTACTATCTTTGCCATGTTTCCACAGGGGAGAAATATCTACTGGTCTAGAGTCTTGCTTCCATCTGCATTCAGCACACAGTATATGAATGAAATCTCATATCCATAAATAGCAGGCACCACCTCTCCTCTCATTGCTATGGAGTGATGGAACTCAGGTGGCTACATACACATTCAGGAGAGCTGGGGATTGTAGTCTAGTATTGTGCCCATTATAATCTTGTTATTATTGGAGGAGAAACCCCCTTAGGTTTTTGTGGAGTTCTAGTGGTCTCTGACACATGTCCCAAGAAGAAAAAACTATAACTCCACACATGCTTGGTAATCCATGAGTCCTATCTTGCTGTGCTTGGTAGAACAGCTCTGCTTTGAACCATTTTCTTCTCTCATTTGTTTCCACTGTGGCAGGACAGACTCACTTTCAGGCCAATGGCCTGTTTCCTCCACAATCCCGAGGAAAATTTCAAAAGTATATAATGTGGCCCCCTCACACTGATTGGAAATTTACTTTGAATATGCCTGGCTTTAACTACTGCATTTTTAAAGGTATGTGGAGAAACCAGCACTAGCCTGGAGGAAAACAACCAAAATCATTACAGAGAAAGGAAACAGGCCCTCCAAAGAAGATTAAAAGCTCTTTGGATATTTAGCTGGTAAACATCTCTCATTATATAAAGGAGTTCTTTTTTTTTTTTTAAAGATGAAGATGTAAAATTTTCCTCGTGGAAAACTAAAGTATAATATTCATAAAGCTGTTAGAGTGGGTAAATTTTTATTTCAGTCTGAGCGAAGAATTTAAAGTTCATGGCAAGAAAATACTAGAGGGGACAGGGAAAGAGGGAGAGGTGAGAGAGAGAGAGAGAGAGAGAGAGAGAGAGAGAGAGAGAGAGAGAGACAGACAGAGAGACAGAGAGAGAGAGAGAGACACAGAGAGAGAGAGAGAGACAGAGAGAGAGAGAGAGAGACACAGAGAAAGGCGAGCACAAATGCCCCACTCTCCAGTGACCATGTTTTTTTTCCCCCAGCACCATGGCACGCATGTGTGGCTATGAAATTCAGTTGAACTAATATTATTCCAGAAGGTTTATTTGTTTGACAAAAATAGGAGATAGATTACAATACCATTCTGAGGGGCTTGATTGATCCATTTGTTTCCTTATTCGATTATTCGAGGCATGACACTCATTGAACAAATTTCTATAAAGCTATATATATATATATATATATATATATATATATATATATATATATATATATATATTTGTTAGTGAAACTTTTCTTTCTGGGTGTAATTTCTCAATTAAATGGTGATTTTTTTTATATGTAGGAAAGATAATTTCCCTAAAGTGAGTTGCTTGCTTATTTCCAGAGAAAGATCTCATATTACACTTGCTTCTAAAATCACATGCCAGAACTTTGAAACCCACATCTCTTTCACTTCACAGGGTATTTATTTATTTATTTATTTATTTATTTATTTATTTATTTATTTATTTATTTATCAGCATCCCTCTGGAAGCCTGCTCCTCAGACATGTTCTTTCACCTGGAACTAAGAGTCTTCCTAAGGAACCGACTGACCCACCATTGGAAAACATCCCTCTCTAGGGCGTAACTTGGCACTTAGATACTTGTGCAGAGCAACAGGATGTGACAATTTAGGACATGAAAACAATGGTATATATTGTCCACAAAAGAGTTTGACATGATAGAAGCAGTGTGAAGGCCAAATGTAATTTTCCAAGGCCACTTGTTCTTTAAGGACTCCACACAGATTCTCTTGAGAAACACTGCTAGTAGGGTTACTTAAAGCAAGCAAGCAAGACTCAGGATTTTCTTAATTTGCAAGCTTAGTAAGTGGGGATAATTTTACTTTTTAAATTTATAGCGGAAGAATGGGCACAAATGAGACAGACTTAAGTTGAAGGCTGTGAGTTCAGTGGGACAGCTTGTTATTTGGGGTTTGAATTCACCAATGACTCTGAGACCATCCAGGTATTAAGGGGAGAATGGTAAGTTATGGAGAAAGTACCACACGGATGGTAGGAATCCAAAGAACTTTGGAAGTGTCCTGGTAAAGAATTCATTGCTCTCTCCTGTGTCTCTCTCTCTTAATACTTTTTATGTGTTGGAAGCCAAGCCTCTGCTCAGGGCTTTCCCTAGCTCCATCTTCTAGGTAGGTACTTTAGATATTTTATGTCAAGCACCTCACCTAACTTTACTTCTTTAAATTTTCAGTCTGTGTTCACCTCTCTATTGGCTCTGAGGCATAACTGTTTTCCTCTCCTTATTTTGGTCCTTTTTCATATTACCTTGTATTTTCTTTTATTTAAATATTTTTTATTAGATACTTTTATTAGATTATATTAGATTTCATTTACATTTCAAATGCTATCCCAAAAGTCCCCTAAACCCTCCCCCTGCCCTTCTCCCCTACCCACTCACTCACTTCTTGGCCCTGGACTTCCCCTATACTGGGGTATATAAAGTTTGCAAGACCCAGGGGCCTCTCTTCCCAATGATGGCCGACTAGGCCATCTTCTGCTATAAATGCAGCTAGAGATACAAGCTCTGGGGGTACTGGTTAGTTCATATTGTTGTTCCACCTATAGGGTTGCAGACCCCTTCAGCTCCTTGGGTAATATCTCTAGCTCCTCCATTGGGGGCCCTGTGTTCCATCCTATAGATGACTGTGAGCATCTACTTCTGTATTTGCCAGGCATTGGCATAGCCTCACAAGAGACAGCTATATCAGGGTCATATCAGCAAAATCTTGCTGGCTTATGCAATAGTGTCTGCTTTTGGTGGCTGATAATGGGATGGACCCCTGGGTGGGGCAGTCTCTGGATGGTCCATCCTTTCACCTTAGCTCCAAACTTTGTCTCTGTAACTCCTTTCATGGGTATTTTATTCCCTATTCAAGGGAGGAATGAAATATCCACACGTTGGTCTTTCTTCCTTCTTGAGTTTCATGTATTTTGCAAATTATATCTTGGGTATTCTAGGTTTCTGAGCTAATATCCACTTATCAGTGAGTGCATATCTAGTGACTTCTTTTGTGATTGGGTTACCTCACTCAGGATGATATCCTCCAGATACATCCATTTGCCTAAGAATTTCATAAATTCATTGTTTTTAGTAGCTGAATAATACTCCATTGTGTAAATGTACCACATTTTCTGTATCTACTACTCTGTGGAGGGACATCTGGGTTCTTTCCAACTTCTGGCTATTATAAATAGGGCTGCTATGAACATAGTGGAGCATGCGTCCTTATTACCAGTTGGAACATCTTCTGGGTATATGCCCAGGAGAGGTATTGCTGGATCTGCCAGTAGTACTATGTCCAGTTTTTTGAAGAACTGCCAGACTGATTTCCAGAGTGGTTGTACAAGCTTGCAATCCTACCAGCAATGGAGGAGTGTTCCTCATAGAAGAATGTGAATTGATCCTTTCTTATCTCCTGTACAAAGCTCAAGTCTAAGTGGATCAAAAACCTCTACATAAAACCAGAGACACTGAAATTTATAGAGGAGAAAGTGGGGAAAACCTTTGAAGATATGTACACAGGGGAAAAATTCCTAAACAGAACAGTAATGGTCTGTGCTGTTAAATCAAGAAGCGACAAATGGGACCTCATAAAATTGCAAAGCTTCTGTAGGGCAAAAGATACTGTCAATAAGACAAAAAGGCCACCAACAGATTGGGAAAGAATTTTTACCAATCCTAAATCTGATAGGGGACTAATATCCAATATATACAAAGAGCTCAAGAAGCTGAACTCCAGAAATTCAAAGAGCCCCATTAGAAAATGGGGTACAGAGCTAAACAAAGAATTCTCAACTGAGGAATACTGAAGGGCTGAGAAGCACTTGAAAAATGTTCAACATCCTTAATCATCAGGGAAATGCAAATCAAAACAACCCTGAGATACCACCTCACACCAGTCAGAATGGCTAGGATCAAAAATTCAGGCAACAGCAGATGCTGGCTAGGATGTGGAGAAAGAGGAATACTTACCTTGTATTTTCAATGTCTGTGGTACAAGAGGTTAAAATTCACCCAAACCCTGCAAGCCATGTTTTTCGAGTTTCTTTACTTTCTTTCTTATTCTCCTTGTAATGTTTTCATCTTCAGAGCTTCATCCTCTGTGTGTCTTAGGTAAATTTTAGGTGGTGCCATCTTCATTTCTCACATCTTTGTTCCATTGTTCCTTTTTATTATTTTACTTTCCCAGAGAGATTTGCCAGCTCTGGCTTTTCTTCTCCCCATCGGCTCTTTTTTTTTTTTTTTTTTTTTTTTTTTTTTTTTTTTTTATCATGGTGACATTGGACATACTTAGCTAGCTCAAGAATAGCGATTCGGTTACTGTCACTCCCAGCATCCTCTGCTGACTAACTCCTACAGTCAATCTCTATGTGCAGAATGCTTCAGGCAGAAATGCAACTTCATCTTCAAACCCCCTCAGGTTCTTGTCTTCCAGTTTAAGCTGATTGCTTGCTACGCTCTTCCTGGCTTGAGTCCATCACCATTCCATCTCTCTTGGTGCTTTTTTTTAATTTTGTAATTATATTTATGTAAAGAAGACTTAGTGTGCATTTAACCCAACTTAGTGTCGAGTTCTTAGCCTTTGCCTTTTCCACCTTGGCAATGCGAGCCACAGACTTAGGACCCAGGATGTTGCCTCCTCAGTGGCGTCGGATCTCATCATATCTGTCATTATAATTGGTCCTAATAGCTTCCACCAGCTTAGCCAGAGCACCCTTGTCTTCTGAGTTAACCTGTGTGAAAGCAACAGTGGTACATGTCTTCCTGTGGACCAGGTGCCCCAGCTTGGTCTTTCCCTTGATGATGCTGTAGGGCACCCCCATCTTTCGACACAGGGCAGGTATGAAAACCACCAGCTCAGTGGGATCTATATCATGGGCAATCACCACCAGCAGAGCCTTCTTGTTTTCCACCAAGGTGGTGGCCGTATCGACTCCTGCTCCGAGGACAGGTGGTCTCTTAGTTGGGACGTTCCCTTTGCCAGCAGCTTTCTTCTCAGCACGGGCCAGTAGCTTTTGCTTCTTTTGCTTTGTCTCTGGCCTGTACTTGTAGGCAAGCTTAAGCAGCTGAGTAGCTATCTGCCTGTCCAGCGCCTGGGTGAACTGGTTAATGGCAGGAGGTACTTTGAGCCGCTTATAGAGGATGGCTCTTTACCACTGCAGCCTGATGTAGTGGGGCCATTTGACAAAGCGCGTTAGAACTCTTTTAGGCTGGATGTCTTGCCCAATGCCGAAGTTCTTGGGCCTTTTCTCAAACTAAGGATTGACCACATTTTTGGCCTGTTTTTTTGATGACGGTTGTGGCGGGGGCCATCTTCTTCCCCTTGGCTTTCTTTCATTTGGGCATCTTGCTCACCTGGTGGAGAGAGCCTCTTGGTGCATTCTTAACTAAGGTTGGTGCTCTTGTACATGATGTGTGCATGACCTTTCTGCTTTGCGTATTTTTGTTTCTGTATTTTTTCTGTTACCAAACTAGATTCTTACATTTCCCCCACCCACAAATTTTATTTACACCTTCCCTATAAACTGTGTGTAATTAAAAAAAAATACTGTGACTCGGCACTGAATACAGTCTTTATTGCTGAAGTAGGAGAGAATAATACCTTCTTAAGTATCTTTAGAAGACAGAGTAGCTACATGAAATCAGGAAAATGAATTGACTGGGAATATCTTCTGGTTTATTATTTTCTTAGTGCTTGCCTTCAACCAGTATTTTGTCTTATTACTGTAATAACTATAAAACTTTTTAAAAAATGAATTCTCCTTTGGTTCTTCCAGTTTGCAGTGCAGCCTTTCATGAAATATTTTCTAAACCCATTGTTTATAGAGTTTCACTTATGATTGATACTAGTAAAGTAATATCTTCTTTTTTTCAATTTTTTATTAGATATTTTCTTTATTTACATTTCAAATATTATCCCCTTTCTTAGTTTCCCCTCTGAAAACCTCTTATCCCTTTCCTTCCCCCTGCTCACCAACCCACCCACTCCTGCTTCCTGGCCCTGACATTACCCTATACTGGGGTATAGAGCTTCACAGAACCAAGGGCCTCTCCTCTCATTGATGACTGACTAGGCCATCCTCTGCTACATATGCAGCTAGAGCCATGAGTCCCTCCATGTGTACTCTTTGGTTGGTGGTTTAATTGCAGGGAGCTCTGGAGATACTGGTTAGTTCATATTGTTGTTCCTTCTATGGGGCTGCAAACCCCTTCAGCTTCTTGGGTCCTTTCTCTAGCTCCTTCACTCGGGACCCTGTGCTCCATTCAATTGATGGCTGCGAGCATCCACTTCTGTGAGTAAATATCGTCTGGTTTATAATTTTCTTAGTGTTTGCCTTCAACCAGTATTTTGTCTTATTACTGTAATAACTATTAAAACTTTTTAAAAAAGTATAAAACAAAGCATATCCCAATATTAATATAAAGCAAAACGTATTTAAATAAAAAACAGAACATCCCTGCCTCTTGCTACCTGTATTTGAAATGGAAACTGAAGCAGAGAGGATCGCTCTCTTTCTAGAAGAATCAACAATGGTAAAAGCAATCCACGATACTTATCATCAGTCAGTTTCTCCATGGACGGCCAGAGTTGTGATTTTAGTTACCGCTTTATTGGTGTTTTACTCCTTGATCCAAAACCAACATCAGTCCTGTCTGTCTGGGTAGCTTTCACCACACTGTTTTGAAACGTGTGCTTATGGACATAGAAAAGACAATAACTGTTATCACTTCAACAGCTTTTGTGTGCCCTCAACTGCCAAATTTTCTAACTAGACCATTCCAGAAATACGATGAGGAATTCCATTTTGAATCAAGTCACGTGAAACATTCAGTTCTCTATGCTTTTTGGTAAATGGATTGACGTGTCTACTTGAAGCTGTCACTCTTTGTGAATGTACTTGTCCTGCCTTGCTGATGTCTTGGTTCGTTCACATCCTGGGAGAGGTTTACAATGAAAGCTGAGGTGTATCTGATTCAGCCCCGAGGCAGAAAAACTGGATGAAGCAGTTTTTCCCCCTTCCCCTTTACAGACCGTGTGATTTGTGCAACAGCTTTGGCTTTGCAAACAGGGAAGTGTCAGAGTTGAATCAGCTTGCCTGCAAAGTCACTGTGAGCCTATTTCTCAGCTCAGTCCAGGACCATTTTCTTTCAAGTGGAATACACACTCCAAGCAAACATTCTCAAGGTCGAGTGTACCTGTACTTTCAGTTCTACTTGCGAGAACCATTTCATCATTCAGCAAGAGGCCCAGAACTCACTCACACTACAGAACATTAACTCAATGGAAAAAAAAATGTTTAGAGAACCACTTTTTAAAAACATAATTGATGTTATGTAATCAGTATTTATGAGATAATCAAATATGGCAGGGCAGGGTGCTTCCCTGGTTTACCTTCCTGAGACACGGTTTGCAATGTACTCGTTGGATGGCCAAGTTTCTAGAGCATAAGGAAGTGAACAATTGAAACAAGTAACTGTATAATTGGAGCAGTGTTTCCTGTCATTTCTTCAATGAGCTCAGTACTTCCGGCAGCATCAGACATGGTTTCTTCATGGGTCAAATGGGCCCAGGAGAGCTGCAGTATGCCTTTGCTTTGTGTTCTTTGTTAGCAGACTAGCTAATGCCTAAATTGATAAGTGATTTGTGCATGTTGGGGAGACACTATTCTTGTTATCACTAACTTTTCTTTTGCAGTGTGGTACACGTTCTTTCTAAGCAAACAAGACTTGGCAAAGTAGTAGAGGTGACCAGAATTGTTGACTTGCCTGCTTGGAAAGTGTGATTTTCCATTACAGATGGATAGATTTCACACATGCTCGTCCAAGCAGGTGTCTCCCCATCCCTCCTCTCCTCAGTGGGGAGTCCTGTCCTCCTTCATCTCATTCAGGTTGTGCTGCTTTGTATCTTTCACTTTTATTTTTTTTCCTCATCCATTTTATGTAAATTGTGTGTGGATAATGAAATAAAATGCTTTCCATGGAGCTGAACAAATATAGGTCATATTATCAGGAACTCTTTCTCTCTTGAAGTACACAGGTGACTTTGCATATAATTCTAATTATTCAGTTTTATGCATAGGACTGAAACCGTGAACAAAATTGAGCTTCCGGTATGGCAAACTTTCATTTTCCTTCATAAAGTATGACTGCATAGACACACACACACACACACACACACACACACACACACACAAACCGAAACTACATGAAAACATTGAACTTTAGTCTATGTATAGTATAAATTAGACAGTTTTTTAGAAGATAGATTGGATTATCTATTCACTGAGCAATTTTATACTTCACTTATCTGTGAATCTGCTTTTAAATCTCTAAATGTTTCTATTTTATAAACTTTGCATGCACTTAAGGGGCTCCCTTATCCACAAATTTATGTTAGTTAACTCAATAAATACATCATTCATTCATTCATTCATTCAATAAAGCTCTATAAGACCTGGAGCTGGATACTTGTTTTATATTATTATATTTGGTTTCACATTAATAAAGTTAGTGGTCTTCAATATGAATTTCTTCACAGGAATATATGATCATTATATGATTTTATAAGAATCTTACAATATAGAATGACACTTGTCCATAAAGAATCTGACCCAAAGCCTCTCACATCTCTAGAGCTTCAGAGGCTGTGTTAATTTGCCTCACTTACAATAAACTATCGCAAACTGGGTGATTTATAAATAATAGAAAAGTTTCCCCATAGTCCCAGAAACTAAGAAGTTTTACACCAAGGCCCTGGCGGATTCTATATTTGGACTCATTCTTCCACCTGGTTCAAAAGCTGCTGCGTTTTTCACTATGGTGGAAGGGAAATGGAGATCTCTTTTACTTAATTTTATTTATTTTAATTATATTTGCATAGGTGCTTTGTCTACCTGCATATGTGTGTACCATGTGTTCCTGGTCCCCATTGCAGCCAGAAGGCATTGGGTTCCTGGGGACTAGAATTACAGACAATCATGCAGTGATTTGCGTGCTGGGACTCTTACCAGGGTCCTCTGGTTCTTTTTTTTTTTTTAATATTTTTTATTAGGTATTTTCCTCATTTACATTTCCAATGCTATCCCAAAAGTCCCCCATACCCACCCCCCCACTCCCCTACCCACCCACTCCCACTTTTTGGCCCTGGTGTTCCCCTGTACTGGGGCATATAAAGTTTGCAAGTCCAATGGGTCTCTCTTTCAAGTGATGGCCAACTAGGCCATCTTTTGATACATATGCAGCTAGAGAAAAGAGCTCCGGGGTACTGGTTAATTCATAATGTTGTTCCACCTATAGGGTTGCAGATCCCTTTAGCTCCTTGGGTACTTTCTCTAGCTCCTCCATTGAGGGCCCTGTGATCCATCCAATAGCTGACTGTGAGCATCCACTTCTGTGTTTGCTAGGCCACGGCATAGTCTCACAGAGACAGCTATATCTGGGTCCTTTCAGCAAGATCTTGCTAGTGTATGCAATGGTGTCAGCATTTGGAAGCTGATTATGGGATGGATCCCCGGATATGGCAGTCTCTAGATGGTCCATCCTTTCGTCACAGCTCCAAACTTTGTCTCTGTAACTCCTTCCATGGGTGTTTTGTTCCCAATTCTAAGAAGGGGCAAAGTGTCCACACTTTGGTATTCATTCTTCTTGAGTTTCATGCATTTAGCAAATTGTATCTTATATCTTGGGTATCCTAAGTTTCTGGTCCTCTGGTTCTTAACTGATCTAAATCCACAGGGAAAGGGTTCTGAATGGCAAGGTATTGAATGGGAGGACTGAGAATGAAAAAAAAAAAAAAAGAAAACAAGAAATAAAGAAGACAAAAGAAATAGCTGGGACCAGAGGGTCTTGCATAAGCTGATGACTTGTGCCAGATAAGTTTATTAAGAGGCTTAGCATCATAATATTTGAAGGAAGAAATAGACAAGGTCAGTAGAGAGCTAAGTCAGACAGTGTTGACAAAGAGAACATGGGATATCTCAGATTCAGCTGTCTAAGGACTGATAACCATAGCTCAGGGGAAGGAATGGAGTCCCTAAAAATTGTTATCTTCACTCCCATGAGGCACTGGATCCAGGTCTGGCCTGGCCTTGACAAGTCCACCCCTGGACAAGAACACAGGCCTGAAGTTCCCTTTGTCCTTCCATCTGAGCCTCTGAGAAAGTCTCAAGATGTCCTCTGAGATATACTCTGAACAGCTGAGTCATCTCTCCAGCTCCCGAAACATTATTTAGAAAAGTACCTACCCATATAACATGCCTCTTGGTAGATGGCCATGGCTGATTGGACTCTGATCTATGAACTGTATTGGAAGATAAGAATTCCACATGAGAACCTCAAGCCACAGGGCATATGAGGGCCCCAAACCTTCAGCATCTGATATTTAAAACCTACCTGGAGGCTGTGCAATACAACAAGAACACTAAGTCTGAGAAGATGAGGTCTCCTGAGTGTGGTCATTTTGACTCAAGGTCATCTTATTATAATTATTGATCCTTCCTAGTAATTCCCCATGCTCTAGCACACTGACACTCAAAGTTCATTCTTTTTCAATTCTTAAACCATACACTCAGACTGTGATCTGAAGATTCTCAGCCTTTCCAACCATGTCTTTCTTGCTTTTTTTCATTATTAGATATTTTTAATTTACATTTCAAATATTTCCTAGTTTCACCTTTTTTTAAAAATTTTTTTTATTACGTATTTTCCTCAATTACATTTCCAATGCTATCCCAAAAGTCCCAATGGAGTACTACTCAGCTATTAAAAAGAATGAATTTATGAAATTCCCCCATAATGTTGTACCACCTATAGGGTTGCAGGTCCCTTTAGCTCCTTGGGTACTTTCTCCAGCTCCTCCATTGGGAGCCCTGTAATCCATCCACTAGCTGACTGTGAGCATCCACTTCTATGTTTGAAGGCCCGGCATAGTCTCACAAGAGACAGCTATATCAGGGTCCTTTCAGCAAAATCTTGCTAGTGTATGCAATGGTGTCAGTGTTTGGAAGCTGATTACGGGATGGATCCCTGGGTATGGCAGTCTCTAGATGGTCTGTCCTTTCGTCACAGCTCTAATCTTTGTTTCTGTAACTCCTTCCATGGATGTTTTGTTCCCAATTCTAAGAAGGGGTACAGTGACCCCACTTTGCTCTTCATTCTTCTTGAGTTTCATGTACTTAGGAGATTGTATTATATATCTTGGGTATCCTAAGTTTTGGGCTAATATCCACTTATCAGTGAGTACATATTGTGTGAGTTCCTTTGTGATTGTGTTACCTCACTCAGGATGATGCCCTCCAGGTTCATCCATTTGCCTAGGAATTTCATAAATTCATTCTTTTTTTTTTTTTTTTTTGGTTTTTCGAGACAGGGTTTCTCTTTATAGTTCTGGCTGTCCTGGAGCTCACTTTGTAGACCGAGGCTGGCCTCGAACTCAGAAATCCGCCTGCCTCTGCCTCCCGAGTGCTGGGATTAAAGGCGTGCGCCACCACACCCGGCATAAATTCATTCTTTTTAATAGCTGAGTAGTACTCCATTGTGTAAATGTACCACATTTTCTGTATCCATTCCTCTGTTGAGGGGCATTTGGGTTCTTTCCAGCTTCTGGCTATTATAAATAAGGCTGCTATGAACATAGTGGAGCATGTGTCCTTCTTACCGGTTGGAACATCTTCTGGATATATGCCCAGGAGAGGTATTGCTGGATCCTCCGGTAGTTCTATGTCCAATTTTCTAAGGAACCGCCAGACTGATTTCCAGAGTGGTTGTACAAGCTTGCAATCCCACCAACAATGGAGGAGTGTTCCTCTTTCTCCACATCCTCACCAGCATCTGCTGTCAGCTGAATTTTTGATCTTAGCCATTCTGACTATTGTGAGGTGGAATCTCAGGGTTGTTTTGATTTGCATTTCCCTAATGATTAAGGATGTTGAACATTTTTTCAGGTGCTTCTCTGCCATTCGGTATTCCTCAGGTGAGAATTCTTTGTTCAGTTCTGAGCCCCATTTTTTAATGGGGTTATTTGATTTTCTGGAGTCCACCTTCTTGAGTTCTTTATATATATTGGATATTAGTCCCCTATCTGATTTAGGATAGGTAAAGATCCTTTCCCAATCTGTTGGTGGTCTTTTTGTCTTATTGACGGTGTCTTTTGCCTTGCAGAAGCTTTGCAGTTTCATGAGGTCCCATTTGTCAATTCTTGATCTTACAGCACAAGCCATTGCTGTTCTGTTCAGGAATTTTCCCCCTGTGCCCATATCTTCAAGGCTTTTCCCCACTTTCTCCTCTATAAGTTTCAGTGTCTCTGGTTTTATGTGAAGTTCCTTGATCCACTTAGATTTGACCTTAGTACAAGGAGATAGGAATGGATCAATTCGCATTCTTCTACATGATAACAACCAGTTGTGTCAGCATCATTTGTTGAAATTGCTGTCTTTCTTCCACTGGATGGTTTTAGCTCCCTTGTCGAAGATCAAGTGACCATAGCTGTGTGGGTTCATTTCTGGGTCTTCAATTCTATTCCATTGGTCTATTTGTCTGTCACTGTACCAGTACCATGCAGTTTTTATCACAATTGCTCTGTAGTAAAGCTTTTGGTCAGGCATGGTGATTCCACCAGAGGTTCTTTTATCCTTGAGAAGAGTTTTTGCTATTCTAGGTTTTTTGTTATTCCAGATGAATTTGCAGATTGCTCTTTCTAATTCGTTGAAGAATTGAGTTGGAATTTTGATGGGGATTGCATTGAATCTGTAGATTGCTTTTGGCAAGATAGCCATCTTTACAATGTTGATCCTGTCAATCCATGAGCATGGGAGATCTTTCCATCTTCTGAGATCTTCTTTAATTTCTTTCTTCAGAGACTTGAAGTTTTTATCATACAGATCTTTCACTTCCTTAGTTAGATTCACACCAAGATATTTTATATTATTTGTGACTATTGAGAAGGGTGTTGTTTCCCTAATTTCTTTCTCAGTCTGTTTATTCTTTGTGTAGAGAAAGGCCACTGACTTGTTTGAGTTAATTTTATATCCAGCCACTTCACCAAAGCTGTTTATCAGGTTTAGGAGTTCTCTGGTGAAAATTTTAGGGTTACTTATATATACTATCATATCATCTGCAAAAAGTGATATTTTGATTTCATCTTTTCCAATTTGTATCCCCTTGAACTCCTTTTGTTGTCGAATTGCTCTGGCTAGGACTTCAAGTACAATGTTGAATAGATATGGAGAAAGTGGACAGCCTTGTCTAGTCCCTGATTTTAGAGGGATTGCTTCTACTTCAATTTTGTGGAATAGTTTGTGCAGAACTAGAATTAGATCTTCTTTGAAGGTCTGGTAGAACTCTTCACTAAACCCATCTGGTCCTGGGCTTTTTTTGACTGGGAGACTATTAAGGACTGCTTCTATTTCTTTAGGGGATATGGGACTGTTTAGATTGTTAACTTGATCCTGATTTAACTTTGGTACCTGGTATCTGTCTAGAAATTTGTCCATTTTGTCCAGGTTTTACAGTTTTGTTGAGTATAGCCTTTTGTAGAAGGATCTGATGGTGTTTTGTATTTCTTCAGGATCTGTTGTTATGTCTCCCTTTTCATTTCTGATTTTGTTAATTAGGATGTTGTCCCTGTGCCCTCTAGTGAGTCTAGCTAAGGGTTTATCTATCTTGTTGATTTTCTCAAAGAACCAAGTCCTTGTTTGGTTAATTCTTTGAATAGTTCTTCTTGTTTCCACTTGGTTGATTTCACCCATGAGTTTGATTATTTCCTGCCATCTACTCCTCTTGGGTGAATTTTCTTCTTTTTTTTCTAGAGCTTTTAGATGTGTTGTCAAGCTGCTAGTGTGTGCTTTCTCCAGTTTCTTTTTGTAGGCACTCAGAGCTATGAGTTTTCCTCTTAGAAATTCTTTCAGTTTGTCCCATAGGTTTCGTTATGTTGTGGCTTCATTTTCATTAAACTCTAAAAAGTTTAATTTCTTTCTTTATTCCTTCCTTGACCAAGGTATCATTGAGAAGAGTGTTGTTCAGTTTCCATGCGAATGTTGGCTTTCCATTATTTATGTTTTTATTGAAGATCATTCTTAGTCCATGGTGGTCTGATAGGATGCATGGGACAATTTCAATATTTTTGTATCTTTTGAGGCCTGTTTTGTGACCAATTATATGGTCAATTTTGGAGAAGGTCCCGTGAGGTGCTGAGAAGAAGGTATATCCTTTTGTTTTAGGATAAAATGTTCTGTAGATATCTGATAAGTCCATTTGTCTCATAACTTCTGTTAGTTTCACTGTGTCCCTGTTTAGTTTCTGTTTCCATGATCTGTCCATTGATGAAAGTGGTGTGTTGAAGTTGCCCACTATTATTGTGTGAGGTGCAATGTGTGCTTTGAGCTTTACTAAAGTGTCTTTAATGAATGTGGCTGCCCTTGCATTTGGAGCATAGATATTAAGAATTGAGAGTTCCTCTTGGAGGATTTTACCTTTGATGAGTATGAAGTCTCCCTCCTTGTGTTTTTTGATAACTTTGGGTTGGAAATCAATTTTATTCGATATTAGAATGGCTACTCCAGCTTGTTTCTTTAGGCCATTTGCTTGGAAAATTGTTTTCCAGCCTTTTACTCTGAGGTAGTGTCTGTCTTTTTCCCTAAGATGCATTTCCTGGAAGCAGCAGAATGTTGGGTCCTGTTTGTGTAGCCAGTCTGTTAGTCTATGTCTTTTTATTGGGGAATTGAGTCCATAGATATTAAGAGATATTAAGGAGAAGTAATTGTTGCTTCCTTTTATTTTTGTTGTTAGAGTTGGCATTCTGTTCTTGTGGCTGTCTTCTTTTAGGTTTGTTGAGGGATTATCTTCTTGTTTTTTCTAGGGAGTGGTTCCCGTTCTTGTATTGGTTTTTTTCTGTTATTATCCTTTGAAGGGCTGGATTCGTGGATAGATAATGGGTGAATTTGGTTTTGTTGTGGAATACTTTGGTTTCTCCATCTATGGTAATTGAGAGTTTGGCCGGGTATAGTAGCCTGGGCTGGCATTTGTGTTCTCTTAGTGTCTGTCGAACATCTGTCCAGGTTCTTCTGGCTTTCATAGTCTCTGGTGAAAAGTCTGGTATAATTCTGATAGGCCTGCCTTTATGTTACTTGACCTTTCTCCCTTGCTGCTTTTAATATTCTATCTTTATTTAGTGCATTTGTTGTTCTGATTATTATGTGTCGGGAGGAAGTTCTTTTCTGGTCCAGTCTATTTGGAGTTCTGTAGGCTTCTTGTATGATCATGGGCATCTCTTTCTTTAGGTTTGGGAAGTTTTCTTCTAAAATTTTGTTGAAGATATTTGCTGGCCCTTTAAGTTGAAAATCTTCTGTCTCATCAACTCCTATTATCTGTAGGTTTGGTCTTCTCATTGTGTCCTGTATTTCCTGGATGTTTTGAGATAGGATCCTTTTGCGTTTTGTATTTTCTTTGATTGTTGTGCCGAAGTTCTATATGGAATCTTCTGCACCTGAGATTCTCTCTTTCATCTCTTGTATTCTGTTGCTGATGCTCATATCTATGGTTCCAGATTTCTTTCCTAGGGTTTCTATCTCCAGCGTTGCATCACTTTGGGTTTTCTTTATTGTGTCTACTTCCCTTTTTAAGTCTAGTATAGTTTTGTTCATTTCCATCACCTGTTTGGATGTGTTTTCCTGTTTTTCTTTGAGGACTTCTACCTGTTTGGTTGTGTTTTCCTGTTTTTCTTTAAGGATTTGTAACTCTTTAGCAATGTTCTCCTGTATTTCTTTAAGTGAGTTATGAAAGTCCTTCTTGATGTCCTCTACCATCATCATGAGATATGCTTTTAAATCCGGGTCTAGCTTTTCGGTTGTGTTGGGGTGCCCAGGACTAGGTGGGGTGGGAGTGCTGCGTTCTGATGATGGTGAGTGGTCTTGATTTCTGTTAGTAGGATTTTTAAGTTTGCCTTTTGCCATCTGGTAATCTCTGGGGCTGTGCAGAATACACTGGGCGGGGTCCGGGAACCAAGATGTCTGCTGCAGATGCTCAGGCAAAGTGCTCCCTCTCTGCTCAGACCCCTTTCCTCTGGTCGGAAGGTGGCTGGAAGTCTGGGGCCTGTGCAGAATACACCCGGCAGGGTCCCAGAACCAAGATGTCTGCTGCTGATGCTCAGGCAAAGCGTTCTCGGGCCTGTCAGATCCCTAACCTCTGTGCAGAATACACTAGGCGGGGACTCGGAACCAAGATGTCTGTTGCTGATGCTCAGGCAAAGCGCTCCCCCATCATTTCTTTCCCTTGGAAAAGGATGTAATAATAGTAAGGCAGTATACTTTCTATACCTAGTTGCTGTCCCTCTTCTTCTTCCTCTTCTTCCTCTACTCCTCCTCCTCCTTCCCAACAATTTTTTAAACAATTTTTTTATTAGAAATCTTCTTCATTATATTTCAAATGCTATCCCAAAAGTCCCCTATACCCACCCACTCGCACTTCCTGGCACTGGCATTCCCCTATATGGGGCATATAATCTTTGCAAGACCAAGGGTCTCTTCTCCTAATGATGGCCGATTAGGCCATCTTCTGCTACATATGATGTTAGAGACATGAGCTCAGGGGGTACTGGTTAGTTCATATTGTTCCACGTATAGGGTTGCAGACCCCTTCAGCTCCTTGGGTACTTTTTCTAGCTCCTCCATTGGCGGCCTTGTGTTCCATCCAATAAATGACTGTGAGTATCCACTTCTGTATTTGCCAGGCACTGGCACAGCCTCACAAGAGACAGCTATATCAGGGTCATATCAGCAAAATCTTGCTGGCATATGCAATAATGTCTGCTTTTGGTGGCTGATTATGGGATGGATCCCCTGGTGGGGCAGTCTCTGGATAGTCCTTCCTTCTGTCTCAGCTCCAAACTTTGTCTCTGTAACTCCTTCCATGGATATTTTTTTCCCTATTCTAAGGTGGGATGAAGTATTCACACTTTGGTCTTCCTTCTTCTTGAGTTTCATGTGATTTGCAAATTGTATCTTGGATATTCTAAGTTTCTGGGCTAATATCCACTTATCAGTGAGTACATATCATGTGAGTTCTTTTGTAATTGGGTTACCTCACTCAGGATGATATCCTTCAGATACATCCATTTGCCTAAGAATTTCATAAATTCATTGTTTTTAATAGCTCCATTGTGTAAATGTACCACATTTTCTGTATCCATTCCTCTGTTGAGGGACATCTGGGTTCTTTCCAGCTTCTGGCTATTATAAATAGGGCTTCTATGAACACAGTAGAGCATGTGTTCTTATTACCAGTTGGGACATCTTCTGGATATATGCCCAGGAGAGGTATTGCAGGATCCTCCGGTAGTACTATGTCCAATTTTCTCAGGAACCTCCAGACTTATTTCCAGAGTGGTTGTATAAGCTTGCAATCCCACCAGCAATGGAGCAGTGTTCCTCTTTCTGAGATAGTGTTTGTCTTTGTTACTGAGGTACGTTTCCTATATGCAGCAAAATGCTGGGTCCTGTTTACATATCAGTCTGTTAGTCTATGACTTTTTACTGGGGAATTGAGTCCATTAATGTTAGGAGATAATAAGGGTCAATGTTATTTCCTGTTATTTTTTTTGTTAGAGGTGGAATTATATTTGTGTGGCTTTCTTCTTTTGTGTTTGTTGTCAGATTAATTTCTACCTTTTTCATTGGTGTGGTTTCTCCTGATTGAATTTCTCATTTCTTATCCTTTGTAGTGCTGGATTTGTGGAAAAATATTGTTTAAATTTAGTTTTGTCATGAAATATTTTGTTTTCTCCATCTATGGTAATTGAGAGTTTTGTTGGGCATAGTAATCTGAATTGGCATTTTTGTTCTCTTAGGGTCTGTATGACATGGGTCCAAGATCTTTTGGCTTTTAGGGTCTCTGTTGAGAAGTCTGGAATAATTCTGATAGATCTGCCTTTTATATCTTACTTGACACTTTCCCCTTACCACTTTTAATATTCTTTGTTTGTTCTATCCATTTGGTGTTTTGATTACTATGTGATAGGAGGAATTTCTTTTCTGGTCAAATCTATTTGGGGTTCTGTAGTCCTCTTTTGTGTCTATGGGCATCTATTTCTTTAGGTAAGGCGAGTTTTCTTCTATAATTATGTTGAAGATGTTTACTGGTCCTTTGAGTTGGGAATCTTTGCTCTTTTCTCTATATATTATCCTTAGACTTGGCTTTGTCATTGTATGCTGGATCTCCTGGATGTTTTGGGTTAGGATCTTTCTGAAATTTGCATTTTCTTTGACTGTTTGTCAATGTTTTATATGGTATCTTCAATGCCTGAGATTCTCTCTTCTATTTCTTGTATTCTGTTGGTGATGCTTGCATTTATGACTCCTGTTCTCTTTCCTAGGTTTTCTATCTCCAGTTTTGGCCACCTTTGTGATTATTTTATTGATTCTATTTCCATTTTTAGTTCCAGGATGGTTTTGTTCAATTCCTTCACCTATTTGTTGTGTTTTCCTGTATTTCTTTAAGGGATTTATGTGCTTCTTCTTTAAGGACTTCTACCTGTTTACCTGTGTGTTCCTGTATTTCTTGAAGGGAGTTATTTATGTTCTTCTTAAAGTCCTCTATCATCATCATGAAGTGTGATTTTTAGATCAGAATCTTGCTTTTCAGGTGTGTTGGGGTATCCAGGGCTTGCTGTGGTGGGAGAACTGGGTTCTGATGATGCCATGTAGCATTGGTTTCAGTTGCTTAACATCTCTGGTGTTAACATTCCTTGCTGTCTCTGACTGGAGTGTGTTCCTTCTGTGAGCCTGGGTGTGTAATCACTCCTTGGAGTCAAGCTTTCTCTGGGAGGGATTGAACTCTGAAGCACAGGGTCAGCTCCCAGAGGGCAAAAGGAAACCGGCAGGATCATGTCCCAGGATGCACTGTAGTTCCTGCAACTACTGAGCCCCAGGAGGGCCTTACTTGGGCCAGGTATTAGGCCAGTAGTGGAGGTCTCACCTGTGAGCTTAGGTATGTCAGAATTCTTGGGGTATAAGCTTTCTCTGGGTAGGATTGAGGTGTGGAGAGCTGTGGCACAGAGTCAGCTCATGGGCACAATTTCTTAAGCTGATACTTTGCTTGAAACATTGGTTTGTTCTTGGTGCTTTAGTATCAAGACATCTTTTCAGTGTTCTCCTTAGCAGACTCTACCCATCCAAAGCTCTCAGCTGCCTGCTGCCTCTCTTTAACTTTACATCCTTAAAAACCAGTTTGTGATTTCCTCCAGAGAATACTATATTTGAAAGTTTTGTTTCTTCCATATCCTTCTTCAATTTCTAGTGCCCATTATATCATCTAAAATATGTGAATTGACCCTAACTTTGTGAAGTAATGCTTAGGATCTGGGAATTCTGTTAAAAGTCATTTATGTGACCCAGTGTCCTTGTTAAATACATTAATATAACTTTAGTTTTCCATGAATGTACTAAGCCAGAAATACCACTGCTCTAGGTAAAACTCTAGTGTGAATTTAAGCAAGTCACTTATTCTGTAAGCCTGTAGTGTCATTCCAGAACTTTTTAAATCCGGTTTTTAAAGCCTTTCTAAATATCTTAAATTTTATAGTATTCTTATGCATACATTCTCAATAAGCCCAAGACTTTTCTCTCATATGGGTGAAGACAGACAAGTGACAATTATATCAATTTTCCTTTTTGTGTTTTCTTCTATAAATAGACAAGTGTGTATCAGCTGTAGTTGCTTGAATTTGTATGTGATAATGTCTATTTTAGCTCAGGATTGCCCGCATTATTTGAAGTTGTTAAATTGTTCCTGGTGTTATACATAGAATCAAAACTTCAGGAGATCTGTTACCCAAAGGGCGGCTGTCTCTTAATTGGAGAAATAAAGATATCTGGCACTGTGTCAACAACTCCAGATTTGACACTTTTTCTTGGACACCCATTGGTCATGTTTTGGGATGTCACCAGGGATGAAAGTTCCCATGGTCAATTATGTTTGAAAGTGCTGCATAGTTGAACTGTCTATATGGTTGATCCTCATGCCTCCTTGTCCTCAAATATTGATATGAAAAAAAGTTCACAGTTTATTTTCTACAATGTGGGAAGAGAGGTTTTCTTTTTCTTCTTTTACAAAGTTTTCAAACCTAATTTAAATATCATTTTGTTTTAAAATTGTCAACTCCAAATTGCCATTGATTACATATTATTAGGTGTTGATATTTGTATCATATATATTGGTGTGAACCAAGTAAAAATCATAGTGCTCATGTTATGTATAAAGATAACTAGGGAACAGGAAAAACCATTGGCTCTTTATAATGACACCATGGTTTTATGTGACTCATTTTAAAACCTGGCTAAAGAACAGAATCACTTAGACTGTTCTAAAAATTAGGATGATCTTGTCCCACTTCAGTCTAATTAAATCTGAGTCTCATAGGAATAGAGAACTATGGGCTCAAGAATCAATGTTAAAACTCCCCAGAATTCTAATGCATAGCTAGAGCCAAGAATTGCTACTTTATGTAATACTAGCTTATTCCTAATGACTTAAAAAAAAAAACTAGCATAAAGGGTGCCAAGTAGTTGGAATTTCCTGTTAGTGGGTTATCTCTTGAGCACCTGTGTGAGCTGCTGTGACATTAATACCACCAAGTACCCCTCAGGGTCTAAGATGACCTATGCAGAGCCTGCCAAAGAACAGATCTGAAGAGTAGATTAAGTAGGCTCTTCCTCAGGCAGAAGTCTATGATTGCCTCAAAGAACCTATTCTCTGAGCTTCAGGTTCCTTGGGAATAGATAATATCAGTTTGGACTTCAATATGCTTCAGTAAGAACATGTTGGCATTAGAAAATAATCAGAGCTGAGCTCCTACGTTTCGCTCATTCACCTTTAGAACCCTCCTCTGAGCCTCTAGCATCCTGGGTAACTTTTCTTTCTCATGTACCCCTTTGGCAGCCAAACACAGCTACCATCTTTAAGCTATGATCATAAAGCCATGCTTTATGAACATCATAACTTATGTCAATAATATAATGAATTTTTATAAAACCACACCCAACAGCAACAACACAAATAAACACACAAACCCTGCAATTCAGGACATGAATTTTGGAATGCAGATTATGTCAGAATTATTTTCTGTGAGTTCTGTTTACCCTTCTCCCAAATGCTGTGAGGCACTTTCTCATGGACTGTAGTTTGGTTCTCAATTTTTAAGTACCTGACTCTTTCCTGGAATTTGTCATTCCCTCCATGTTGCCCATGGGAAATGCCCATGTTTTGTGGTAGAGATAGCTTATAGGTAGGATGAGGTTTCTATTTTCTTAGCCCCTGGAGAAGCTGGTTAGAGCTTGGGATAGCAGAAGACAGAGTAACTTTGTAATTACAAAGTAATGTAATTGTATGTATGTGAGCTTCCTAATGTGTACCATAACCATGAATACATTGTGTGTTTCATGACATGAAAATATTTGCAAAGTCTCTAATTTCATATCCAATATTTCTCAATGTGTGATCATTTATTTATATACATGAATGCACGAATATGTTTATATACACATTTATATTACATATGTATATATACATTTATATCTATATAGCACAGGTATAGATATATACCCTTGTCTATGTACTTGTTTACATAATTTATTGAGAAAGCAGTATTTATTTCATTTTCTCATCATCTCTTACATGCATAGTTTATGAATGGGCTGTAATTCATTACTAGCCTATAGCAATTCCTTCCTAACATTTCTATGGAAATTTTCTTTTCTGAACCCCAAATTTTGAGAAAAATCCATTGAGAGTTCAGGGAAATGTTCTATTTTCTCTGCGAATTAGATTTTATTAGTTAAGGTGCTACTGTAAAGAAGGCATTCATGAATTTTAAATAGAAAACAGGAGTAGGAAACACAGACTAGGAAATCAAACGTTAAACTCAACACATCTCCAAAACCAACGCTGGAGCAAGGAGGAGCGCAATGGCTGGTATCTAATCAGTCAGTCTTGCTTGTAATTGTTGCCATGCTGTGGATATATGTTTGTGGCTGTGCAGATGGCTGGTGCTGAGCTTCTCTCTGAAGGCACACTACTAGTAGTTTGGGAGGAAAGTGTTAACAAACTTTTGCATGTCACATATTTTACTCAAGTCCAATCATGGTGTTCTGGGAGAAGATGAATCCAAAAAGGAAAATAACTCTACAATTTCAAGATAGCATTTCCTGAAGACTTATTAACTTTGCTAGGAGATTTGAGTGTTTTTTTTCCCTGACTTCTAAAACTGTAATGTTCATTGGACTTTCCCAAGGTTTGAATATTTTCCAGAGCCCCAAATTCTTTGTAAGCAAATTACACACAAATACACAAAAAGGAAGAGAATTCAATATCTAAACGAGAAGTCAAAATGTAGTCTGAATTCTAAATGAGCAAAAAGCAACATCAGTTTAACAGCAAAATCAAAACCAGAGAAGGTAGATGAAATATTTTACTATCAAAAGAATTCGTGTTTAGGAAGTGATTTTCACCTAACACTCAGGGTCAATGTACTACAGTTAAATTCTTTTTTTTTTAAACATTTTTTATTAGATATTTTCTTCATTTACATGTCAAATACTATCCTGAAAGTCCCCTATACACTCCCCCTGCCCTGCTCCCCAATCCACCCACTCCTGTTTCCTGGCCGTGCCATTCCCTTGTACTGGGGCATATAATCATTGCAAGACCAAGGGCCTGTCCTCGCAGTGAAGGCCGACTAGGCCATCTTCTGCTACATATGCAGCTAGAAACACAAGCTCTGGGGGTACTGGTTGGTTCATATTGTTGTTCCTCCTATAGGGTTGCAGACCCCTTCAGCTCCTTGGGTACTTTTTCTAGCTCCTTCATGGGGGGGGGGGCTGTGTTCCATCCAATAGATGACTGTGAGCATCCACTTCTGTATTTGCCAGGCACTGGTATAGCCTCACAAGGGACAGCTACATCAGGGTCTTGCCAGTAAAATCTTGCTGGCATATGCAGTAGTGTCTGCGTTTGGTGGCTGATTATGGGATGGATCCCTGGGTGGAGCAGTCTCTGGTTGGTCCTTCCTTCTGTCTCCACTCCAATCTTTGTTACAGTTATATTCTTAAGTCCATGTAAAATTGAGGTTTCTGTCATGCAAGAAAGATCAAAGCTATTGATGAGTCAAATTAATGCTTTGTAGATTTAAAATTGAATTTGAAGAGTAATAATTTTTAAAATATTAAACACACTATTGCTTTCAATTTATCACTTTATTTTGTTTCAAAAAATTATTTCATGAGGACTTTGTTTTGTGTGCTTGTATGTTGCCTGTGTACCATGTGCGTTCCTGGTACACCTAGAGGCCAGAAGAAACTGTAGCATTCATTGGACCTGAAGTTTCAGATGACTGTGAGCTGTCGTGTGGATCCTGGAGGTCAAACCCAGGTCTCCTAGAAGAGCATCTAGTACTCTTACCTGATGAGCCATTTCTTTAGCCTTTTTTTTTAGTATAAAATTATTTTAAGATGGTATGCATATATTCATGAAACGCTAATATTATTTATGGATTGTTTGTTTGTTATTGAGGTTTATTGTATTGTGTCATAAAAATTCATATATTTATTAGTATACACTTTTATAATAGAAAACTTGTGAATGTTTATTAGAACATTCTATGAGAAAAGTAACTTGTGCTTTCTGTAGTGAATCTTTTTGTGTGGATAATAAATTGTCATAAACAATACAGAATGCTACAATTTGAGAACTTCTGGAGGAGTTTTTGAGTTCTAACCCTGAAGATTAACATGCAGATCTGTAACACTAAGATAAAAACTACAGATATTCTGGGGTCCAGTAGCAGGGAAAAAGAAAAGCAATCTGGGAGGCAGCAGAAAGTTGGAGGGTTAAGCCAAGTTCAATTATAGGGTGTCAGGAGCAAGAACAGCAGAAGCAGAATGGCATGGATACCAGAATTGGAATCCTGAAGACACATCAAAGTCAGGAAGTATCAGAAGCAAATGAGAGGGCAGAAGAGGCAGTGTTAAAAGGGGATGTTAATTCCAGGGTCAGTATCTTCTGAAATCACCATTGCTTTAAAATGGCTGGGCATGGATCTCTGAGGGCAACAATCAAGAGATTTTAAAGAGACAGCCTTCTACTGAACTCTGCCTCCTGCTTCTACAAAGGATGAAGTGTACATGCTTGGTATATCCATTGTTTGTTGATAAACTCATGAGCGAAGGCCACAGGAAAGAAATCTATGTCTGAAATCAAAATCCTTTATTTACTTCTTTGTCCAAAACTTCCGAGGTTTTCCTGATTAACATAGGAAGATGTTATATCTCAGAAAGATAACATGACAGAGGGACCGTGATGAGAGTGTCTCTATCCTGTGTAGAAAGACTTGCTCACTATTCTTTGGGAGAGGCAGAATTGAGTCTATTTTTCTCCTTTTGTGGGACTGGGAAGGGGATTATTCTTTAAGTGTAGGGCTTTCTATCTAATTACAAATAAATGTTTGAGACACCTTCAAGAAACAAATTCAGGCCTTCTGGTTCTTATTTTGGCTAATCCATCTCTGCAGCTATTTGGAGAGAGGTGCAGAGACTTGTCAAACAGAGAAGAGAAGCATATTAACTTACAATGTGGCTAGTGATGCTCAGGTGTAGATGGTCTGTCTGGGTCTTTGTAGTCTGGGAGAACTGATCTAACTAAGCAAGGACTTGCTGAAGAGGACAAAAGTGACCATAGCTCAATCCAAAAGTGGGGAAGGAATCCTTCCTGGGGTTGATATTTATACGTTGAGCTAAGAAAGGTTTTCTACATGAGGTGTCAGTTGAAATGTGTTGAGCTATGTTGTCTGCTTGCTCAAACAATCAACTGTGTCTGTAGGCATACCAGAATTTGTGCACCTACTACTCTGAGTCTTTATGTAGCAATATTAATCAATCACAATTGCACATGTGTTTCTTTCTTTAATGATACATTCTGGTAGTCATTACTCATAGGCTATTTTCATTACTGTTCCTAGTGTTCTGAACAAATTGCACTGTTTCTTCAAACACAATGCATGTCTTTGACATGTGGGATTTTGTACATCCTTTTTTGTTTGCCAGAAACACATTTCTTCTTACTTAGTGACTTAGTGACTTGAGGTACTTTGGAGAATCTTAAGGTATCATTACCACAAAGATGTCTTTTCATACTGTTTCTCAATTCCTATAATTAGATTAGCTATTCATTTAAGGTGAAGATACTTTAGGGAGAAATATGTTTTGGGGGTGCTATCTTAGGTATGAATTATGAGACAGCTTTCCAATGATTATCTTGTGTTCACATGATCTCTTCCTCTCACACTTTTTAATTGGCTAATGTAGTTATACAGGTCTTTTCTGCTGAATAAAAAAAGGTGTGTGCGTATGTGTCCAAGTCCATTATTGTTAATAGCAGCGGATGTCATTTACCTTCCATGAGCTTTGGTCTCTTTGCCTTAAAATTAAGAATATAGCTTAAGATGTTTCAGGACTCGCACAACTCGCACAACTTTAAAATTTAATAACTGTTGATGATTATACCAAATAAAACAGAATATAAAAAAAAACACCTTGAAAAAGCTCATAATGCGTTAATTCTAGTCATTTGTTAAAACAAAGGAAATTGGGTAATACATTAACAAGAGTAGAAAACAAGGTCTCTCCTTTATACAAATTTTTATTGAGATGTCCAAAATATCTTCTTTATGAACACAAAGGAGCATGCACTTGACAAAGATGATCTTAGCCTCTATTTGGTGGAAAGCTGATTGTCTGTATGAAACACACTTGTAAAATTCTGGATGACCTTGGCTTCGGCAAAGGTCATCCTAGGCGTTAGAGGTCATCCACTCTTCCCTAGTGAATCTGGGATGGATTGATGTGTTATTGCATTTCTACTGCTTACTGAGTAAGTCTCATAAAGTCCACTCTCCTTACCTCCATATGATGAGTTGAAAGGGATCAGGAGGATTATTATTCTTTTGTAGAAATTTCAATCCAGGTTTCCTCCGCTATGTACAAAGCAAGGGGCTTACTCTTTGTGTGAGAAGTTTGTGCATGCTGCAGAAATCTGTGGCTTGGACTGTTTAAGGCCAGAGGTCCCGTTTCTCTTGAAATTCAAAGGTCCTGGAGTAGGAGAGAAGCATTCAGGATAGACTCTGCTGCAAAAGGTCGGAGTTGGCCTCCTCATCTGAGGCAGATACCATCACAGGGCAACAGGGGGTCTCAGAATCTGGGGGTTGAATTTCCTGCCTCTCTTTAGGGGCCTTCAAACTTACAAAAATTAATCCTTTTGATTGACTCTGACTCCTAATCTGGAAGATAAACTCAGAACATTTACCAGTTCTCAGCACTGCTTACCAGGCCGTGTCTTAGTGCCAAATTGTGAATTTCGTCTCAGTGACCTTTCCAATCTTCCCTTTTTACCTGCCCACTTGGTAGCTCACAAGGTCCTCCATCCTACTCTGAGGAAACTTAGGTCAAAGTGTTTGGGATTGTGAGGGATTTAAAGAGATCGAATCATTCAACCTTTCCATTTTCAGAGGAGAAAAATAAGATCTAAAGAGGTTATATGACTACCCTGCAGATATGTTTTTAAATCCTCTTGGCAATTTCAATATAAGGCATCATAGTTATTGAGGTTGTAGAATCATGACTAACTTTTTATATGTAGATCAGAGTACTGCAATTTGACATATCTACATCATTTCAGAAATTCAATTGTCAAAGCAGGTTGTTTGAAATGTCCTTAAATATATATCTTTAATCATTCTTTAAAATTTTCCCAGTCATTGACTTTTGGGACATAAGCTAATATTTTGTAAAATTTAAGATGCAAAAGTAAAAATTGGATTCTACCAAAAGAGTATAGTGTGTAAAATGAAGAGCTCAGAGCCTAAGGCAGTTTGTAAGCCAATACCAATGATGCTTTAGTGATTCCAATCATGCAGAGAATGAAGACAAGTACTGAGGTATTGAGGAGGCTACTGGGAAAATCAAGGTTGTTTGCTCTTAGGGGAAATCATGTAGTTGTCTCTTCTTAGGTTTGGGATGAAAAATGAATAGAGAAGCAGACATTTTTTGGCCAACTATTAGGGTATGCATTCTTGTGCCTAAGATAAAGATTTAACTCAATAAATTTCTCATCCAAAGTCTATTATTACATTAAAAATGTTCTTAAAATAAATACTTTTTAAATGAGTAACTGAACATATGTTCTTAAAATGAGAAATAATCACTTAACTCTATCAGATGTATTGAATTATCGGCAGAGCATGTGATTATTTGTAGTTTAGCAATTATTCTGGACACATTTTAATCTGGTTTAAAAACAAAGATGTCATGCGTGTTATGGGTTGACATTATAATTCCCAAGAATCAGACCATTTCGGTGTCTTACTTTGGTGTCTTACTTTGCTCTATTTTCTCTTATTGGATTGTTTTCTTCCTTAAGCACCATGATTTAGGAGATGAATCTCCACAGGTGAAGCCTTTAAGCCTTTTTCCTTCTATGTAGCCACATATGTTGTTTATACACTTGAATAATTTGCTCAATATATTGAAAGCACATCTTTAAGGAAGCAATGTCTTGGATGTACATTTCTCAATTTGTACTGAAGGCTTTTGAGACTCTAGGAAGTAGAGCCTGTCTGGTAGAATTACACTTCTAAGGGTTGGTCTTTGAAGCACACTCCAACTCTTAACCAACTCTCAGTTCTAACCTGTTTTCTATTCTTCCTTGTTGGCCACAATGAGTTTTTGCCACCATGAGCTGCCTCGTGCCTTTCCTACCATGATGGTCCCCTCAAGTTAGTCTTTTCAGGTGTTTGGTTATAGAGATGCACAAGTCCAAAAAATAGTACAACTTTTTTTTTTTTTTTAATAAAATGGATGTTTTAATGGTAAGTGCACACAATGAGAAAGTGAAGCCTGTCAATTAAAGAATTGGTCCATGAACTGGGAGGAGTAGGCTTGTTATTTCATTCCTTCTGCTATTGGATATTTTGTGTTACTG
This sequence comes from Mus caroli, assembly GCF_978045245.1. NCBI lineage: Eukaryota > Metazoa > Chordata > Mammalia > Rodentia > Muridae > Mus > Mus caroli. Next base: position 123,763,897 of record NW_028227257.1, read on the forward strand.
TTTTCATATCACTTGGGATAAGACTTTTTTTTTCTTACAGTGCATATGGAGTCCATAATAGGTCTGATCCTGGGTCAGATGTTGTACAGAACCTGAGGTGTTCTAGTACAAGCATGAAAGACAGTGCCCTTATTCATTAGAAGAACAGAAGGTTCTACTGAGAAGAACTTAATTGCTGCTTTATGGAAGGGTGCCTAAACTTTGGACTGCCAAGGGCTCAATTTTACTCTCTCATACTTGGAGACCTGAGAATATTCTCATTTGTAGTTGATATAAATGTGCTGAGTCTTCATTGGAAAGCTGGTAATGAGTTTGCTGGAAGTCCTGTTCTGAGTGGAAGACAGTGCTGCAAGCATGAATCCAATCAATACTTCGGATATTTCTTTTTCTAATAAAGTAGCATGGGTACATTTAGAGTGGGGGGTCATACTACAGGCCATATGCAGGACACTTAAACATTTTATTTTTTGAGAAAGGGTCTTACTTTGTATCTCTCATTGTCCTGGAACTCCATATGTGGACAAGTTTGGCCTCAAACTTACAAAGACCCACCTGCTCCTGTTTCCTGGGTGCTGGGATTAGAATGTGAGCAGTATTCTGTCATAAAAGTTTAATCTTGTCATTTATGTGAATGGGTATTTTGCCTACATGCATGTCTGTGCACCACATGCACGGCTGGTGCTTTTACAGGGCAGAAGATAGTGTTAGGTCTGGACTGAAGTTACAGACACTTCTGGAAGAACAGCTAGCACTCCTAACTACTTGGCCATTTTCCCAGCCCCCTTTGGGAAGAAGTTTTTTCTTTTTTTCGTTATCTTTTTAAGAGTAAGGTTGACAATTAGATATTATTAGAATACTCCCTGTCAAGGCTATGAATAGCTAGTTTCTGATGTTAGTAGACACCTTCTCAGGGGTGTCTATTTTCAGGATAGACAGAGGCCTATGACATCCAAACTGAAACTTAGGAAGTTATTCTCTAGAATAAAACCTTTCCTCTTGGTCTTCTGCCCCAACAGCATTTTAAAGACAAAGCTGTTTATCCCCATGAACTGTTAAATTTTTCTTCAAATGAGAGTCATCTCTTCTTAAATACAAATTTCTTTTATGTACCAGGAGTTGTAGTAATAGTTTATGTTCTGGTTTTCAATATTTTCCATTTCTATGCTTGATAGAAAATACATATAAATGTTTGTGACTTCAATTTTACCAGTGGGTTTTCCTTTCCTTTCCTTTCCTTTCCTTTCCTTTCCTTTCCTTTCCTTTCCTTTCCTTTCCTTTCCTTTCCTTTTCTTTTCTTTTCTTTTCTTTTCTTTTCTTTTCGGAATTGTTTCTTTGAGTTTTGGCAAATATTCAGGACATAACCATTACTGTTATTAGTGGTTTATTTTTTTTCAGCTAGAGTGATCTCACTAGTAAACTCACAGGTTAAAATTATAAAGATACTTGTAGTGTAATATCTGATGCAGACATTTTACCAGCAGCCTTGGGGAACTTGTCTAATACTCAAAAAGAAATTCTACCAAGAAAAATAAATAAATAAAGAAAGAAAGAAAGGAAGGAAGAAAGAAAGGAAGAAAGAATGAAGGAAAACAAAAAAAAAAAGAAAAAAGAAGAAAATAGTATTTGGAATAGAGAACATGATCTCCTTAGGTTGTAAGGTTTGATACAAGACTCTACTGGAATAATAAACATGTCTTTGAGCTTCCAGCTCTTAGGAGTAATAAAATATCCACATACTGACACTTCTGGACAGGTGCCAGGTTTCTGTATCCTAGAAGAAGGAGTTGGAAAGAGAGAGAAGAGATAGGAAATGCTTTTTTTTTTTTAAATTGATGTAGTCCTTGGTTGCCACCCAAGGTTATAGGTGGACTTCTTTTTTGTTGGTTATTTTATTTATTTACATTTCAAATGTTGTCCCCCTTCCTGGTTTCCCCTCTGCAAACCCCTCATCCTATCTCCCCTACCCCCTGACTCTATGAGGGTGCTCTCCCACTCACCCACTCACACCTGCCTCACCACCCTAGCATCCCCCTACACTGAGGCACTGAGCCTCCACAGGACCAAGGGCCTTCCCTCTCATTAATCAGGCAATCCTCTGCTACATATACACTGGAGTCATGAGTTTCTCCGTGTGTAATCTTTGGTTGGTGGTTTAGTCCCTGGAAGCTCTGGGGGGTTGGGTTAGTTCTTCCTATGGGGTTGCAAACCCCTTCTGCTCCTTCAGTCCTTCCCCTAACTCTTCCATTGGTGTCTCCGTGCCCAGTCCAATGGTTGGGTGTAAGCATCCACAAAAGATAGGAGATTCTTTACTGCCAACAGGGGGGTTGTTACACAGACAGAAACTGTAGTAGCTCCAACAGAAGGTGGCACAAAGGACTGAAGTTTTATGCTATGTTGTGTACGGTTTTGGGGGATCGTAAGCACAATGCAAGCTTTCTTATACATGTTCTATCCATTACACACAACTTCGTGCATTATTTGCTTCATTAGCATCTTAGTTACTACTCAAGGATGTACATTTTGGTATTAGAACCAACTATAAGTCATTGGTAGACACCTTGGAGTGGGTCTTTAGTACTGGTGGCTCTGTCAAGTTCTAATAGTTCCCTCGACTTGGGAACTTCAACTATTACTCTTCCAGTAGGTTTTTCTAACAGACGACTTTTCTAGCCTCTGTGTAACAGACTTCAAGACCTTGCTCTCTATGCTATCCTCCAACCTTAACCCTTACCTAAGAACTGTGGTCCAGGAAACCTCTCAGAAGACCTGAAGGGTGATGAGTCATCTCTTTCTAATCACTTCCTTCTGTTGAGGGATACAGACAAAACCTCCTCCCTGTCTGTCCATCAGTTGGCAAGGAAGATCTGTAGTAGGAGTTGGCTGAAATCCTTCGGTACAAGTTTAGTTTGAAATCTTTCTTTCCAAGGACTCTTTAAAAAAAAACCCAAAAAGGTTTATTTATTTATTGTATGTGAGTACATTGTCCCTGTCTTGAGACATACCAGAAGAGGGACCCTATTACAGATGGTTGTGAGCCACCATGTGGTTGCTGGGAATTGAACCTAGGACCTCTGGAAGAACAGTCAGTGTTCTTAACCACTGAGTCATCTCTCCAGCCCCCTGAAAGAATAGCTAAGGTAGATACTGGAACAGAACTTGTCATGGCTGATATTTCTCTCAACCTACTGTGCCATCTTTCGTCTCCTCTATATTTCTTGTTTATATTTTTATGTATGTTTGTCAAAAAGTAGGTCCTGTGCCTGGAGAAACAAAGCAAGAAACAGAAGCAGTCTTAAATAATTAGAACTTGCCTATTTTTACAGTTTGCAATTCAAAAATATGGACTTGATGTGAAGTTTCAAACTAAAGTACAGTTGGTCTTCAAACTCGAATGTGAACACTCTAATTTGTTTGGGACTTTATAATTTCAGGTGGGAAAAGTAGACAAATTCACTATCATGTTAATATAGGATAGACACACTTGAATGATTTAATAGTGGTTGATTATAGCATGAAGGCTGCCTGGCTTCCGTTTGACAGGCACATTCAGTTTTATTACTACTCGGGATGTGTGTGATCCTAGACAAATAATTCATTCTTCCTAGAAGCCTCAGTTTCCTCATTGAAAAACATGAGCAAAAATAATTCATACTCCATAGACTTCATGAGAGGATTAAATGAGATACATTTATGTTAAAATTTCCTGCTTTTTAAAAAAATATAGGGCCTGATATAAACCATCCTGACAGCTCAATTTAAGTGCTAGCTCTTATTATAAGTACTAAGAATGAGGGAGTTGAAACACATGCTATCCTGGGAAGGGTTCAAAACTAACCCCTGCCACGGAGGAGTACAAATTAAGACTACCTGGAGGAAACTTCAACTTCTACATACTGGTAAGTTATGCAGGTTTTACAGTCTGTTATTTGGTGACAAAACATGCTCTTACAATGTCAATTGAAACAATCTAAGGTACCCTCGTGTTTCTAGCTGCATATGTATCAGAAGATGGCCTAGTTGATTGGAAAGAGAGGCCCATCGGTCTTGAAAACTTTATATGCCTCAGTACAGGGGAACACCAGGGCCAAGAAGTGGGAGTCGGGGGGGGAGTAGGGGGTGAGGGTATGGGGGGACTTTTGGGATAGCATTGGAAATGTAAATGAAGAAAATATCTAATTAAAAAAAATAAAGTTAAAAAAAAAGAAATATATCACATGTACCTCTGCGAGGACACACAATAGCTGGAGGTAATTTCAGATGGTTATGCTGCTATGAATATTTTAACAGGTAAAAGTGAAGCCCCAGTAAGGTGTAATGATTATAGTTTTAAACAGACACCTCAGAAATCTAAAACTATCAGGTCACGTCTCTGCAAAGCTTATGATAACAGGAGATGCCGTTCACTCTGTGATGAACTTCTGTCTATATGTGATGATCCCTGAGTGTGTGGTGTTTTGCAACAAGTACTAACAGAGTCACTTAAAACAGAAATAGTCCTTTAAGAATTTCTATTATTTTTATTTATTTATTCACTTTAAATCCCACTGTCATCCCCTCCCATAATCCTTCTCCCCTCCCCCTCTCCTTTGACCACTTATCTCCTGAGTATCCCCCCACCTTGGCTCATCAAGTCCCTGTGGGGCTAGGTGTATCCTCTCCTATTGAGGACAGACAAGGCAAACCAGCTAGAAGAACATATCCCATGGACAGGCAACAGCTTTTGGGATAGCCCTCGTACCAGTTGTTTGGAATCCAACAACTGGGAGGCCAAGCTACACATCTGGTACATATATGTGGGGAGGCTTAGGCCCATCCCATGTATGCTCTTTGTTTGATGGTTCAGTCTCTGAAAGATCCAAGGGTGTATGTTAGGCAACTCTGTTGGTCTTCCTGTGGAGTTTCTATTCCCTTTGGGGCCCACAAACCTCCCCCCCTATTCTTCCATAAGAACAGCATCATTATAATATATAAAGAAAACCTTGTAGCTGTTGACATTTTTTGCGCATCATTTAGGTGGCCATGCTGGAGGCCCAGAAGAGCAGGTGGCTTTAAGAGGATATTAAGAAATAGCTGCTTTCTTAAAGTTCATTCAGGGAGACGTTTAAGAGGAAAGTCAGGTGCTCCCACAGGCTCCATCACCACAAGAATTACTAGTGATAGAAGACACTATGAGAGGTAGGCTTGTTTCAAGTTGTGGTTGCAGCAGAGGAACTCAGCATCCTTAGAGATTAATGGAGGCTTTCAGTTTTGCTGGCATGGCTCCTTTATCATTCATACGACTAAGCAGACAATCAATTTAGTGGCAATGTATGGAATGAAGGGAAAGAACAAATAAGCTCTGAGTGATGAGAACAGAAAAATCAAAACCTCCCTCCCTTATTCTTTTTTAATGACTAATACCAACAGGGACAAGACCAGTAAAAAGAGGTTAATGAATTGCCGAGATCCTTTAGAAAGTGATTGACTGGTATTGAAGCACAGTCAAATCAGTCATAAATATTTACTTTTATTAGCAACAGTGGGTTGCCTGTTATTTTTGATTGATTTTTTTAAGCTGGCAAAAATCTACTACTGTGACTATTATCAAATGTTTCCAATTTTGCCAATAGTTCCTTGCTCTAAACAACCCCAGAACACACACAGTCCTCTAAACCCTTACTTGCAAAGTGGCTTTTTTTTTTCTTAGCACCATTTCTAAATGATTACAAATGACAAGGTAATGTGAAGTTCCCTATATAATTAAGAACAATTATAATCTTTTCTTTTTGACATTTGTTCAAATGGATAGGATGGCAGCAATTGTGGGATTAATGTCCTTTTATAATCCATATTCCGCTAACACCGACTCTCCAACCTGCACTTGTGTTATTTGCCCTCCCGATTGAGAAAGAGGCATGATAGAAATCTCTGAAAAAAATCCCAGGCAGCGTAGCAAAGGCTAGAAGAACTAGAGGAGTTAACAGGCAACACTGTTCCAATACTGCTGTTCATGCCATTGAATAAAATGCTGCTTTATTTCGGTAAAATGCAATTCGATGTAAGGGTATTTCTTGAAATTTGTTGCCTGGGCATCAGAAAGATGGGGATTGCCTTTAACACAGTGTTTGCAACATTAAGATCCAATAATTCAATTCGAAGGAACCTAACAAAAGGAATTTCCTTCAGATAACAACAAAGAGTTAACATTTCCCAGGGCAGACAAGTTTCCAATTCAATTAGTTTTAATGAACCTTCTGCTCACTGGTTACTGAACTAGAAAGAACAGCAATAAATGCCCAGAGGAAAGAGAGAGAGGATATTAAAGGAGGGTTAGTGTATAGTATATAAATTTCCAACTTGACTGAAAGAGCAGCACTGGTGTAGTTTTGGGGGCTAACGCTACAGAATCAGACCCATCTGCTGAGCTTCATGCACAGGACAGCAAATCTCAGCCAGTTGTTCCGTGTGGTGAAACAAAACAGCAGTGTACAGCCTCTGTCTGATAAGACAATAGATGCTACAGCAAACACAGATCTTTAAATGAGAGAAGAGCATCCCTCAAAGAAGCAGGGAATACATTTTCTTATCATCAGAAAAATAATATTTGTACTTTTGCACATCTAAACACACACAAATACATAAATGTGCCCATATCTTTTAATTTTTAACAAAAATCATAACAATAGTTTTAGTTTGCATATAATGGAAATTATATACATTTACCTCTATAAAGAATAGTAGAGACATAAATTATGAAAGCCCATAGCTGCCACACACAGAAATTTCCTAATTGGGATACAGAAAATGAGGTTTGCCCTACGAATTTAATGGCATTCATATTTTTTATTTGATTCTGACAGTCACCTAAAACCTGTACTATAGCACAGCAAACTTGTATTTCTAGGATCAATGTGCAAGTCTTAACTGTGGCTAAACACAGAACCTTCGTATATAGGATTGTATAAATACACAAATGAACCCCAGTTAAATATTTGAAATAAGTGATAGAGTCCACCCAGAGCCTCTGCATCTATTATTGTTTCAAGTCAGCCTTGTCAAGTATTTTTCCATTTCCTGAACTTTAAAGCAAATTTGCCTCTCCAGCTGCACTCACTCTCATTATGCTGAACTGTCCCTTCATTCTTAGTTGCAGTCTCCTTTCTGGCAATGCTTTAACCGGATGCTGACTATGAAAAGTTCTAAATACACAGTGGTAACCAGACCCTATGCATTCTATACCATGCAGAATTCACTGAGCCTTGAGGCGCTGTTTATTTCCCCCCATGCAGATGTGACAACTGCACCCATGTTTTATGGTAGTGACCAGGGGCTTGCCTCTCCCAGTCAGTTTCATAAGGACTGCATATGAGAGTATGGTTGCAGACATGATCAGCCGGTACATTTTGGATGATTCGTGATTTCTCCTTTGCTGGTGCTTTTCTTGGACTGCCTTGAAACTCAGGCACGGATGTCCATTTTGTCAGTGAGCACTTAGATTTAAAAAAAAAAAACACAAAACAAAACAACAAACACAGCTTCTGGCTTGGTTTGCAAGGACATTTTCTTTTTCTTTAGAATCACATATTCTGCCATCACAACGTAGGTGAACAGACCCAAGTCATACATAAAGTTGTGCCCCAACTGCACAGTCTCTCCAGCATCCTTTAGAGGAGATTATACCAAATAGTCAACAACATTGGAAGGGACCAACATCAATCTGCAGACATAGTTCATGCTCGGTTGTCTCACTGAACCACAGACATCTTTTAATCTTACTAGTTATTATTACAATTTTGGTATTACTCAAGCTCTTTATTTTTACTACTGCATTTTTTAATGCAAAAATATACACTGCATAAGTTTTAGAGGATGGTTGCTTTAAACATGAAGAAATTAAACAGAACAAGAAATAAATTTCAAAAAATGAAATATGGAACAGTAATTTCTTGTATAAGCCTTTTGTCTTGCAATTATCATTGCCCCAGGCTCATAGAAATTTATTCTCAGTAATCCGATAGTGTAAAAGTGATCTGGTTCAACTAGAAAAAAACCCCAAGGAATGCTGTAGGGATCAGAATTTTGAAAATATACATATTCATGTTGAACAAAAGAAGTGAGAGTTAAAAATTTTATTTCCAATTTGGAAATATGTTTTACTATGTCTTAAACTCATTTTGAGTTCTTGTACATATGTGATTGGTTGGGCGAAGTATAATGTTCAGAGTTACTCCTTTTGCAGGAATCTAAAAAAAAAAAATAAACCTTTAGGGACAGAAGAGATTATTCATTCTATGCAAACTGAAATTTGAATTGTGATCATCAGTGTAGGTATCAATGGAAAAGCTACCTAGCTCTGAGTGTTTGGGACTCAAGGCCTTGTAAATGATCTCCCTGCTGCATGGTGAAGCCAAGTGGGGAAACCCCTTCCCCCATTGACAGAGACTTCCAGACAGACAGGGGTAGTCATGGGCAGAAGAGTAATATCTTAGTTTTTAGGCCTGTAATAAGTAAAAGGACATCTCTAGGGAGTAACATACTAAAAACCCAGATGCCTGGTTTTCTTAAAAAAGAAAAAGAAACTCTAGAACTTTGCCTCTAAGGTATTACAAGAACTTTGTCAGTTGCACACGAGAAAATAGAGCCCATGGCCATATAGTAAGCAAAAAAATTCTGTTTGAGTATTGACATGACAGTTTTTGAAAGTTCAAGCAGAAAACCAATTATAATGAGCCCTGGAAAGCCTGGAGCCCTGCTGTTCAATAAATAAAAAGTACAACAAACTATTTTCCAAAAAGGTTCTAGAGAGTTTCTTCTTGTCCCACTACTTACAATCTGATTACATAAATAGTCTCTATTTGCCGTTGAATTGCCAGGCAGCTGTATTAAAGTACAAATCAAATCAAGTCAGGATTAGAAAGTAAAAGAGCATGGTTTAAAGTAATCTATCCCCCAGGAACTGTGCTCAGATTCATCAAACAGAGCTTAAAGTACAGTATATCTTATACCCTCGTGTTTCCAGGCTGCATGGCTGCGAAAACCACTTATGATTTTTGATATCCAGAGAATGTTGCTTCTTGCCGAAGGAGGCTCACTTGCTTATTTAAAGGTACCATTCATACGTGCCACTTATTTATTACTTCTTTTGGTTAAGATTTGTGTGCCAGAAGTACTAACAACAACTAGATTTTTTTTTTTTTTTTTTTTTTTTTTTTTTTTTTTTACTGATCACATTCTATCTGCTGCAGCTGTGAATGGTTGTGACTACTTCCTGTAGGGAGGGGATGGATTAATACAGTCCAGATTAGAGTACCGCTTAGTTGTGTTAATAGTAAGGAAAATGTAGGTATCCTGAGACACCACCGGCTCAGGAAGGGTTGTGAATATCTCCCCTTGCAGTTCCACCTCCAGCTGGTTTTACTTGAGGAGAAAGCAATTCTTTCATTCTAAGCTTTAACTGTGTCTCACAGAAAATTCTCTATGTAACTGTCAATGTACTTATCATTTTTGATATTTACAGAATTTATATCATCTTTAAGCAGAATGAATAATATGCAATCGTTCTATATCATAGCAACATTGGCTATCTTTGTTTTACTGTCAATAGAACAATTAATTTGAATGTACAAATATAAGCTTTACCATATCCTTCATATTTATATAATGCAAAATGGTTATTCAGAAGTGCAGTGGCTATATCTATGTATTCTACATTAATCTTCGAAAGACATGAATGGAGTCTATGAAGATGGCTAGATATTTATTTATAGTGATATATATATATATGTATATATATATGATATCAAAATATCATGTCTCCTCGAGAAGGAAATACTCAAGAGCTTTATATCTGTGAGCTAAATAGTTTCATGAGACTAGGTAATGTGTTTCTAACTACGAAGCCCAATGTTCATTTTTCTTCCCATATCTCTAAGCTAAGGAAGAAAAAGTCACTGGTTGCCATTATTTAACATTTCTCTTGTAAGTAGCTTTTTCTTGCAAATGATGCCACATTAAAGCAAGCATCCAGTGTCATCAGTGTGCACAGGAAGCAGGAATGCTGCCACTTCCCCACTGGACTTTGAGGATTTTCAGACCAATTTAATGCTTAGTTCTCTGCACTTTGCTAACCTGATCATTACCACTGACACAGATCACCTGTAGTGCAGTGTAGCCAGGCGTCTTGGGCAGCTTATGGGAAGAGACCTGTATTCATACAGAATCCTTGGCACTTCCTCTGTGTGGAGACAGAGAATCCTGCTTGAATTGTTTAAAAAAAAAGGGGGGGGGAGTTAACAACCTTATCTTCCTCATCCTCACCCCGATTTATCATGAAAAGGTCAGAATTGGAATTTGCTATTTATATCTCCTTTGAGCCACACGTGTGAGCTTGCCGTGGTAGCTGCATACCAAGGCCCCCCACATTGTGCGTTTGTGAGGTTGCTAGGTGCTCACGGAGGCATTTTGCCCAGAGTCAGGAAAGTTTCTGAGAAACTGTCTGCCAAATTATTCTGGCTCTGTGTTTGAAACAAACAATTTTTGAAAATCTTTTAATGAAATATTGATTTGACCAAGCACATCAAACTAAAGGCAAATGTACCGTGTGCCATGATTAAAAAAATAACAATATATTACAGGTAAACTAAGATAAATGAGTTAAGTGCTCAGTTTGTGGTGCAAATTGAAACCATACATCACAACCTTTCATTACATTGCATTAGCTGCAGCGTGCAGAATATGAAAGTTGATTGAATGGTGATATCAAATTAGTAGGGGCCTCTGCTTCAGATCATGGTGGATGCTCGAATGAAATCATTTTCATAAGAAAAGTTTCCTAAAAAAAATATTTTTTAAGTGAGTGTGACTGATAACCAAGAAGGCCTGTGGCACCCTGAAATTGCCCTTCCCGGATCTCACATGAAGAAACGAAGGGATCTGTATTAATTCTAAACCTCCCTTTGATTGGGTGAACCTGTCTCCGTTTTCTATGACATTGTTGCCACAGGTCATTGCCTGGTGCGGTGTACCATGAAACAAACAAATAGAAAAAGCCACCTCTGGCACTTTAAGTCTCACTGCCTTCTGACTGCTACCCTCGTGGCTCAGAATGATGAAACGCAGGGGCTTGGAGAAATCTTCCTATGGTTAGATGGGAAAAAATGAGCATGAAGATCACTTGAAGAGGGAAGGGCAAGACAGCCAGCCAGAGTCACACCAGAGCTCACAAGGGGAAGGAAGGCAAGAGGTCACAATTATATTCCGGTATCACACTCCCTTTCAGCGAGACCTGATATATTCAGTTTGTTCTCGTACAGTGAGTGCTTAGGGAAGTTCTAATTAAGGGAAGAAAGAATTCTGACACATGTGAAGCAGAGATCAATATTTAGCACCATAATCAGCAATTCCTGATGGTTTGACAATGTCACTATACACATTGTAGCTCTCCAGTATCCTCTCAGCGAGGAGAGCCCGGCAGAGGCTAACAGGCTTACGGCAAGCCATCATGAATCACATAAAGTACTGTCTCCCATGCTTCTGTTTGTCTTGCATTTTATCTTCATTCATCCTTACAAAGAAGGCTGCGCTGCTACCATCCTCGAAATGCCAACTCACCTCGGAACTGCAACAATAGACAGCAAAACTCGTCCCTACTCATTCCATATGATGTTCAATAGTTATTTCCCAGACAAATGAAAGGAAAAAAAATCTGGAAAAGACGAAGAGGTGGCTGTTTACTTTCTGAAAACACACACTGTATTCTGCCTTCACATTTAACCTAAAGGGGCTTTATTAGCACCCGGGAAAATATTAATTAAAACATTTTGTGGTGAGGTTATGTTTATAGTAAGTTATAGGTTTTGAATATATTGATTTTTTCCTGTTTTTTTTATTTTTTATTTTTTATTTTATTTTTCTTCATCAGACTAACCAGTGTCTGCTATATAACAAAGAAAACTCTGCCATCTCGGGGCTGAACAAAGTCCTTTATTTTGGTTTGAGTTTCAGGAAGGTGACAAAGTAACAAGTTCACATATTTATTTCTTAAGAGATTTACCAAACTCTGAACTGAAATCAAAAGTTTAACTTCATAAGGCACAATGTCCGATTAGATTTTTGACCAAAAAGTATGCTATTTATGCACCTACTTGAACACAATTTTCTTTTTACTTTTAATATGTGTATGGTTTCCACAACATAGGTGTTAGCCATTGTTTTTGGCATATTTAAAGCCAATTAAAAGTAAAAAAACCAAATTCACTTGAATTTAAATAAAATGCAATCTAGTCTTCCTTTTAAGAACTTTTAGAGCCATTACTATGTCTTCCTTTAAAACTATTAAAAAAAAACATAGTAGGTCCAATGAATAAAAGAGTTAATTTTCAGAAAAAATGATTTTAATATTCATTTCATTTATTTTTGCATATTAGCATCTGATTGAGTAGTATGTACCTGAATAACTTAAAGAAATAAACACCCTGTAAAATGTGATGGAATAATTTGACTCCAATTTACATAGGGAACATCCTTTCCAACATTTCTCATCCCCTCGTGGACGTGCGGTGAGCATTGTATGACTGTAGGTGGGAGCGGAAGACCTGGTGTCTTGCATTTCAAACTGTCAGCTGGTCCTCATGGCTCTGTTCCTGTTTAAGTGAGATGCTGACACAGGCTTGCACACTGACTATCCCGAGTAGCACTAATTAAGGGCTGTCCAACTGTGCTTTCTGTTGAGCAGTTTGCTACAGTGGGTGACAGGAAACAGCCCGAGCTCTGTCTGCAGAATGACATAACAAAGACTTTTTTTTTTTTTTTTTTAAACACAGATCTAGAGGACAGGATACAAAGGCCTAAGAGAGATCTAACTTGCCTATTTGTTTCCATTAATATGTAATTTTGAATTAAGAAAACTCTGCTAAGTCACTGTTTATTGTAAGTTTATCAGAGCTTTCTTAGAATGAGTAATAGTTATAGTAAAAGAGCTGCCTTAACACAGATCATGGGGACCAAGTTGTTCTCTTTGCAGAAATGTTACCATAAATCTCTTATCAAATCGGTGGTCAGCTGAATGATGGCATGGTGGGTTAAGGGCATTATGTGTAATGTATAGATTAACCTTAAAAGGCAGACTTAAAGGGATTGTATCTCTTGGATATCACTGTGAATGTGTATTACTGGTGACCATATTGATCAAGAAAGTATTATAAAAAGAATTTTAAAAAGAAGAGATCAAGACACAAAACAAAACACAACCCAACAATAACAGCAACAAACCAAACCAAACTCCAGAAACCGAACCTCTAGTACAGAGAAATCAGATTGTAAGTAGAGCCTGGTTAAGTTTGAGTTACATCTTTCCATTCATTTTCCTGAAAACCCCATTGTAAATCTGGATTTCAGAATTTTGCTCTATTCTCTAACCCCACATGCACAGGAGCCTTGGGTGTGTAGTCACCCAATCACAAACTCGTGATTGACATGAAAAGGAGCAGCCTGGCCATGTGCTCTCAGGGGACACCTGTGCTTCCTGAGGATCTAGTCACTACATCTACCAGAAGACATGGGACTTAGAACTCCAAGAACAGGGCACCCTCCTTGACAGAGTTGAGAGATAACGCCTGCTGGCTCCTGCGGTGGACTTGAGAAATTGGCTGGCCCACGACTGTCCTTTAACAATGGTTTCATTTAATTGTGATCCAAAGATCAAAGGTCTGTAACTCTTTAACCAAATTCCAATGTCTGCCAAATTCAATAGCTGTCATTCTTATAGAAAAAGGCAGTGTAATATGTGTGTCTTGATCCAATTTTATAGAAAAAGACACAATTTACATACTGTTTATTTAGTTAAGTCCCTAAAATCAATACCTTTGTCTGTACCTCTTTTGTTTAAAATACATCACGACATGGCAAACAGCTATATAAATGAATTTTTCTAAACCACACGCATTGCTAATGTTTCTCTCTTTCACATCCAAAAAAGAGGAGTATCAGAAATCATAGTATTTGATAGATCAACCTAAATGTATCTTAATATTAAATTACTAAAGAATGTTAAGTTTTACATTTCTAAAATTATAAATTTTCTTTGAAAAGGTCAGCCATTTTCCAGAGCCACATTTACTAACAGGAGGACATATTTCAACCATTAAAATGAGAGAAAAAGTGATTATATTCAATATTAAGAGAAAATAATTGTTAAAAATGTGACTTTCCACAGAGCAAATAACGATGTGCTCCCAAGAAGGTTTCCAGACAGAAGAGTACTCTTCGCAAGGATGAAAAGCTCACTGAGGGCTGATAAAAAGAAACTCACTTGAGTAGTCACCTTATAGATGATTCTACAACTCATTACACAGGAGGAGGAAAAATATGGTCTACTTCCACTGTCATGGCTGCATCTCTTTACTGATATCCCATGGCCACACTACTATTTGTTTGCCCTCTGAGCAATAGATAGTTCCAAGCCCAAGGCCATGCTGTCGGCCTTGGCTAACCTCAGTGGGCCACAGAACAAGAGGACATGACCATAGGATGAGAATTTTTTGGGAGGAGGGGAGCTGTGAGGAGTTGGAGGAAGCCAAGGGAGGGTGGTGGGGAGAGAGTGTAGATGCAGCTCATGGATAAAATTGCCAAAGAATACATTTAATTAATAAAAATCATATGAAAATGTGATCAGACAACTACATTTAGAACAAAAATTTTCACTCTTAGAGTAGCTATTTAGGTGTTAATTCTGCATTTTAATGATGTATGACTTTTATATTTTATTTTTTCTTTAGATTAATTTTCTTCCTCCACTGTTTTGGGAACATAATCATAGGTAGCAAGATTAAGTAGGTTGTACTAAGCAACAACTATACCTTGGTTCGTATGTGGCAATGGCAAGGGAGTGATTATTGAAACAAGTGTTTGTGAAGACTCATTGCCTCTTTATTAATCTCCTTATGAACATTTTATTGTTTTGTATTTTAAAAAGCTAAAATTTGATGCCTTTTCTGTTCCAGTTCATCAGATATCAAAGGCCTATATGGCTTCATATATACCCTTTTCACACTAAATATTGAATATTCAGTTTATAACTTTATTTTTCTAGAAAAAATTTGGAGTGATTTCAAATATGAGATGTAAACCATGCATATCTTGCATAAGGACAATTATTAAATCTAAATATATCAGTGCTTTGTTCACAAGAGGTAAGGGATATGAGGACTCTTAGACTGGGGAAGGGAGCTTAGTTGTGCTGGGACCCAAGTTACAATGTCTTTCTTTCTTTCTTTCTTTCTTTCTTTCTTTCTTTCTTTCTTTCTTTCTTTCTTTCTTTCTTTCTTTCTTTCTTTCTTCCTTCCTTCCTTCCTTCCTTCCTTCCTTCCTTCCTTCCTTCCTTCCTTCCTTCCTTTCTCCCTCCCTGCTTCCCTCTCTCCCTCCCTCCTCCTCTCTCTTTCTCCTTTTTCTTTTTCCTCTTCTCCATCTCTCTTTTTTTCTCTCTCCTACCCCTTCTTTTTCCTCTTCTGTTTATTTTTTTTTCTGAGACAGGGTTTGTCTGTATAGCCCTGGCTGTCCTGGAACTCACTTTGTAGACCAGGTTGGCCTTGAACTCAGAAATCAGCCTGCCTCTGCCTCTTGAGTGCTGGGATTAAAGGAGTGTGCCACCACGCCCGGCTGTTTTTCATTTTTAAAACAGGGTTTCTCTGTGTAGCCCTGGCTGTTGTGGAACTTGATCCATAAACCAGGCTGCCCTCTCTTGAATGCAGAGAGTATCCTGCCTCTGCCTCCTGAGAGTTTGGATTAAAGGCCTGACTCAAATCAGAATCAAACTCTCTCTCTCTCTCTCTCTCTCTCTCTCTCTCTCTCTCTCTCTCTCTCTCTCTCTCTCTCTCCATCTCTTCTCTCTCTGTCTATATTTCTTTCTCTCTCAACACATAAACAGTTTATTGATTTTTCTTTTTAAACATTCAGGCTCATTGTGCTTTAAATAATTCCCACAGTAGCCTTGATAGAAAAGTATCACACATACTCATACACAGGAAACTAAGCTTGTTAAGATCTCAGAAGATGGAAAGATCTCCCATGCTCATGGATTGGCAGGATCAACATTGTGAAAATGGCTATCTTGCCAAAAGCAATCTACAGATTCAATGCAATCCCCATCAAAATTCCAAATCAATTCTTCAACGAATTAGAAAGTGCAATCTGCAAATTCATCTGGAATAACAAAAAAGCTAGGATAGCAAAAACTCTTCTCAAGGATAAAAGAACCTCTGGTGGAATCACCATGCCGGACCTAAAGCTCTACTACAGAGCAATTGTGATAAAAACTGCATGGTACTGGTATAGTGACAGACAAATAGACCAATGGAATAGAATTGAAGACCCAGAAATGAACCCACACACCTACGGTCACTTGATCTTCGACAAGGGAGCTAAAAGCATCCAGTGGAAGAAAGACAGCATTTTCAACAAATGGTGCTGGCACAACTGGTTGTTAACATGTAGAAGAATGCGAATTGATCCATTCCTATCTCCTTGTACTAAGGTCAAGTCTAAGTGGATCAAGGAACTTCACATAAAACCAGAGACACTGAAACTTATAGAGGAGAAGTGGGGAAAAGCCTTGAAGATATGGGCACAGGGGAAAAATTCCTGAATAGAACAGTAATGGCTTGTGCTGTAAGATCGAGAATTGACAAGTGGGACCTCATGAAACTACAAAGCTTCTGCAAGGCTAAAGACACCATCAATAAGACAAAAAAACCACCAACAGATTGGGAAAGGATCTTTACCTATCCTAAATCAGATAAGGGACTAATATCCAATATATATAAAGAACTCAAGAAGGTGGACTCCAGAAAGTCAAATAACCCCATTAAAAAATGGGGCTCAGAACTGAACAAAGAATTCTCACCTGAGGAATACCGAATGGCAGAGAAGCACCTGAAAAAATGTTCAACATCCTTAATCATCAGGGAAATGCAAATCAAAACAACCCTGAGATTCCACCTCACACCAGTCAGAATGGCTAAGATCAAAAATTCTGATGCTGGCGAGGATGTGGAGAAAGAGGAACACTCCTCCATTGTTGGTGGGATTGCAAGCTTGTACAACCACTCTGGAAATCAGTCTGGCGGTTCCTCAGAAAATTGGACATAGTACTACCGGAGGATCCAGCAATACCTCTCCTGGGCATATATCCAGAAGATGTCCCAACCGGTAAAAAGGACACATGCTCCACTATGTTCATAGCAGCCCTATTTATAATATCCAGAAGCTGGAAAGCACCCAGATGTCCCTCAACAGAGGAATGGATACAGAAATTATGGTACATTTACACAATGGAGTACTACGCAGCTATTAAAAAGAATGAATTTATGAAATTCCTAGCCAAATGGATGGACCTGGAGGGCATCATCTTGAGTGAAGTAACTCAATCACAAAAGAACTCACACAATATGTATTCACTGATAAGTGGATATTAGCCCAAAACTTAGGATACCCAAGATATGAGATACAATTTGCTAAACGCATGAAACTCAAGAAGAATGAAGACCAAAGTGTGGACACTGTGCCCCTTCTTAGAATTGGGAACAAAACACCCAGGGAAGGAGTTACAGAGACAAAGTTCGTAGCTGTGATGAAAGGATGGACCATTTAGAGACTGCCGTATCCAGGGATCCATCCCATAAGCAGCTTCTAAACGCTGACACCATTGCATACACTAGCAAGATTTTGCTGAAAGGACCCAAATATAGCTGTCCCTTGTGAGACGATGCCGGGGCCTAGCAAACACAGGAGTGGATGTTCACAGTCAGCTATTGGATGTATCACAGGGCTCCCAATGGAGAAGCTAGAGAAAGTACCCAAGGAGCTAAAGGGATCTGCAACCCTATTGTTGTTACAACATGATGTACTAACCAGAACCCCGGAGCTCTTGTCTCTAGCTGCATATGTATCGAAAGATGACCTAGTCGGCCATCAATGGAAAGAGAGGCCCATTGGACTTGCAAACTTTATATGCCCCAATATAGGGGAATGCCAGGGCCAAAAGAATGGGAATGGGTGGGTAGGGAAGTGGGGGGCGCTATGGGGGACTTTTGGGATAGCATTGGAAATGTAATTGAGGAAAATATGTAATAAAAATATTAAAAAAAGGAAATATAAATGAAATAAATACCCAATAAAAAATTCAAAAAACAAAAACCAAAACAATCCAGGAATGTGGGAGATCTTTCCATCTTCTGATATTTTCCTCAATTTCTTTCTTCAGAAACTTGAAATACTTCTCGTATGTGTATGACATTATTCTTGCACAGACACACTTGCTTTGTTAGAGTTGTACCAAGAAATTTTATATTATTTGTGACTATTGTAAAGGGTGTTTATTTCCTAATTTCTTTCTCAACCCATTTATTATTAGTATAAAGGTGGGCTCCTGATTAAAATTTTTAGTTTAATTTAAAAAAAAAAGTTTAAAGGGCTAACTAACTTTAGAACACAGAGGGAACTGACCCTGGATTTCATCCTTGATCACTGTCTCTATGTCAGTCCTCTTACCACTCCAATGTTGTCTTTACAGAATAGGTATAGATTTCCAGCTAACAGATCCAAGTCAGAATTTATAATGGTGTATTTATTCTTAGATTTTAAGTGCTTCACTTAGCCCCAGAGCTTGGTAAGAATGCTCTTCTGCATTTTCACCAATTTGCACAGGCCTTACAGTTTCTATATACTAGTCAGTTTTTAAAAGAGGATTTAGATCTTGATATTTAGATTTCTGCCTCAGCTCTAGTCTAGCTGTTAATTTGGACAGGTCTTTTAATCATCAGACATTTCTAAAATCTGTTATTGCCACAGCTCATCTATGAAAGCACATTTCTCTATACATCTTCCTGTTCCTTATATATCTTACATGTCTTGACGATATTCTCTATGCCAGGTACCAAAGCTGAGGACACCAAAGCTAAGAATTCTTGTTACAGAGAAGGAGATTGTCATAAAAGAAAAAAACCAAACCCAACAGCACAGCAGCAACAACAACGAAAAAAGGAAAAGAAAGAAAAGAAAAAAAAAAAAAAGAAAGAAGAAAACCTAAGCGTATGTGCTTGTAGGCTCATGTATATATATATATATATATATATATATATATATTTTTTTTTTTTTTAGATCAGCTTAATTTTTTTAAAAGGAGTTTTAGAGCCACAGCAAAATTGAGCAGAAGCTCTAGATTTGCCATGCAGCGCCATGGTCTCTCTGGTTAGCAAATCCTCCATCGGACTGCATCATGATTAGAACTGATGGACTTCTGTTGACACATTATTTACAGCCCACCATTCACATGTACTCAGTCATGGGGTTGCATGTTTTATAGGTTTGGATGGATTGTTTTTTTTTTTTTCTTAGAAAACAAAGCATTTATTTGGGGCCTTGCTTACAATTTCAGAGTATTAGTCTATGATCCTCATTTTGGGAAGCAGAGAGAAATAGCACTGAACAACTAGTTTAATGGCCTTATATCATGATCTACAGGTCCCAATATGGGCTTTTGAAACTTCAAAGCTTACTCCTGGATGGATTGTTAATGACAAAGTCCATCATAATTCTATCTAGAGTACTTTTACTGTCCTAAAATTTCAATGCATTTTCAAAATACTTTCTCTTCTCTGGCAGGCTGTAGTGTCAAAGTTATCTGAAAATCTAAGTTTGTGTAGCTCCTTTAATAAATCTGAAAGACTTAATATCAGAAAAAGGATGCTATTTGAGAGATGATTAGTTTTTCAAGTTAATATAAACAGAAACAATTGTTTCTAATATTCTAAGATCCAATTTCAATTTCCTCAAATTGAAAAAAATTATAATACTGAAGAGATACGGTTGTAATGATTACTGTATCTTTAAACCACAAATATTAGAGCAATTGACAAAACTTTATATTGCTCTGTGATGGTATACTAGAAATAATTTTCTCTGGAGTTGACTCCATTCTACTTCGCATACCTGTGCTTTAACTTTTTAAGGAAATGATAGAGCATAGAGGTAAAAATGTGTATGTTCTTGATCTGTTGATTCTCATAATGAAGTCTCAGAAATAAAGATGTAAATTGTAGATTATGGGTAAAATGTAGATTATGTCATTTTTACAGAATCAGCAAATTCCAAGAGTACTCTGCTATTCTTGATGGCTCATTCCTGTAGATGTCTATTTTTTTCCTGAAGAGTAAGTCAACACACAGACTTTTGGATTCACTGTAATGTTTCAGCCATAAGATTATAAAACAATATAGCCAGGTTAGTTTCTCTTTCCCTCCATTCCTCCCTTCTTCCATCCCTCATTCTCCTTTTATCCTAAGTCTTGAATCCTCCCTATTCTTCTCTTTTTCCTCTTTTGTTTCTTCTTTCCAGGGACCTATGTTCTTGCTTCTTGAACTTTTGAAGAACTTGATTGAATTACCTCTTGCTGCTTGTTTGGGACAACATGAGATGACTGAGAATAATTTTCTTTATTCTCAGACATGGAGAAGAATAGAATAGTATTGTTCTCTGGAAGTTAATTTCCACTTTGATTTTACATGATATAGATTACTTTTTTCTATTATTATAACATAATGCTTTCATTGTTCAGAAATTGAATTAATGCTTAAACTAGGAAGCAGCCCACACAAAACTTGGTTTTCTGGTATAAAACAAGGCAGCATTAATTTCTGTCACCACTATTAATTCTGAAAACAGTAACATTAAATGACAAGAATTTTCTATAATGGTCAAATAAGTAGTAATTAGAATATCCTTATTGATGTGGTTCAATCAGCAGATTGTTTCAGAACTACAGTCTTGAGAATATTCAGATCTAAGTCCATGTTAAAGTTGGAAAAACATTTTGTGTCTAAGGTGCTTGGACCTAATAATTAAAAAACTATACTGAATTAAAAGAAAAAAATTACGAGGAAAGAAAATGGAAATAAGAAAGGAAGAAAAGAAGGAAGGAAGAAAGGGTAATGAAGGAAGGCCATTTGAGCTACTGAGCAGGGTATTTCTCATCACCGTGTGATGGCAAATATGTATATTATATTTTACATATATAACATATGTCAAGGCAAACATTATATTTAAGGTTGAAAAAAGACTCAGTTTAGGTACAATGTCTAAGATTTCATACACATATACACACACACTCACACACACATTCATGGATATGGACATGCACACATACACACAAGTACACAGCTTAAGTGATATATAAATTTAGGCCCCTGTCATGATAGCCTGTGTACTCCTTGTAGGATTGATGAAGAAATGCTTTGAGAGGCTTGCTAAATGAGGTAGATGTTCAAAGAACTGAATTTAAACAAACAGCAGCAGCAGCAGTAGCACTAGCACTAGCAGCAGCAGCAGCAGACACTACACAAGTTGTAAATTCTGAATAAAAACAGTTGGAAAAATTACTTTTTAAAATCATGTGACAACAGCAATGGCAAGAGCATTAAATTTCTGCATCTGAAGCAGAATTGTCACTTTAAATGATTTCTCATTACATTTAGATCTTTATTGGCTGCTGAAGGATATACTCATGTTTTAGCAATGGTTCCCTGTTCTTTCTTGATAATTTTATATATGTGCAAATACAGTTGAAGAGTCATGCCTAGAGTTGTGAAAGGAAGACAAAAGTGGGAGAGAGGAATTATTCTGTTTTGTGTGTGTGGTGTATGTATACATTCACATGAATATGAACATTGGGTGTGTGCATGCTTCTCTCTCTCTCTCTCTCTCTCTCTCTCTCTCTCTCTGCATATAGAGGCTAGAGGTCAATGTTGGATGTCTTTACAATGACATACCATCTAGTTTTTTTACACAGGGTCTCTTGCAAACTGGGTCTCCTGATTTGAGTAGGCTGGCTGGTCAAGTACCTAGTTCTACTTTTATGTCTCCCAAGAGCCAGCGTTCATATATGGGGTAGCAGAGGATGGCCTTGTGGGACATCAGTGAGAGGAGAGGCCCTTGGTCTTGTGAATGCTCGATGCCCTAGTATAGAGGAATGCCAGGACAGGGAAGTGGGAGTGGGTGGGCTAGTGAGGAGGGGAAGGGGGGATCTGATAGGGGGTTTTTGGAGGGGAAATGAGGAAAGGGAATAACATTTGAAATTTAAATAAAGAAAATATATAATAATAAAAAGAAAAAGTTAATATTCTTATAAGAAAAACATGCAATGTTTGTCCTTTTGAATCTGGGTTAACTTAATTGGGGTGACTCTTTATAGCTCCATTCAATTTATCTAAAATTTTTATAATTTCATTTTCTACAGAGGTAAATACTATCCCATTGTGTAAATGTAAAATTCCAAGTGTAATTTTCACTAATTTTTCATCAGTTGATGGACATCTTGTTTTTTTCAGTTTCTATTATGAGTAGAGCATCAATGAGCATAGATTAGCAGGTATCTCTGTGGTAAGATATAGGTAATGGGCCTTTGCATGTAAGTATTCAAGAGTGGTAAAGCTGGATCTTGCCATAGATCTATTGTCGTCTTTTTGAGGAACCTCCACGTTGATTTTCATAGGGGATGTACCAGTTTGCAATTCAACCAGTAATTCCCCTTTCCCCACATCCTTGCCAGTATGCGCTATTACAAAAATTTTAAATTGATTTTGGCCATTCTTATTGGGGAAGATGAAATTCCATAGTTCTTTTAACTTCCATTCCTCTAATGGTAAGAGTTTGAATTTTTAAAAGTGTTTCTCAATCTTTTTTTTAGTTTTTATTAGATATTTTCTTCATTTACATTTCAAATGCTATCCCAAAAGTCCCCTATTCCCTCCCCCTGCCCTGCTCCCCTACCCACCCACTCCCACTTCTTGGCCCTGGAGTTCCCCTGTACTGGGGCATATAAAGTGCAAGACCAAGGGGCCTCTCTTCCCAATGATGGCCGACTAGGCCATCTTCTGCTACATATGCAGCTAGAGACATGAGCTCAATCTTTTATGTTTAATATTTTGAGAACTCTATTTTTATATCCTGTTTTTAAAAATTGAGTTAGTTGTGTTTTGTGAATTGAGTTAGTTATTTTCTTGATGGTCATTTCTATTTTAGTTCTTTGTATTTAGATACTATTGACCTGTCACATGTATAATGATATTCTTTTTGTCCACTTTTGTAGGCAACCTCTCTGTTTAAGTGACACTGTTCTTTGTTGTACAAAAGCTTTTCAGCCATATGAGGTCCCCTTTGTTACTTGTTAGTTTTAATACCTGCATTACTAGGGTCTTGTTTTACATCTGGTTTGACTAGCACCATTTGCTGAAATGCTCTTTTCTAGTGTGTAATTTTGGTTTCTTTATCAAAATAGGTGTCCAAAGATGTATGGATTTAGGCCATATCTTTAATTCAATGTTATTGACTATCATTTCAGTTTTTATGCCGTTACCATGCTGTTTTTATTATGATTGCTCTGTAATAGAACTTGAGATCTGGTATACTGATACTGCCAAAGTTCTTTATTATTCAGGATTGTTTCAGCTTTCCTGGGAATTTTGTGTTTCCTTAAGTAGTTTAAGATTTTTTTCCCAGTTCTCTGGTGAGCTGTGTTAGAATTCTGATTGGGATTGTATTGAATCTGCATATTGCTTTTAAAAGGATTGTCATTTTTTACAATATTAACATTTGTGTTCCATGAGCACATGATATGTCTTTTATTCCTCTGTTTAACATCTTAAAGTTTTCATTATAAAAGTCTTTCACTTGCTTGGTTAGAGTTATTTCAGGATATTTCATGTTTTCAAGGATATTATTTTCTTGATTTCATTTTCAATATATGTATCATTACATAGAGAAATACTATTGATTATGTGTGTGTGTGTGTGTGTGTGTGTGTGTGTGTGAATCCAGTGTTGTGTTACCTTGCTGAAAGTAATATTAATGGTAGAGCTTTTCTGGTAAAATCTTTAATAACATATTTTTAATCTTAACATAACTATAACTTCTTACAAGAGTATTCTTTGATTCTTCTTGTATGCATTTGTATTACTTTGTTCTCCCACTGACCAAAACAAACAAATAAGAATAAAAAGGAGAGAAAAATACAAAGAAAGACCACTCTAAGAATCTGTTACCTCATATAACACATGAAAGCATGGAGACTTCTTAGGGAGAAGTTTGGTTGGGTCACTATGTGCAGCAATAAGAAGGAGTAGACCCACTTTCCATTGAAAAACATTTGGTATTACAGCAATGGACTTTTCATCATTAAGAAAAAAGAGAGGATATATCTTTTGAAATTTTGTAACTCAATAAACGTAGAGCAAAGTAACAAGAAATTACACTTGTTTCAATAATAATAATTATTATACTTAGCAGCATAATTAGTGGTAAGCCTCAAAGCTTAAAGTGTTTTACGTTCTTGACTGCAGAATGAAAAATTAACAATGGTGCTAGCAGAGTCTTGAGACATTAAGGGCTGTGTGCATGCTGTGTACATCTTCTAATGTTATGTCCAGCCATGACTTTGTTATCATTTCACAAGGCAGCACATTTCATAAAATGACATCAATACCTGTGAGGTTCTTACATTTTAACTAAGGGTCATTTGTCTATCATGCCTGAAGATGTAGGCTCCTTCAGGCTTCCTGAAAATGTTCTTTTTACCTAAGAATTACTACTTCCTTTTATCCTACCTCAGTGTCATTCCAGTTCCACATTTGGAGCAAATCTATCCCATGCTGAGAATTTTTTTAGGTGATCTTAGTGTTAGAAAAGTATTTTGTTGCTCCTATTATTCCTTCATCAAGTTATTTTCATCACTATTTATGCACTGTATCTCCTCTTGAAATAATTTACTTAATCTCACTAGCCAGACAAAACAGGTGATGGTAGAAAATTTAATTACTGACAAGGCCTGGTAATTAAAATAATTGCAATAAAAATAGAGTGAAACATTGGATGGATTACATCCATCTTCATTTATGTCTATTTTGCTTGAAAAAAAGTTCTTTAGCAATGAGCTCTTTCTTTATAATATTTTTATTAATTAATTTCCAATTTTATATAATACATTTAGATCACATTTACCTCTAATTTCTCTTCCTAACTTCACTCATATCCACTCCCACCTTCTTAATCACCTGATGAGTCTTTCTTTCTTTTTGTTTTTAAAGATTTATTTATTTATTATATGTAAGTACACTGTAGATGTCTTCAGATACCCCAGAAGAGGGCATCAGATCTCATTATGGATGGTTGTGAGCCACCATGTGGTTGCTGGGATTTGAACTCAGGACCTTTGGAAGAGCGGTCAGTGCTCTTACCTACTGAGCCATCTCTTCAACCCAAGTTTTCCTTCCTTCCTTCCTTCCTTCCTTCCTTCCTTCCTTCCTTCCTTCCTTCCTTCCTTCCTTCCTTCCTTCCTTCTTCCCTTCCTTCCCCCTCTCTCTTCCTTCCTTCCTTCCTTCCTTCCTTCCTTCCTTCCTTCCTTCCTCCCTCCCTCTTTTCCTTCTTTCC